>NC_069499.1:467602091-467919591 GCF_027579735.1 Bombina bombina
AAATACATACATACATACACACACACGCATGTACATACACACACACACATATACACAAACACACACACACACACACACACACACACACACACATACATATACACACACATACACACAAACACACACATGCACACATAAACACACACACTATAGTAAGTGATTGTGGTTATTTCCTGTGAGACATCTTTAGATACTGCAACTGCTGTTTCTTGCAGGTTCTGTCTGCTTGGAGAAAGCTGCAGCCACTTCCCTTGCCGCGGGTTGGTCAAAGGGAAAGATTCATTTATCATATAACCCTTTCATTGTTGAAGACAGTGTATCAGTGGCTTGTTTCATATCCCACAAACTAGGCAAGAGGTGAGGTCAGTTGAAAGGTCAGGCAATACAAATCTCAAGTAAAGGCCTCATTTCTTCTGTGCTGGAGGCTGCAGATTATGGACAGGGCACTTCCAGCAAAGAGAGGTTTCATGGAAGCGGATACAAGACAAGCTATTTCCTTGCTAATCACTGGCATTAGATCTACTTATGGATGCAAAAATAACCTTGTAGGTTGATCTGGATGTCCTAAAAACCTAAAACAAAGCAATAATCACTCATATCTGAATGTGTATTCGAAAACCTGCGTTTAGTACAAGAGCTCAAAAGGTCAGCGGTTAGATTCACTAACATTCTCTGTGACTGCTTCAGTCGCTTTAGTCCATCCCTTTTGCTAAAGAAGGTAGAGGTATGCAAGCTTTAGTAAATGGGATCCGTAGTTACTGGTAAATGGAGATTTGTTAGTGAATCTACCGGAGTTTCCACAGGAATTAAGTAATTAGTGGGCTGGATATGCATGTTGCCATATCTCACAACATTTCTTTAAGAAAGAGTTGGTGTAAAAGAGTGGGGCCTGGGCACTTTGGGGACAATCTGAGCAATTCTTAAGTGGGTTCTATGATTTCCAATGTAGTTTTTAGATATAGGAAGTCTATGGTTTCTTAAAGGTACATTAAACCTTTTATATATATATATATATATATATATATATATATATATATATATATATATATATATATATATATATATGCATAGCAGGTATAATCTAACCAATCACTGTGCTGCATTTAGCAAGTTCAGAAAAATGGTAGCAAACCTAAACTATCTGTATTCTCACACTTCTGTGGAGATAACGACTTTAACAGTATCCGCAGAAGTAAATAATATGAAAACTATATAGTAAAAGGGACACTGAACCCAAATGTTTTCTCTCATGATTCAGATAAATCATGCAATTTTAAGCAACTTTCTAATTTACTCCTATTATCAATTTTTCTTCATTCTCTTGCTATCTTTATTTAAACAGGTTTAGAAGCCGTCCCATTTTTAGTTCACAACCTGGGTTGTCCTTGCCTGATTGGACAGCAAAAATAAACAAGGGCTGTTCAGGGTCTGAACCAAAAAATGTCTGGCTCCTTAGCTTAGATGCCTTCTTTTTCAAATAAAGATAGCAAGAGAACGAATAAAAATTGATAATAGGAGTAAATTAGAAAGTTGCTTAAAATTGCATGCTCTATCTGAATCATGAAAGACAAAATTTGGGTTTAGTGTCCCTTTAATGGACATTACATTTTCTTTTCTATATGCAATAATTATTAATTTAATATTCACTTTTTAAGAGAAACTTGGAATTAAATAGTGGAAAGATGGGTAGCAGAACTGAGAGCCCTGAGAGCCCAATTTGGAAAGTATGTATTGTAAGCTCATTCTTTGATTCCAAAATCATTTTAAAATGGCAATCCAATAATGCTTGTGTCACCAATTTATAAATGTCTTTGAACACACAATAGGGGGGGGGAGGGAGAGTATACACTTGCATACATACGTGTTTTATCCTCATATGTGCAGTGGAGAGCATCTTTTACTCATGGTTAGCAAAATGAAACACCTTGTCATACACAACCTCTTTCTAAGACTACAGTGTTATTTGACTTCACAGGCTTTGCATAACCACCAGTGTAACAATGAAGGTCACCTTTTTAATATTAGAGAAATCTTTTAGCAAAGATAAAAAAGAATACTGGAATATTTGTGACATTTGATTCATATTGCTGGGAATATATTAGGGTTTTTTTGAGGATGGGAGGAATAAACGGGTACAATGTAATAAAACTTACGTCCCAATTCTCTAAAATTGTCTGCTCTTGCAAGATTCTTTAAAATATGTCTCAGTATAATGAGGCCCTTCATGAATTGTTTTAAAGGCAATGTTTAGCTTGGAACCGTGTATCTCATTAAGGGGAGCTCCCTGATGTGTTATATGCTCAGTAAAACAAGCTGATTATATCTCTCTGTGCCGGGAAGTTTTTGAGAATTTAGCACTTAGCCTGAATTTCAAATGAGTAGTTGATTTTTATGACAAACTTTAAAGTTACTTCTATTTTCCCTACCCCTTGTGTAATACAAGATCCATCAGCCAATCATAAACGAATATACAGTATACTATGAACTCACACATGCTCAGTAGGAGCTAATGACTCACAAAGTATTTATATAAGAAGCTAATTGGTAATTGTCCCCTTAAAGATATACTAAGTGTGTACCAGAGCAAAATGATATATGAACCACTGGTCTATGCACATATACTTATTCTTCTCACAGATTCAAACTCAGTATTCCATTTAGTTGAACATATAAAATATACATATACAGATAAAAAAGTATATTCATGTAAAATATATGCTCTTCGTGACCCCCTTATTTTAAAAAGGGAGACTGTCTTGGCTCCATAGATGGGTCTTTTTTGTGCTGGTGGATCATGTGATCCTTCATTTAACCCTTTGAGTGCTAACGTCGGCTCTGAGCCATCGCAAATTGTCCCAGTCAGGTGCTGACGACGCATCTCTAGCACTCACCCACCTTGAGGGCAATCTGGGGGCTCCCACTGACTCCCACCCCGGCGATCTGGCCTGTATAGTGACAGGCATCGCCGGGGTTTCACTTTTTGCGTGGTGACGTCATGCGCAATGACGTGATGACGTCACTACGCAACTTTATTTAAAAATTACAATGGGACAAGTATAGGGAAATGGGGGCATGCTGCTTAGAAGCCTGTATCTCAGGCATCTAAGCAGCTACAGACGCCCAAGACCCACCGTTGAAAGGTAATTGCCTAATCAAAAGTAAATATATATATATATATATATATTAAAAAATTAAAAAAAAAAAAATCAAATCCAGCTTAGTACCCAGGTGGAAAATTGCTTAGCACTCAAAGTGTTATATAACAATCTTTTTCATTGTTGTAATAAAATAAAAAACACTAAGCAGGTTATACTTAATAGAAAACATTGCAACATGTTTTATGTATCATTTTTAAATGAGTTTACCTTTTATTTCTTCTTTTTACTTCATGCTACTGTACATGCTAAAGATAAAGAAATCAGTAAGAAAGAGAATTCTGTTAACAAACTTTGCTGTTGCACTGTCAGCAGACTTGTAGTTCTTCTTCCATAACTTTTATGCTAAAAAAATATATATGCACTGCAGCACTTAAAATATGACCAGTGTTTTTCAAATATAGAGAGGAGTTACATCCAGCAGTCTCTCACAACAAAGAGTAGATAGGTAACCAGTATTCACCCTTACAAAAGGTAACTACGTAATCAGTAGCATGTAGGCAATCTTAGGCTATAGAACAGTATTCCTTAGAGAGGGAAGGTAAATAGCCATAAATACTGTATAATTCAAACTTAGGAGACGCATACAGCTGGAACTTAAGGCTAAACTGATGTCCGAGTACGGATGTGCGTAATATGGTATTTAGATGGCATCAACACAGAAAGTGTGAGAGACTGCAGAAGACGATGTGACTGTGGACACTATCCTGTATTTTTGACACACCTAGAATAACCACCCAGATGATAATTATAAAATGCATTTCATTGTAGATGATAAAGAATAAATATAGAAATAAAGCTCATATGAGAATTAAATATGTCTATGTGGGAATTTAATTAAAAAATAAATGAATATTTCAAGTCATTCAGGGGAGCTTAGTTACCAAGTTTATGCTACATAATTATTTATGCTAATGTGTGCTAATTAACACAGCCATTCATTTGCCAATAAATGGGTGAAAACTCTGATGTACACATTCCCACATTTAATATTGCTATTCCATATGTACATTTTAGAGTTATCTCTGATAAGGATATTCTTCAAGGGACATTTGAGGTACAAAACATAATTATGCTATCAATATGTTAAAGCATTTTATTATTGAATGGTTGCTTGCATATAACTATATGTTTAACCCCTGCATTGTTAACCCCTTAACGACCAAGGACGTACCAAGGACATGCCTGGTAAGTTCTCAAGGGTTTCAACTGGTGGAAGCAATCATGATCGCTTCCAGCTGCTTTCAGGGTATTGAAGCGATGCCTAGATATTGAGGCATCATGCAATACCCTTTCTAAGCAACCAGAGTGGCCCTCTCTGCATCGGCCAGCAATAGTGGCCGATCGTTGGTGGCATGGTGAGGGCTTGGAGGGAGGTGGGTGGGCGGCCTATCACTGGAGGTATGTGTGGTTACAGTAAATGAGTAAGAGGAAAATTACAGCTAAACACAAACACCACAGAAATGTAAAAACAGCCCTGGTCCTTAACGGTAAGAAAATTGAAAAATGGTCTGGTCACTAAGGGGGTTAATAAAGTTATCGCCAGAGCATTAATGCACTACTGGGACCTAAATTATCTCACCGGGGCCCTGATTTTCAAGACCTCTCTACTCATGTTAGATATTCTAAAATGATCCTCCAGCACTGCGAGATCCCTAGTGAAATTTTCAATAGGCAGATTTTGTTTTACTTCTCCAAGGGGTGTTTCCTGCATATCTGTATGTGAAGGAGAGACAAGCCCTGTGCAATATATCACGGCATGACAGTTCTGCTGCATTTACACTTTGTGCTTTCTATTTTATATCACTTGACACTTCAGATTAAATTGTATTACATTTAAACTTTGCATTTTCTATTTTGTATTTTATTTTGTATAGAGCATTTTATATAGAATTGAGATTTTACACATTCTGATTATGCCTTCACAGTTTCTGTGTAACTTTAACAAATTAGGCTCATACGTTGTATATTTATGTTTATCTTTTAGAAATTAGATTACATTTTGCATGTTTTTTATTTAAATTAAAACTGAGAAACTGTCACTTCAGTTTCCCAGAGAGTGTCATTACTTTCTATGGGTCAAATAAATAAAAACATTCTCTAGTTTGGAAAGAGAATATAGTGCTGGACTTCACAGGGGCAGAACTCACTGAATTTTCTAAGAAAAATGGAAGGGGCCCTGGAAATCCCAGAGAGGATGAGAGATGCATTCCATAGAAAGCAATGAAGCTCTTTAGGATACAAAATGTCACATGGGAGAGAGAAGGTAACTGGATAACATCTGGGATGATATAAAGACTCTGTTTTGCATCAATTCCAAATTAAACTGAAATATTTTCACTTACAATTTAACTTGTTTTCATTAATATTTAGTAGATATTACATTTCTGTTAGTTGTGAAATAAGTGTATTGTGAGCTCTGAGCAAACATCACCTGCATACAGCAGGCAAGATAAATCAGTGAGACTAGCTTGTTTAAAATGCTTACAAAATTTCACAAGAGTTGTGTTAGAGCTTCAGACATACCCTGGGAACTCCCCTGTTCAGCCATGGGAACTGCCCTGTCCCTCCCACCTTTCTGAAACTGTCAGTTTACAATGGTAGAAAATACAAAGTGCAATATAATTTGTAAAAGATACACAAATATATAAAGTATGATCCTAAGTTAATAAAGTAACACAGAAACTTTCAAAGCATAATCAGAATGTGTAGAAATCCTTGCTAGATCAAAAATTAAATGTTTTAAATACAAATGAGAAATTGCAAAGCTGAAATGCAATTATACTGAAAGGACCCAATCTGAAATGTATAGTAATATAAATACAAAGCACAAAGTGTAAGTGTAACACAACTCTTATAACATGCAGTGCCATATTGCACTGGGCTTGTCTCTGCTTCACATATTTAAATGAGAGAGATCTCGCCATCTAGAGTTCCGCCCTTTTTTCTTTTGAAAATTCAATGAGTTCAGCCATTGTGAAGTCTAAACTACAATTTCTCTCCAAGTTGGAGAACCTTTGAATAACAGGGCCTTGGTGAGCCATTGACAAGAAGCTTACGTGTGTAGCCAACACTGCTTGTAGTAAATTTGAAGTAAATTTGATAACAGAAGTAAATTGAAGTTTCTTAATACTTCATGCTCTATATTAACCATGAAAATTTACTTTCATGGCGGTTTAAAGGGACAGATAAGTCAAAATTAAACTTTCATGATTCAGATAGGGTATGCCATTTTAAACAACTTACCAATTTACTTTTATCATTACATTTGCTTTGTTCTCTTGGTATTCTTAGTTGACAGCTAAACATAGGAAGGCTCATATGCTAATTTCTAAGCCCTTGAATGCATTTGGCAGTTTTTCACAGCTAGAGGGCATTAGTTCATGTGTGCCATATAGATACCATTGTTCTCACGCCCTTGGAGTTACTTATGAGAGGGGACCGATTGGCTTAAATGCAAATCTGTCAAAAGAACTGAAATAAGGGGGCAGTTTGCAAAGGCTTAGATACAGTACAAGGTAATCACAGAGGTAAAAATTATATTAATATAACCGTGTTGGTTGTGCAAAACTGGGGAATGGGTAATAAAGGTATTATCTATCTTTTGAAACAATAAACATTCTGGAATAGACTGTCCCTTTAAGTTATTTAATGTATTTGTCCTTTCTTTTCTTTGTTTGGAATCTATTTCATGTGTCTTCTACTCTTTGTTTTAAAAGTGACTGGTCATCTACAAAGTGGTCATTTAGAATCACATAAACTGTACTCATGTAATTTTCACTCTTTAAAAGAGGTTTCCAACTGAAAACTGAAACAGCACAAACAGTTTTAATAGAATTCCCAGTAGTTTCTCCAGTAATTAATGTATATTTACAAACTCTATTGTTTATTAACAAAAAATAAAATTATGAGCGAAGTTTGAAAGGGATCAAAACTAGCTACAGAAATAACAAAAGATTAAATGAAACACTTTTTTATCTTATGTATAAGTTTTTCTGTGTTAAAACAACTTTCTTAAATATTAAAAATCTATACTATAAATCAATGAAATGTTTCATTCACAAGATTTTTTACATTAATTTCTCCAGTCAATAAATAGCTTCACCAGCTAATATTTACACCCTGGGGTACTGCAAAGTTTGCAATAATTTGCTGCCTTATGATGATTTTACTTTTTTATAATACTTTGCTTGTTAAAGGGACAGTAAGCACCACAAGTAATTTCTATTATCTTGCTAGAGAGTAACATGACAGCCAAATCTAAACATTTAAAAAAAACAAACATCTTTTTAGCTGCAGTTGTTTTTCAAACAGCTACCAGTTGCCTTATTTGGAGGAGCCAATCTGGGCTTGAGTCTACATACAACAAGGATAGGCTCAGTCATAATGTTATTATAAATAGCATTGGTTTGCTGTTGTTGTCAGTTAACTCCTACCTGCAGGGACTCATTTGTCTACATTGGAAAAAAGTTCCAATGTAAACGAATGATTAAAAATTGAAATCACGCGATCCCTTATAGGAAGCGGCTACTGTTTCAGGACAGCATAGAACGTCCTAATGGCGGGAAGGGGATGAAGCCAATTAGGGAAACAAATGTAGCAAGGTTAGCTTTAAGAAGTCTGCAGTATGTATTTCAAGTTTTCAGAATTAGAAAATCCACTATTTTCAGAGATAAATTACATAAAAATTGGGAAAATAAGCAAAGATAAGCATCCTGCAACTATAAGCTTGCAAGTACATGAAACATTTAAATATTCATCATTTTTGTTAGAAGCTGAAAATGGACACCAAGCTCAGTCCACCTATTGCATGTATATTTTGGTATGTTAAGATTCTCCAATCACGATCTGTTCTTAAATAAGTTTTCCTACTAGCACATGCTGATTTGTGCATGAGCAATTTAAAATAGTTAACTGAAAAATATTAAACGTGCACTGCTAAACTGTCACACAAGAAAACAGCTAACTGGACAAGAAGAAAGCTGTGGGCGGGGCTTGGTGGCCATTTTCGGTTGCTTACAAACGTTAATTTTTTAAAAGTTTAATTTACTTCTTATAAGCTTATAGATGTGGAAGATGCTTGTCTTGTATGTAACAATAAGTAATAAAGAATATGTATTGGGTCTAGACTGTCCCTTAAAACATCTTCCAACAAAAATGTCTAAATGCTACTCTTTATTATACATGATACAAATTTGACTACAAATTTAAATTTAAAATATTTAAAACATCAGACCAATAATAAATATTTTAATAATGTTATGATAATTTTCATTTTTTTTATATCCTTATTTAGTACTGGGGATGAAAACCATGATCTTTAGTATTCTTTCATTATTATGAGTAGGCCATAAATATGAGTAGGCCATAAAATATATTAGGATATATGTCAAAAAGTCATGCTTGTTACACACTGTATTATAAGTTTTTCACCAGAGAGGCCAAAAACATATTTCATTAATATACCTCCCACAGTCAGTATATTATATCTATATTTGTCATGTCCTTTAAAACACACAGACAGATTAAAGTAAATATTGAAAAGACAAAAATAATGGCATGTTACATAACCACAACTGAGTGGAACAAGAGTTGGTGATTAAAAAGCTATTTGTCAAGCAACCAAGAGTTATGAAGCTGTGAGTTTTTCCTGTCCCGTGCCTTGTTATATGGTAGACACTTGAGAAATTTGATCCCTAATCTTGGAATTGTATCTCCATTGCCTTTAGAGAGCTTTCAAGTAATGCTCATAGGTAAAATGTGAGATATGTGTGCAGCTGATTTAAACTGCAGATAAATGAATGAAACGTACTGAACATTCACAATTTTGCAACAAGGAGGACAAGACATTTCAGAATAATAAAGAATCCTTAGTGTAAGAGATACTTATCTGGTTTGCTCTCATTAATATTTATTATATTAAAAAACTAAGGACACTGTGGATAGTTATACTTGTCAGTGATTCAACGGACAAATGCAAATTTTGAAGTAATAGAAAAAGGTAAGAAAAAATAGAAAAGATATATAGCATGTGTATGTGTAGATCATTATTGATCATAGAGACCTAAAATTGGAGTAAAAAACCCCCAGTAAAACAAAATAAGTTTGCATTCAGTAAGGTATAATGTTGATGAGTAGGGTTATCTATATTATAATCTGGTCCAGATTTCCAGCCAGCAAAAAAGGCAACTGTCTATGAGTGCCGCCTTTCAAAATGGTGCTTTCATGGCTGATCATGTGATACTGACACTCCCTGTTATCATTGCACATGGCTGTTCAGCAGAGTTAATCAGACAAGGAGATTGTATATGTTCTATTTGACTAGCTAAAAGTTTGTAGGCTGACCTCAGACCTCCCAACTGTCCCTATTAGAGAGGGACGGTCTTACATTCTGAGCTCTGCCCCTCTGAGACAGCCATCTCTATTAGCATAATTTCCCATAGTCCGCTCAGACACGCCTACAAACCACAAATGCATTGCAGCTAATAAGCAAGACACATCAAGTGAGCCAATCAGCCCTTTGTGTGGTTTAAGCACATGGTTACTAAGAAGCATTTTCACATTTAAAGGGGCATAATACTGCAAAAGAGAATGCTGTAATGTGTGTGTTTGTTTTTTTTTAATCTTTTTTATTGAGGTATTCAGAAATAACAGCAAATTTAACATGGCCTTACACATAAATATCAGGCGTACAAAATGGATTCAAATCCAAATAGTAAAGCACATAGTCGATGACACAGTAGGTACAGGACAATGCAAGATCTGACACTAGAACTTGCTAGCCAATCTATTTCCTGGGTAAATATGCATAGCTAATGGGATGGGTATTACAGCTAGGCACTGAAAGGAATATCAGCTTTTATCTAAATATACAGAACAAAAGACTAGTATAAACAACACATAACTTGTACATATATTAATACAAACTAGAACATGGTTCATAGCAATGCACTGACATAGTTATCTAGCTTCATAGGAATCTAACAGAGTTTAGGCCAATATGAGTGAAACCTGTATATTTATTATTTTTAATGATATGAGCCTTCTATGATGACAATGGGCCACTCGGGGGTCAATTTACTAATGTTTGACCGGACATGATACGATGTAGCATATCATGTCCTCTGCACATCGGTAAATGCTGACAGCATACGCTGTCAGCATTTATCATTGCACCAGCAGTTCTTGTGAACTGCTGGTGCAACACCGTCCCCTGCAGATTCGCGGCCAATCGGCCGCTAGCAGGGGGTGTCAATCAACCCGATCGTATCCGATCGGGTTTATTTCTGTCCGCCTCCTCAGAGCAGGCGGATAGGTTATGGAGCTTGATAAATTGACCCCTTAGACCCGTGTGTAGCGATATAGAGCTATGGAGGTGAGCTAGTTTGATATATAGCCACTCTTGGGCTTAATGAGGTACCATACTAATTAGATATAGTAACATGCAATATAAAACAAAATACACTGATGAGGTATAAAGGAACAACCAACACAGTCTGAAATCTTTTAAAAGTGCATATGAATGAAGCTTGCTGTTAACTAGGTCACTAGAGTAGTGTCATACCCTTTGGACAACAATGCTCATTTAAAGATTGGCATTCCCTTTTCTAGAACATAGGAATTATGTGAAAATTCGGCGTAACTCTAAGGAGCTGGTATATCTGTTCAGGGATATGGGAGTGGGGCGATATGTTTATGTATGTTACGCCGGCCGCAGGCAGCAATTGCAAGTAAAAGACTTCTCCTAGTCACACATACAAAAGCATTATTTAAACGATTGCGAGCAAGTGTGAGCCATCTATCTGAGATATATTAATTGAGCTGAGCATAATATGAAAATAAAGAAATGTAGTTAACTTGTATAGTAGTAGTAAGTAACTGGGGGTTCTATACAGGAAATTAGAGACAGGGATTGTTTTTAGTAGGCTCCTAGAATTACTCATGTGTTTCTTTTTAAATAATAGGTTCTTATGTGAAAATAAAGTGATACAGTGAACTCTACAGAGCTTGATATGTGTGAGTAATAAATTTCATAGAGGAGCTCATTACTATCACATAACCAGAGCTTTATCTAAACTAGTGCAATCAGTTAATAAGCCACTCTCCCTATCTTAAACATAATACCTGGTCAGAGCCTAATACAAAAGTAAAGAAGGAGTAAAGATAACTGGTACAATAAAAGCAAAGTAACTGGGATCTCTATATAATAATTTAGGGACAATAATTCCTAGTAATATCCTTAAATATTATTGAGAAATAAAATACAACACTGAACCTTATAAAACTTAGAACCTGTCAGCTAGCTGAAGGCCTTTTGTAGCATACTGGTGCTAAATCCAGAGGCTTTATGCTTATCCTATGCCACTACTGTCCAGGCAAGAATGATGGCTGCCAATTCACAATTACTCTATATTTTCAAACTGGAGGGTGTTGAGCTTAGAAGATCTTGCAATAGTTACTTTGGTAGGGAATCACACCGACCTTTCCAACCTCAGTGTTTTCTGATTCTCCATTTCAAGAGCTTGTGAGATACATAGGATATTTTTGCTTATGCGGTTAGGTCTAATTTCACCTCGTGAACACCATGGTTCAGTATAGATGTGTCCCCCATAGCTACTGTCCCACTAGCAGGTAGATTACTTGGTATACTCATCGGCGTAGGTAGCGAGGGAATTATGAAGTACAATACTTGTGGTGGTAAGGCTTCTTTGACTGGAGTAGAGTCTCCACCCAAGGTCCCTGTAGATGTGAGACTTTGAAACTCCTGGAATGGCATAAAAATAGGTCGGCTCGTAGCAACAATGCCTACACAAGCACTCCGCAGTACAGACTCGGCTTTAGCTCCCTCTTCCCGCGCTGCAAAGTCTATAATAGTAGTTTCCAATTTAATCTGAAAGCAGCAAGATATGGAGAGTGAACGCTGGGGCCCCATAGCGCTACTGCTCCTACTCTCCGTAGAATCAAGATTGGGTAGGATAGGTTGCTGAGCAGAGTAGCCGCCACTAGTACTTAGCGCCTCAGACAGTGATTCCTCAAATGCCACGCAGTATTCATGAAGTAGGCAGCGTAGCTCCTCAATAATACACTCACTGGTATATGGTTCCATGATACAGGCGTTAGGTAGGTACTTTTACATTAAACAGCCCATGTTGGTGCTGTGTGACAGTGGAAACCAGCAGGGTTTTGAAAATGCCTGAGCCTCGAAATAGCTCAGGAAAACGAAAGCGCTGAACGATCCTGAGAAGGAAGACTTCAAATGAAAGACGGACCTTTGAGAGTCATGAGTTTGCCAAATTGAAGCCCAGATAATGGCTATATCTTGAGATATTCTGTAAATACAGCAGGAAGGTGTGAGCAGCTCACAGTTTTGCATCCATACATTGCCGCCGCCCGGAAGTTCCCCCTGTGTTTAACCTCTGCAAAGCACATAGTTAAAGTCAGCTCCAGCGCAGCAATGCACAACTGGGAACTAGCTAAACACATCTGGTGAGCCAATGACAAGAGGCATATGTGCGCAGTCACCAATCAGTAGCTAACTACCTGTAGTGTATTGCTGCTCCTGAGCCTACCTAGGTATACTTTCAACAAAGGATACCAAGAGAACAAAGTAATGCTGATATCAGAATTAAATTGACACGTGTTTTAAAATTGTATGCTATATCTGTCTGAACCATGAAAGTTTAATTTTATTTAGATGGTTCCTTTAAGATTAGGATTTACCTCTGTGCAGAGGTTTCTCAGCATTCCCTTCTTCTTTCTTTTTGAATATATCTGCTATATCTGCCCTTCTATGTCTAGATTTTCATAAAGCTTCTGCAGTCTCCCAATTATTAAAATAAATAAAAATACATGGATAGAATGCAGTAACACATTATTGTTATTATTAGTTATTGAGTTAGATTCCGTAGCGCTAATGGCACAAAGCATGACATTGTTAAATGTATCTGATTAAGGCCTCTCTAATGAGGTTGTCATAAAGTTTAAAAGGGAACTCACATATTTTAGACAAAATATTGTACTAAAAAAATATTTTTTTCATTTAGGTTTGGCAAGAAAGCACAGGTGGTAACTTTCTCTTGAATGGTGAATGTACTTACATATTTTAATTAAAGGATATGAAGTGTGACTAGACTGAATGAGCGGAAACTATAGCAGTATAAATAGCACATCCTATGAATAAACAGGCAAAACAATTGTAGCACGAATACTAGACGTGTAAGAATTACAGATAACAATAGTGCACTTTGGGATTACCCAAAAGACACTGTAAAATTCTATTCAGAATATTATACATTTCAGGATGTATTTACTTTATGAACATGTATTTTAGAATATGCTGATATAAACTTCTTAATTAAGAAATCTTCCTGCAGGGTTAAAATTATAGTGACAATTTGAAAATATGTAAAGTGCAAGTTTACATAAATGACACATGTGAAAGGCACAACGGAGCTTTTAAATTTCAATAGAAGAATTTGTTTAGCACTTACATTTGCAAAAAATGCTTTGTAGTAACGCTGCTCCCCCAGCATATACATGATGTATCCCAGAAGCATTCTATATAGAAGCTAGTACCAGATGTGACGTTTCACCTTACATCATCTCTCTCTCGTGCACTTACTGTTACAAGGCCACATCCGCCGGGTGCTGCGTGCAGTGTATACAGCGAAAACAATTTATCCCACAAGGAGAATAAAGCGCTGCACTCACCGGTCTTCCTAAGCAAGTTCAAATGTAATATTCTTCACATCAGTATCAACATAATAACGTAGTCCCAAATGTTTCGGTACCAAGATGGCACCTTTCTCAATGGGTAAAGAAAAACCTGTGTCCCGATAACCTCTATTGAACTCACACACCCACTCACCTAATATACCCTTCAGTGCAAACGAGAATTCTGGTGCTAACGAGGTGCAGCCCACATCACTCATCATTACTACCTCATCAGTGCTCATATGAGCGCATGGCTAATTTGCATAGCCGCACCTACCAGTGACGATAGTATCCATATGTCACCATTGAATTCTTTCACACTAGCGATCATAGTCGGCGTCACCCCGGCAGCATCAGGAAGTCTCCTTTTATTATATAAAATTAAAATAACAAGTACACAGCACCAATATGTCTAGACTCTATATATGATCTAGCATAAGGAGCCCTTTTAATATTAAAAGTGTTAAAAAACACAAGAGTCCCTCTAACGATCCTGACTATATATGTATTCTCTGTGCTTCCAAGCTCATTGCAGCATGGTAGAAATGTATATTGCAGGCAGCATCACACTCACTGATCTATGCAGTCCAGGAATTTATAAAGCATACGACCACTGTGATTTGAATGTCAGATAGTATCAGACTCCACTCTTTTCCAAATATCAGAGGCTACCTAGATCGACAAATCATAGTAGCATCCACTATAGGAATACATCATAGTCCAATTGTACATTCAGCCCTCTAGGGGTCACAGTATCAAGTCAAAAGATCCAGGATGTTTCCACTTGAAGAAGTTTTTTCTGCCTATCACCCCCTCTCCTCGGGGAGGATTAACATAGTCCTCAAGCTGGCAGCCGTATGTCCAGCTTGAAAGAAATGTCTGGCCACTGGTTGGTCTGATGTTTTTTTGTCAATCGCCGTTCTTATGGCATGACGATAGTTCGCCATCCTCTCTCGGAAGGTGGTTGAGGTTTTGCCAATGTAAACAAGGGAGCACGGACACATCAATATGTAGATCACATAAGTACTGGTACAAGACAATCTGTGGAAGATTTTGTACTTTTTTCCTGTACGGGGATGATGAAAGTGAGCCCCAGTAAGCATGCTATTGCATGTAGTACAGTCTCCACATTTATAGCATCCTAACTTCTTTTTACCATCCATCCAAGTGCCTTTCTCATAGCACTTAATGGGATCATTATGTACCAGGATGTTTTTCAAGTTAGATGCTTTTCTGTAGACAATACAAGGATCTTTAATTCGTGTAAATGGGAGGGATTTGTCAGATCTTACAATGTCTCAATTTTCTTTCACATATTTCTCCAGTGTTTTATGTAAAGGAGTAAACGTAACAAAGTTAATTTTACTCTTAATGTTGTCCATACTCGTTGGTTTATCTTGTGGTTGTAACAGTGTCATCTGATCATATTGTGACATTTCAACATGTGTCTTTTCAATGTCCCTAGTTCTGTAGCCTCGCTGTTTTAGTTTGAACTTCATATCTTCTTCTTGGGCACTCCTAGTATCAGCTAGAGACTGGTGAGTGCAGCGCTTTATTCTCCTTGTGGGATAAATTGTTATTGTTTTATATATATATATATATATATATATATATATATATATATATATATATATATATATATATATATATGTATATAGATAGCAAAATAACAAGACTATTGCATTGAGCAATGATACTTTTTTATTGGACTAACTATACATTTATAAGTTGACAAGCTTTCGGAAGTGTTCCTTCCTTTTTTCAAGTCTGAAGCAATACTGACCAATTCAATGGAATTTAAAGAATTGGTCAGTATTGCTTCAGACTTGAAAAAGGAAGGAACACTTCCAAAAGCTTGTCATCTTTATAAATGTATAGTTAGTCCAATAAAAAAGTATCATTGCTCAATGCAATAGTCTTGTTATTTTGTTATCTAAATCTCTGGACTAACACGGCTACTCCAATCAACATGTATATGTATAATACACACAGAAAGAAGTGCACTCTCAGGAATGAACAACCAGCTCAATAACTTATTAGCTTGTTATATGGCAATTTATCACCTAGGTGCAGCTTTTTCTTAGCCCAGTAATGCTTTTTCACAGAGTAGAACTTTCCTGTAGTATATCAGTCTGATCCCTCCTATAAAAGGGACAGTCTAGTCAAGATTAAAATTTCCAGGTAGGACATGCAATTTTAAACAACTTTCCAATTTACTTTTATCATCAAATTTGCTTTGTTCTCTTGGTATTCTTAGTTGAAAGCTAAACCTAGGTAGGCTCATATGCTAATTTCTAAGGTCTTAAAGGCCGCCTCTTATTTGAATGCATTTGACATTTTTCACAGCTAGAGGGCAATAGTTAATGTGTGCCATATAGATAACATTGTGCTGAAGACCGTGGAGTTACCTAGGAGTCAGCACTGATTGGCTAAAATGCACATCTGTCAAAAGAACTGAAATAAGGGGGCAGTCTGCAGAGGCTTAGATACAAGGCAATCACAAAGGTAAAAAGTATATTAATATATCAGTGTTGGTTATGCAAAACCGGGTAATGGGTAATATAGGTATTATCTTTTTTTTAAAAAACAATAAACATTCTGGAGTAGACTCTCCCTTTAAAGACAGTCCAGTGCTAAAATACCAGGCAATTCATCTCTGAACAAGGAACACGGCAATCCCAGATGATCGTTTCAGCCTTCATTGGGCCTAATCAGTGAGGTGCAGCCATATTCCTCTAAGCACACTGAGCAAGCAGTCCATGTGTAGTTGCCCCTTTGTCCCTTAGGAAGACATAATACACACAGAGAGAAGCACACTCTCAGGAACGAACAACCAGCTCAATAAGTTATTATCCTGTTCTATGGCAATTTACTACCTGGGTGCAGCTTCTTTTTAGCCCAGTAATGTTTTTTTTAACAGTATGATTTTTGCAAATAAATTTGCCCTGCAATAATGCTTCTAGTCAAATTAAAAATGCACTACTTTCCATTTCAAATTTGACTTTGATGTTCCTTTAAAGCTTAGGTAACTATAAAGTAACAAAGTAGGATACAGAGCATTTTGTGCTATTAAGTAAGTTTTATATTTTGCTATTACTGATCACACTGAAAACCAATTGCTAGTTAATACCTGTATATATTATAATCACTCACAGTCTTTGAGATGAAATCTGGACAAAAACATGAGGATCAACACACTATGCGTTTAAGCTGTAATAAGGGAAATAAACTGCAGAGACAGATACTTTTTTTTTCAATGGTAAAATTCTAGATTGATCTGAAACATAGTATTAGTAACATAGTAGATAAGGTCCATCAAGTTCAACAGATACTACCTGATGTACACTAAAGAAGCTGACAATTGACTTGCATTAAACAATTGCAAATGTGACTTAATTAACACAAGCAATTATATCCATGAATTCTGTTTTTAGCCAGAAATATATCTAAGCCGTTTTTAAATTTATCTAAAGTATTGGCAGTCACTACCTCCTTAGGCAAGATGTTCTTACAGTGAACAAAGTTTACATTGCTGGAGATTAAATCTCCTTTCCTTTAGTCTTAAATTGTGACCTTGTTTCCCAAACAACTGCCTTGGGATAAACAGCTCTTCTGCCAACTCTGTATATGGACCTTGAATATATTTATATATAAAGTAATAATATCACTTCTCAAGCACCTTTTTGTAAACAGACCCAATTTGGCTAACCTCTCGTCATAGTTTAAATCCTCCATTCCCCTTATTAGTTTTGTGGCCCTTCTCTAATTCTGCAATATCCCTTTGTAAAATTGGTCACCAGAACTGCAATTCATACTCAAGATAAGGTCTCACCAGAGATTTATTCAGAGACAGGATTATGCTTTACTCCCTTGCATCTATACCGCTTTAAATACATGCTAGTATCTTTTTAGCCTTAGAAGCCACTGCCTTGCATTGCACACTAATTTTTATTTTTAACTATAATTACACCTAAATCCCTTTCCTCCTCCGTTTTTCTAGTCCCTTTTAAATTATAGGCATGTAGAACCTTACACTTACCAATCGTTAATCTCTTTTACCATTTACCAGCCTATTTCTCCATTTTTGGGGAAATCCCCATGCAAACCAATTACATCCTGAACTGACCTAACCCCATACACAGTGCCTCACCTTTTGTAGCTCCAAAATATATATTTTTTTCATAATTTAATCTGTTTAAATTTTCATTTTTTTATTGTGTAATTTTGGATTGTTACAATAGGCCAGAGTCATGAATCTGAGGTAAATTTCAAGTTTGGCTTCAGAAAAGGAAGATTTTGTTTAATTTTGGTCAAACCTCACAAATTGCATTTTGCTCTCCAAGACAAGTATCCTGTCTACTGCAATACATGTCTCCTTTTTCTAAATTAATGGATTAAAATTGAGGGCCCAATTCTCTGAAGCTCTCTGGTCTGGTGAGATTCTATAAATCCTCAGGATATATTGTTCTCCGCAGCCCCAAGACAGCAGTTAGCAGGTTTTCCTGTCTAAGTTCAGGATGTGTAGCATCTTTCTAAACTATAGTGAATACCTATTTATAAATACTAAGAATATATTCCCCTATGTGAAGAACATTGGAATGGGAAATATTTACAATAAATACACAGTATGACACTTTATTATATATGAAGAATTCATAAATATGCTTTTACATGTTTTCATCTACTTGACGGCAAAGGGCTCCAATGCACATATACTGTATATGTATGTATGTGTGTATATATATATATATATATATCTATATATATATATATATATATCAAAATAATATGGTTTATGCACTCTCACCACCGTCCTGCAACTGCCAGGGGGCTGTAGACAGGTATGTAGCAAATCAATAGAAAAGCACTCACTGGACTTCTGACATCAGGGTAAATTGTTTATTGTTACGTTTCAGGACCACAAGCGTCCCTTCTTTGTCCGAAGAAGGGACGCTTGTGGTCCCGAAACGTCACAATAACTAATTTACCCTGATGTCAGAAGTCCAGTGAGTGCTTTTCTATTGATTTGCTATATATATATATATATATATATATATATATATATATATATAAATATATATATATATATATATATATATATATACTGTATATATACATACATATTTAAATATGTATATTCCTCAATGTTAAAAGCCTTTTGCCTGCCTATTTTTTTTTCTAACACCCTGAGACCTCATATCTTTGTGCCCTTATAACATTTTTGTACAATATTTTATTTTAATAGTTTTTATTAGATTGTGTTATTATGAGTGTATCTAAACTTTTCAATGTATTTTAATGTGTTTTGTGACACTTTTTGTTTTGCAAAACAGTCAACCAGAGCTCTGAGGATGCGCTATCCCGAAACGCGTTATCTTCAATTGCGCTCAAGTGATCGCCTTTACTTTCAACTGGTAATATGAGCGCTACACCCAACGCACGTAAACAGCTGTGATTAAACCCTTTTTGCTTATGTGTAATCTGTGGCAATATTGCTAACATTGCCTTAACAGTGCACCAAAATCCAAATTGCTTTCAATTCATATAGGCCAGGGTTTTCAGGCTTTTTGCAGCAAGTAACCCCTGCAGACACACATTCTTTTCCTAAGCAACCCAACTGCAATACATAAATATTATTGATTTAATGCTCTCCTATAAGCAAACATAAGAGGAAATCATGCATAGCTCAGAATTTAACAATTTTGCTTAGGCTGTGAACAAGATGAAATATACATGGATCAAGTTTATTTTTCAACAACAAATAATAATGAAAACAACTTATAGAGAAAACACACATATTAATATAGAGGTTGACACACTGCACAAACTAAAGACCAGATTATAAGTGGCGCACTATTTAGCTCTTTCACTCGAGTGTAAACTTCATTTAAAGTAAAAGGCTTCTGCATCAGCGAAAGCCGATGTGCGCTAACCAAAGGACTTCACGATCACAAGGGATCAAGGGGCAGGAGGGTAATCCCTACACTTGAGCAGGCCACATTTTGAGGATATCTGAACTGGAGCACAGGTGAAATAATCAGCTGTTTAATAAACATCATTAATTTACCTGCTCTTATCCAAGATAATCCTGAAAACCTGGCCTGTTGGGGAGGCCTGGGGACAGGTTTGAAAACCAGTACACTAGAGCAAATATTAACCTTACAAACTACCTGATTAACCCCTTCACTACAAGGAATTTCGTAAGTGCAACTGCAAGTAGCAGCATTCTTATTGCCAAAAACCAATGGCAAATCCATGCATGCTTTTACAACCATTTGTCTTTTGACTGCAATAATTGTGTGTAAATAATTTAAAATTGCGAAAAAGTTAACTTTTTTTTTATATAATCATATTTGGCAAATAGTGTATTCAAATATACCATAATAGGTCTAGATCAATACTTTGTGTTGTCTACTTTAAAACTATATACAGCTTTAATGGGTAAATGAAAAAAAAAACAAGACTGTATTTCTGTTTAATCGGAGTAACAGCAAAAATGCTAAAACTTCTCTGGTACTTTTGGCAAGTTTTTCTCAGAAAATCCACGTAGTAAAGGGGTTAAAGCAGAATTTCCAGCCCAATAACTCTTAAATGTAAACCACAGAGTATTGTTTGTATTTGTTTATACAGAATACTTTGAGTGTCACTTTTTCTGGAATATATTTTAATTTCCTTTCTTCGCAAAGAAATAAATGTGTGAATATATCCACTGTGAAGTCAGTTGTGAAGTATGATTTATAACGTTTAATTTTAACAAAGATTTGTCTTGTGATTTATTATGATTTGTCAACAAAATATATTTTATACTTACTCTAAAATCATAAAACATAAACAAATAAAAGTTTATTTCACTTACAATATCAAATCAGTTTATGCAGAAAATACCCTAGTATTTGATGCTGGTTAACATCACATTGTATTTAAACTGTTAAACCTGTAGATTACAAGCTCTTTGGACCAGGGACCTCCTCCTGCTTTGTTAGTATGTTTTCTTTAGTATAGTTATATGTATCTTTTGTATATATATATCTTAGCTGAAAGCTTTTAAGCGAGTGATGGACTTTCTCTGTGTGTTGTATTAATTTGTTTTGTAATTTTCCATATGGTTCTTGCACCCAGACCTGTCTGGGTTTAACTGCCTGTGACTCTGGGGACAGCACAGCATCCTGTGAGTGCCAGTGAGCACCCAGGGCTGAGCATGTTGCAGGGTCATGGGATGTGTACCCAGTCCAGTCTGAGAGTGCAGTCCACTTCCGTGTTTTGTATATGTCTAGAGAGATTACGTAAGTCTGTGAACCCTGACTTGTTCCCAGTTTGTTTGACTGAGAGCTGGCATTTGTATGGCTGTATTAGGGACCCAGGTTTTGGAAGAGACCTTGACGTGGTACCTGGGCTTGTCCCATTTGGCCAGATGCAGTAACTAACTCTTCCAGTTTTGCTTTTAATCTTAGCTGACAGCTTGTAAGTGAGTGCAGGGTTTTCTCTGTGTGTTGTATTAATTTATTTTGTAATTTCACCTATGGGCCTTGCACCCAGGCTTGTCTGGCGTTAACTGCCTGTGACTCTGGAGACAGCACAGCTTCCTGAGAGTGCTATTAGCACCCAGGGCTGAGCATGTTGCAGGGTGATAGGATGTGTACCCAGTCCAGTCTGAGAGTGCAGTCCCCTTCCGTGTTTTGTATATGTCTATTGTGATTACATAAGTCTGTGAACCCTGACTTGTTCCCAGTTTGTTTTATTGAGAGCTTGCATTGTGTGGCTGTATTAGGGACCCAGGTTTTGGAAGAGACCTTGACGTGGTACCTGGGCTTGTCCCATTTGGCCAGATGCGGTAACTAACCCTTCCAGTTTTGCTTTTAATCTTAGCTGAGAACTTGTAAGTGAGTGCTGGACTTTCTCTGTGTGTTGTATTAATTTATTTAGTAATTTCCCCTATGGGCCTTGCACCCAGGCTTGTCTGGCGTTAACTGCCTGTGACTCTGGAGACAGCACAGCTTCCTGAGAGTGCTATTAGCACCCAGGGCTAAGCATGTTGCAGGGTCATGGGATGTGTACCCAGTCCAGTCTGAGAGTGCAGTCCCCTTCCATGTTTTTGTGTATATATATATATATATATATATATATATATAATATATATATATATATATATATGAAAGTGTCATTGAGTTACCTACAATGTCTGACATATTTTAAAATAAAATTTTACCACCCAGAACAGCCAGGCAGCAATTGACAGGTGGAGAATTCTCCTTTGATGTTCTCACACTTTCACAAATGTAATGACAGGTGCAAGAATATATTCTGCATGGGCAGCCTGTTGGACTATATTTACCTAATCGTGTGAATTCTCTCAGGAGCTATATTTATAATATTGGTACTGAAACTGAACATTTCTTTTGTGCAAATTAAAGAGCAACATTTAAACATGAAAAATTATGGGCTAGATTACAAGTGGAGCACTAATTTATCATGCACCCGCAAACTGGCAAATTCGTCCGTTTACGGGTGAGCGATAAAGAGTACAATACAATACAATACAAGTAGCTAGATATTGCTACCGGGAGCTCGCGGTAGCCCAGGACATACTTGAAAACGAGAAAAATATCAATGTATCCTTCCTGGTAAAATATTTAATAAATAAATAAATTAGCACTCAGAAACTTTACCAGAGATCAGATCTCTGGTTAAAGGATTACTATCTTTTACTATTTTTATTATAAACAAACCCCATATAACATGTAATAAGCATAAACTAAGACATACTGACCTATAAATGTTGTAAAACGAAGAAGCATAACGGTAGAAAAATCATATTTAGTTTTCGGTGATTACGTCAATATATCCAGCCTACAAATGTCGGCACTACGTGTTAGGATACAGTAACCAATCATATTGCATGTTTATGCATCTCATTAAGAGACTAATTTGTCCTACTGCGCATAAAATCGGCAAAATATCGCATGCGCATTTTCAACTAGTGAATCCGAAGTTACCCACAGATAGGAATCACGCTTGCGCATTACAAGGAGTGACGGTTTCTGTGACGTTGCGCAATCTTGCGCATGCGCAGAGCTTATTAGAGGCGCCATATTAAAACCGGGGTTGTCAGCCGGATTGCACAGGAGTTAAGGATACCCACGGAGTGGGTTTGGAAAGCAATAAATAATTGAAGAAAGAAATCGGCAAAACTGTAACAATCTCGTTATGAGATTATATTGAGAAAATGTTTTATTAGGGTAGTTAGTTCGTTACAAGCTTAGTTATTTTTTGCTTACAGTGTCCCTTTAATTTTATAAATGTCCCCCAATTGCCGCAAAAATAAAGTGGCGTGTTTTGGTTTAATAAAAAAATAAATAAGCATTTTTATTTAAAAAAAAATTAACTGCTAAAAGCAGCTATAAGGGGTTAAAAGTGGCTGGTGTGGGGTGTTAGATAAAAACCGCACTGAAAAATGCCTTTACATTGCGGTCTATGGGGACTGTGTTATTTCTATAAATATATATGTATATACACATATTAACACACAAATATATATTTATATATTTCATATACATATATATTTATATTTGCTGCTTCTTCGCTGCGCTAGTGCTCCCATTGTAGCCTATGGAAGAAGCTTCCATGCAATGCGAATGCGTCGCGTTCGAACTGCACCTCACTTGTAATACCAGTGCACATTTGCTAGTATTACTCACTTGAGCGCAATTATCTATTTCTCGGAAGCAATATTTTGTTCTCAACTTGTAATCTTGCCTTATACAGTATGTTTTTATTGCATGAATAAGGCTTGAAGCTAACAGGAGGTGCACCTGACTGCTCAATGGCTAAATACATTTTAAAATGCCCTCTATTCCCACAGAACAAAAACAAAAAAACTTCAGATAGCAGTTGTCAGAAACCAGCCTTCCTCTAATAATTACTGCATCTGATCTGAGCCATTCCATTCCTTGCTGGCCCACTTTTGTATCTTCAATCCTGTCTTTAAGAATGTAAATGAAAAATAGCACAGCCTGCTGCGGAATTTTACTGTTTAGAAAGATAGACAATCCCTTTATTACCCATTCCCCAGTTTTGCATAACCAACACTGTTATATTAATACACTTTTTACTTCCATGATTACCTTTTGACAGACTTGCATTTTAACAAATCAAACTCATAGGTGACTCCACAAGAGTGAGCACAATGTTACCTATATGTCAAACATGAACTAGCTGTCAAAATACACTGAGATAAGAGGCGGCCTTCAAGGGCTTAGAAATTAGCATATGAACCTACCTATGTTTAGCTTTTAGAAAAGAATAATGAAGAACAAATCAAATTTGATGATAAAAATAAATTGGAAAGTTGTTTAAAATTGCATGTCCTATCTGAAACCTGAAAGTTTAATTTTGACTAGACTGTCCCTTTAATGATATAGAGACTTGAACATCTCTCTAACCCTTTCACTGCTGAACCATTTTACACCCCTGTGCTGAATCTGTTTTAGTATTTTACATAAAAGATAGAGCACACAATTTTAAACAACTTTCCAATTTACATCTATTATCTAATTTGCTTTGTCCTCTTGGTATCTTTGTTGAAGAGCATACCTAGGTAGGCTTAGGAGGTGGGAGCTAGTTGCTGAATGGTGGTTGCACATATATCTCATATCTTATCATTGACTAACTAATGTGCTCAGCTAGCTCCCAGTAGTGAATAAAGGATAGCAAAAGAATGAAGCAAAATTGATAATAGAAGTAAATTGGAAAGTTGTTAAAAAATATATGCTCTATCTGAATAATGATAGAAAAAATTGGAGTTTTGTGTCCTTTTAAATATAAACATCAATTACCTCATAACCTTATATAAAGTAAGTAGGTCGTTGACAAAAGGAAATGAGTTGCAGGTACCAAACAGAAACAAGATGGAGGAAATTCAGATCAGGTGGTAGTAAGTGTAGGAACACACAGGTACCTCAGAAGAGTAGTTGCAAGGAAAGCTAGGGGATTGTTAGAGTCTTCATTCAAAATAACCAAGCACTGAATGGGAAAAAGAGATGACGTTTTAACACAGACTTGGCGCCAAAAACACTGCAGAGATCACTTCCAATAGGTAAAACATAAATAGTGATATCTTAATAAATGTATAAGCAGCTCCACAAAGATGCAGCACAGACAGCGCATACCGCACTACTGGCCGCATTAAGCCGAGGGATTCTTAGTGCAGCCCCAAGCTGCCACAGCTCCTCCCAGGATATCGCGATCACCGGCCCTGCCAGCTACAATAGCATGGCTCCTAGTGTGCTCCAGGATCAGAGGTCTTTACCACACCTCTGGGTCTGATATTCATATACAAAAATAAACCTAAAGGAGCAATTTCCAATACATTTTGTGCACTGCAAATACTATTTATTGGGAACACATTAAGGGGAAACCAATTTTACAGTACAATATCCCTTTAAAAGAACTGTAAACACCTTCAGATTTTAATATAAAATCTTTAGTTATGCACAGTAAAACAACTTTGCAATATATCTTGGTTTTTATTTTGCCCCCTTTTCAGGTATTAAGGTACAGCTATTTCCCTAATTGGCTTTAACAAGAAATGCAAAACATTGCACTTTATACTAGCATGGTGACTGTGGCTAGCCTTGTTGTCTGCAGACTCAAGGCTAGATTGGCTCCTTCAAATAAGGCAAGTGGTAGGTGTAGTTTGGCTACTGAAAAACAATTGCAGCAAATAAGATGTTAAAGAGACAGTGCACTGTAATTTTTTCCCCTCTTAATGTGTTTACAATGACTTGTTATAACAGTTGCAGAGTATAATATATATAGTAAATTGTGCCTTTATGTTTATTTTTTATATAAGAAATAGCAGTTTTTGCTAATTGAAACTGTAACCCATTTAAATGGACTCACGCTTTCCTCCTTATCTATTTGTCTATACACAAAAGGCTGATAAGAGAGTAATTGAAAATTAACATTTTAGTATGTGACACCCCCCCCCTTGACTGCTGCTGATTCTTGTTTACATAGCTTTTCTTTTGAGAATGCAAAAGTATTCATATTTTCAACATAGGTGGTGATTTTAACAGGCAAAAACAACTATTTGAAATGTCAAAATAAAAAACAGCTATTTGTAAATAATTTAATATACTCCAACAGGTAAAATGGATCACCAGGTACATAGTACAGATTATAAAATGTTACAGTACAATGCCCCTTTCATTTGGTTTAGCAATGTTCAGACGACTGCTATCCTATTCTATAGCAAAACAGCAGAAGTGTCTTGTAATTACAAAGTGCTGACTGTCCCTTTAACTCAATGCAACCTCAAGGGTTTGCCTTATGAGCTGTTATATGGTTTTTGTAATGAAAATGCAACAATCAGAGAGTATAATAGAAATAAAACTGTTAAACCAATATCAAGAAAGAATTTACCTTTAATATGTGAATCAAGCTTTCTGTCCTTGTCATATTATAAACTAATTACTATTAAAGTAATAGACTTTTATCTTGGAACATTGTCAAGAACGTGTTTATCTAGCCCCAGTTGGAATGCTAATGCTGCCATTTCCATTGCAAGCTAAGAGAGATAAAACTTTGTGTAATATACCATTAAAGGGTTTTGTGTGAATAAATCTTTAAGGTTTTCATCAAATAATATAAGCGTCGTCATAAATCAGGCTTCATTTTAAACTAGTTATTCTTGGTCCCCTTCTGATTAAAATAGGATTTTGGAAATGTGGTGTCATATTCACTTTATGTTAATGGTCTTGATAAAAACAGTGAGAATATTTTTTCTGCAAGCTGGGCTCCCCCTACTGGCAAACTGAAACAATACAGCTGATGCAGAGAGCACTAGTCATGCTGCAGTCCCACTGAATATATACTTGGAATGACATATGCGTCTGTATGCACAAAGGCATGGATTTTTATTCTTGCTAGAGCCGAGGTTCAGCAATCAATATCACTCAAATGGGAGCATAGTCTGAGGGTTTGAAATTCAGAAGCTCGGCAGAATGGAGAGAATTTATGCAAAATCTTTGGGATTTTTTTAGACTTTATATTTTAATGTAGGCATCCCTCCACATACAAAACCCTTCATAATGAGATAAATAGCTTTCAAATTAAAACTTGTGTCTAACATTTATTTAGGGACCTCTTCATACAGACGAGATGTCTTCGATCGCGTTCTGTCTCACACAGCAGTTTCCAAGTTTGGCGTCACTGCTCCACCAGGCCGAGGGGAATACTACAATTCCTGCCGGGGTGCATGCCGTGATGATTGAGCCTTCTGTATAACCAAGCGAATTAAAAAAAATTAAGAGTTGCAATCAAAGAGCAAATATAACTTTTATTATTGCAGCATTAAAAACAATGACACTAGGAGAAACACCATTTTTAGGGACCTCTCCATAATGACGAGATGTCTTAGATCATCTCACGTGAGCTGCGAGCTTTAAAATATAAGGCCATGAGTCTTCAAAAGGGTCGTAGTTTACTCAGTGACAGTTCTAGGTTGCAACTTATTGAAACATGCCCAAAGCTGAAAGGTACCACCCGGAATTTTCAAGGTAGTTTTTTTTTTTTTCTTTACCATAACTTGATTGATTTATTAGAATAGAAGACTTTACTAAGTACTGCATATTCTTAGTAAGTTAAAGGGACACTAAAGTCCAAATTAAACGTTAATGATTCAGATAGAAAATACAGTTTTAAAAGACATTTCCAATTTACTTTCATTATCAAATTATGCACAGTCTTTTTTTATGTACACTTTCTGAGACACCAGCTACAACTGAGTGTGTATAAAAGTTCACACTGTGTGTATGTATATGAGTCTCTGATTGACTGATGGCTGTCACATGATACAGGGGGCCGGCAGATTGAAGTAAATGTTTAAATTTGTCAGAAAAAAAATCTACTACTTTTTAAAAAAATCATATTAAGTGTTATTGCATTTTCCTTTTATTATGCACTTCTTGCTTATGCAACTCTACTGTATTTGATGGTTACCTAAACTCATTAAAATGATAGATTTTAACTTCCTTATTATGTGCAATTTTACTTATCCTCCTTGTTGTTTCTTGACCCTAAGCTATTTTTTACAATTTTGATGCAGCAAACCATCTTCGTCACTGACAAAAAGTTTGCTCCCTGAGCCTCTTATGCCTTCATGGTCTGTTTTTCTATCACAGATAATGTTTTTACTGCACCTATAAGATCTAAGATTATCATTAAGGGACCATTAAACTTATATAAAACTGAAATATCTCAAACAGCAAAATCGGTAGACTTTTTAATTACAATTTCTAAATATTTTGCTTTGAAGGTGCCTGTACCTTTTTTTGTTGCTGCGGCCTGACTGCCCATTGTATGTGGCGGTTTTCCCTCTCCATGATGGACTCCCAGAACAGCTGCATGGTTCCTTTTTATATTGTATAAACTGTGCTGAATGCCAATATGAGTAGTTATAACTGTACAATTTTTAAATATATATACGAATTCTTAGCTAATGTAACCTTTATAGGACATAATATAATGTTATAATAAAATTAATTTATACAAGTATCAGTGTTTAGCTGTCTCATATTTGTATTTAATGTATAGTTTGTACATGTAATTAAAGAACCAATAAACTCAGCATTTTAACAACACATAAAAGGCCAGATTACGAGTGGAACGATATTTAGCGCTTTTGCCAGATCGCTAATTGTGCTAGAAGTAAGCTTTTTGCGCAAGTTGGGTTGCACTGGTATTACGAGTTGAAAGTAAAAAGTTATAGCTAACCCGACGCACGCAAAACGCTGAACTTACAGTATTGCGTGTGTGATATCCTATTCCAACATAGAAGTCAATGGAGAAAAAAGAAGTGGAAAAAAGCCAACATCCTACTTGAGCTAAGCCGACATGAAAATATGAATAGTTCCCATTCCAATGTTCTTCACATATAGGAATATGTTCTATTTATTCATAAATACATAATTATATATCTATATATACTAGTCCTAAAGCCTGTGTACACGGGCCATTTTTTGCAGTACAGCGGTCCCACCCCTTGTTCTCTCTCTATCCCCCCTCTCTTTTGCTCTCTCTCTCCCTCCTCTCTTTTGCTCTCTCTCTCCCCCCTCTCTTTTGCTCTCTCTCTCCTTATCTCTTTTGCTCTCTCTCATCCCCCTCTCTTTTGCTCTCTCTCCCCCTCTCTTTTTCTCTCTCTCTTCCACCTATCTTTTGCTCTTTCTCTCTCCCTCTCTTTTGCTCTCTCTCCCCCTCTCTTTTGTGCTCTCTCCCCCTCTCTTTTGCGCTCTCTCCCCCTCTCTTTTGCGCTCTCTCCCCCTCTCTTTTGTGCTCTCTCCCCCCTCTCTTTTGTGCTCTCTCTCCCCCTCTCTTTTGTGCTCTCTCCCCCTCTCTTTTATGCTCTCTCCCCCCTCTCTTTTGTGCTCTCTCCCCCACTCTTTTGTGCTCTCTCCCCCCTCTCTTTTGCGCTCTCTCCCCCTCTCTTTTGCGCTCTCTCCCCCCTCTCTTTTGCACTCTCTCCCCCCTCTCTTTTGTGCTCTCTCCCCCCTCCCTTTTACGCTCTCTCCCCCCTCTCTTTTGCGTTCTCTCCCCCCTCTCTTTTGCGCTCTCTCCCCCTCTCTTTTGCGCTCTCTCCCCCTCTCTTTTGCGCTCTCTCCCCCTCTCTTTTGTGCTCTCTCCCCCTCTCTTTTGTGCTCTCTTCCCCCTCTCTTTTGTGCTCTCTCCCCCCTCTCTTTTGTGCACTCTCCCCCTCTCTTTTGCTGTCTCTCTCCCGCCTGGCCACTCCCACTCCACCACATAACGCTGATCCTCCGCCCACATCTGCGGCACACAGAAACAGGAAGCTGGATTCATCATCTATTTTAAACATATTCGGCTAGATTACGAGTTTTGCGTTATGAGTAAAAAAGCAGCGTTAAGGCTCATAACGCTGCTTTTCACTACCACTGTTATTACGAGTTTTGTAGGTACAGCTGTCCCGCACACTTATTTCGCCGTACCGCAAATTAACTAACGCAATTTGCGTAAAGTCTTTTTCAATGGGACTTCCATAGCGCCGGTATTACAAGCTTTTTTTGGATGCCAAAAAGTGAGCGGTACAGCCTATCCCGCAAGATTACACTACAAAGCCGTAGCATAAAACTCATAACTAAAGTGCTAAAAAGTACACTAACACCAATAAACTACCTATTAACCCCTAAACCGAGGCCCTGCCACATCGCAAACACTATAATAAAATTATTAACCCCTATTCTGCTGCTCCGGACATTGCCACCACTAGAATAAACATATTAACCCCTAAACCGCCTCACTCCTGCATTGTAAACACTAGTTAAATATTATTAACCCCTAATCTGCTGTCCCCAACATCGCCGCCACCTACCTACATTTATTAACCCCTAATCTGCCGCCCCCAACGTCCCTGCCACTATACTAAATTTATTAACCCCTAAACCTAAGTCTAACACCCCCTAACTTAAATATAATTAAAATAAATCTAAATAAAACCTACTATTAATAACTAAATAATTCCAATTTAAAACTAAATACTTACCTATAAAATAAACCCTAAGCTAGCTACAATATAACTAATAGTTACATTGTAGCTATGTTAGGGTTTATTTTTATTTTACAGGCAAGTTTGTATTTATTTTAACTAGGTAGAATAGTTACTAAATAGTTATTAACTATTTACTAACTACCTAGCTAAAATAAATACAAAATTACCTGTAAAATAAAACCTAGTCTGTCTTACACAAACACCTAACCTTACACTACAAAAATAAATTACCTAAATTAAATACAATTAACTAAATTAAATACAAATACCTAAATTACAAAAAAAACAAAACACTAAACCCTAGCCTAAACTAAACTACCAATAGCCCTTAAAAGGGCCTTTTGCGGGCACTGCCCCAAAGAAATCAGCTCTTTTACCTGTAAAAAAAATACAAACAACCCCCCCCCAACAGTAAAACCCACCACCCACACAACCAACCCTCCAAATAAAATCCTAACTAAAAAAACCTAAGCTCCCCATTGCCCTGAAAAGGGCATTTGGATGGGCATTGCCCTTAAAAGGGCATTTAGCTCTATTGCTGCCCAAAGTCCATAATCTAAAACTAAAACCCACCCAATAAACCCTTAAAAAAACCTAACACTAACCCCTGAAGATCCACTTACAGTTTTGAAGACCGGACATCCATCGTCAACGAAGCCGGGAGAAGTCCTCAATGAAGCGGCAAGAAGTCCTCAACGAAGCCGGGAGAAGTCTTCATCCAAGCCGGGAGAAGTGGTCCTTTAGATGGGCAGAAGTCTTCATCCAGACGGCATCTTCTATCTTCATCCATCCGGCGTGGAGCGGGTCCATCTTCAAGAATCCGGCGTGGAGCATCCTCTTCTTATGACGACTCCCGGAATTAAGCCAATCGGAATTAAGGTTGAAAAAGTCCTATTGGCTGATGCAATCAGCCAATAGGATTCAACTTCAATCCTATTGGCTGATCCAATCAGCCAATATGATTGAGCTTGCATTCTATTGGCTGTTCCAATCAGCCAATAGAATGCACAAAGAATATACTGCTTCTGTGAATAACACCTTCATTTAATCACTGTAGTGAATTAGGCTTTGATATTGTACTGATTGCTGCCCATAAAAAAAATGGTGTATGTAGCTTTATTTGATTTCTTTGGGGCCAGATTACAAGTAGAGCGCAAAGTATTACGCGCAAGAGAAAAGTGGTTTATTGTGGGTGTTTGCACTTGTCTGGTTTTTCGCTTGTATTACAAGTTGAAAGTAAACCCAATCACTTGAGTGCAATTGAAGTTAATACTCGTCGGGATAATGCGTTCTCAGGTCTCTAGTTAACTGCTTAGCAAAACAAAAAAGTGTCACAAATAACATAAAAAATACATTGCAAAGTACAATTACACTCATACTAACAACATCTAATAAAAAGTATTTAAAAAATTTGCACAAAAAAAGTTATAAGGGTTTAAAGATATGAGGTCTCAGGTGATAAAAAAGGCAGGCAAAGGGCTTTAACATTGAGATACATACATATACATGTCTAAAGATGTATATGTATGTATATAATATGTATGTATATATAAATGTCTAGATATGTGTACATATGTATTTATGTTTTTATATATGTATTTACAGACATATATACACATATAAACACATATGTATACATATATAGACATATATATATATATATATATATATATAAGTGCATTGGAGCCCTTTGCAGTCAAGTAGATGAAAACATGTAGCATATTTATGCAATATTTAGAATGTGTTTTATGTATTTTTAAATAGATATTCATATATATATATATATATATATATATATATATATATATATATATATATATATATATAATAAAGTGAAAAAAGTCGTCCAAGGGCGAAGTAAAAACTATTTTTTTTATTAGAATCCACTTGTAAAAACATGGAGGTACACAATGCACATAAAAACACACAAATGCATTAGGCTGACATGTTTCAGCCTTCTGCCGTAATCATAGCTAATAGAATACATTAGTCACCTATTTAAAGGCATACCTGCTGTCTCATAGGTTAACCGCTAACCAATAGCTCAGTTCTAATTAGGTGCCGCATTTAACCCTTATACTACCTATTGTCTGTAGAATATATAAACATCAAAATATCCAAAATAGGATTTTAAACATTTAATGAAAACATGACCTTAAATGAACTATCTCCAGGTTCGCTTTAAGAAATTACAATTGTAACAAAAGTATATCTATATAAAAGAATGGAGAGCGTCCTAAAAAAAGTATACATATACATGGAAAGATTGCGTTACCTGAAATGTGGAATTTGACATTAAACTTAAGACTTAAGTGTCATATTGACTGCTTCACTATTAATGCGCCTCAAACACATCTACATCTGTTGAATGAGTTGAAAATCTCATATACTCTGAGAGTGAAATACCATGTATAACCTGAAGTGTGGAAAGTTAGATGTCACATCAACTGCTTCACTATTAATGCACTACAGCAGTGCTTTCCAAACTGTGTGTCGGGACACACTAGTGTGTCGGCAGCAGTGTGTAGGTGTGTCCCTGCTTCAGCACAATTTTTTTTTAAATTTAATTTTTTAAAAAATTTTTTTTTTTTGGTTTCTGACTCTCCGTCTGCCTGCTACGCATATCACATGGTTGACACATGATTGATACCTAGTGGGTCACAGATCATCTTAACCAATTGGCGCAGCTCAGTGGGAACTGAAACTATTCCCATTGGCGGCTTTGGCGGGACATTGGCTCCTGACTGCACGTGTAGTCTCCTTAATTGGCTTGTGACTGCACGTGTAGTCAGTGAGTGGGACAGCAGTGTGTTTGCAGCGTGGGCAGTAGTCAGTAGGGCTCACGGAGCTCTGAGGGCGGCAGCTTAAATGCTGAGCTGAAGTCAGAGGGGTTTTTTTGCAGCTAGCTCCCAGTAGTGCATTGCTGCTCCTGCTCTTGATATATGGATAGGAAGGGGAAGCTTAAAAATGCTTGATGATGAAATGCGAGTGTCTTTATCTAATATTCCACCAAATAATCAGAAACTGTGTTCATCCCATCAACCTCATAAATCCCATTAAAATAGTAAGTAGCTATTGGTGTTATTAAACTTTTTTTTTAATTCTTGCACATACATACTGTTACTTGTAAATACATATTATTATTACATAATTTATGTATGTGTCCGTATATTTTAAAACAAGTTAGTTTAGCCTTCTGTTTGCTAGTACAACTGAATTAATTACCGTGTCGCAAAATGATTTAGGTCTAAAAAGTGTGTCACCAACATGAAAAGTTTAGAAAGCTCTGCACTACAGGCTAACACATCTACAACTATTAAATGAGCTCAAATCTCATATACTCTGAGAGTGAAATACCATGTATGGCAGTTAAGGTAGATGTGTAAGGTTGAGAATTAAGGGGAGAGAGAGAACGAAATGGAAAACATTGTAGGGGAATATAGGAGAGGGGGTACATAGAGAATAGAAAATTTGCAAAGATACAAATATACAATTTGTATCATATATAGTATGCATTATACCTAAAGCACACACATATGCTGTATATTTAAATATTTATGCATATGTTCTATGTTACATAAATACATTAGTGTGTAATGTGCAAAGGAAATTGCTAATAGTATAAATGAAGGTTGAATACTCAAAAGGCCATATATCTAGGCTGGAAAAAATATTAGATACAGAATATGGTTAACTGCTTCCAGTAATTGATTAAGTCGTACTCTGAGTTCAGCCCTGTAGGTACCCTTGTCTAAAGTCTAAAAACCCAGAACATTTCTCGTTTGTCTAGGGTCTTGTCTCTGTTCCCACCTCTAAAAGGATGTTTAATCCATTCTATGGCTTGCCACTTCAGTGTGTTATTACTCTTGTTATGGATATATTTAAAGTGTTTCACCAATGGTGTGGTGGCATCTCCAATTTTAATGGTGGATAGATGGTTCCTTATCCTAGTGTTTACATCAGTAGTTGTGAGACCTACATACTGTAGATGACACTGGATACATGTTAGTACGTATATGACATAGGAGGATGTACAATTGAGGCAGGAGATGTTAAATTCCTCTGCCGTAAAACTTCTGAGTGAAATTTATCGGAAAAAATACCAAACTCACATGGTCTACATCTACATTTTTTGTTTTCCCACATTTGTACACCGCCCTATGTCTGAGCCAGGAGCTCTGTGTAGACTGGGATAAAGTCAGTAATTCTGAAAGTGATAGATAATTACCTATGGTTCTGCTTTTTCTGTATGAGCAGCATAAGCCTCTCTCCACACATTCAGTGAGTTTATCGTCTGCTGCTAGCAAGCGAAAGTGTTTCTTTACTATCCAGCAGATAGCGCTATATTCCTCACTGTATTCTGTGACAAAAGTCACTTGGTCTTGACAAATCCTATCTTTGTCTGTTTTGACCTTATTAGAATATTTCAATAAGGAAGTTCTGTTTATTAGATCCACTTGGGTTTGTGCCCTATCCAACACACTTTTTGAAAGCCCTCTGGAATGTAATCTCTTTCTCATGTCTGTACACTGTTTTTTTATAGGCGCTCTCCTTAGTCCAGTTTCTTTTGATTCTAATCAGTTGTCCCTTTGCAACCACAAATGGTACGTGCTTGGGATGACAACTTTTGGCATGGAGAAGGGTATTCTTAGTGATAGCTTTTCTATTAAGTCACTTGTTATCTGCCCATTATCCATACCAGTAAGGATAAGATATAAATAATTAATAGATACATCTTGTTTCTCAAAAGTAAAACATAAACCTACTTCATTGTTATTGAGATTCTGTATAAAATTCGGTGTATCCCCGTGCCAAATTAGAAGCAAATCATCTATATAGCGCCTATAAAAGGCAACGTTCTCTTTGTGGGTATTTCTATCTCCATAGATGTGGGACAACTCCCACCAACCCATGTATAGGTTCATGTAAGAGGGGGCAAATTTCGCCCCCCTTGGCCGTCCCACATCTCTGGAGATAGAACTTGTCATTGAATCTAAAATAATTATGGGTGAGAAGGAACCTAGGAACAATACACCCCTTTAGTGGAGATGACCCAGAGTGCACCTTTCATCAGAAAAACATCTAGTCCCCATATCTGGAGTGTGAAAATATAGGCTCTTTGAACCTCAGAAATAACAGTGTTATCACTGAAACTGTCTGATCCCACTTGTTGGTTAATCACTTACCCCAGCTTCACGGCTGTATCAAACTCTGCCGTAAGGGAGACTATTCTCCTACCCTTGATTACAGCTAATAGGGCTGTTCTGATACACTTATGTACCTGTTTTAAGCTGAACTCTTCTGCATCATCGTTTTTTTGAGAAGGAACCTAGTCACAGTCAAAACATATTTCACAACGTCTGAGAAATTTCTCAGAAAAAATGCCAAAGCAATTAAACCCTGTTCATGTGGGATTGACGAATACAACGCCACTACATCCACTATCAACCAGATGTTATTTTTGTCCAAACATACTGTTTCTATCAGGTTTATGAGATCTTTAGATTCTTTTAAATAGCTCTGTAAGGAGACTACAAAAGGGTGCAATATAGCATCTAACCATTCGGATAGGTGTTCCAACATAGAACCTATTCCGCTCACTATTGGACGGCCTTGTACATTTTTGAGTGTTTTATGTACCTTTGGAAGGTGGTGGAAGATGGGCAGCACAGGATGTTCTGTGAACAGAAAATCATAAGTAGATTTATCAATGTGCCCATCTTCCAATCCATCGTCCAAAAGTGACAATAGATCTTTTTGAAAAGATATTGTGGGATCTTTTTGGAGGCAATCATAGTTTGTAGTATCTTGTAGCTGTCAAAGTGCTTCACTAACATATTTTTCCCTGCTCATAATGACTATTGAGCCCCCCTTGTCCGCTGAACGGATGACTATATCCTTATTTTCCCTGAGTTCAAAAAGGGCTTCCTTCTCCTTTTTAGTCAAGTTCTGTCTCCTATGTGTGTTACTACTGCTACTGTTGGTAGATAGTTTGGTAAGATCACCCTCAATCCTTTTATAGAAGGTTTCCAGGATAGCCCCCCAACTCTGTAAAGGGTAAAATTCTGATGCTTTTTTATACCCATTAAAACTAGTCACTACATCTGTTGTGTCCTCTATGTCACCTTGACTCCTCAATGACTCGAGTGTAGCAATATCACATGCTTCCTTGAAATCTAAGGGTGTGTGTATATATGTTGCAGTAGGGCCTACCCTTTCTGTCTCTATAGGCACCTGTTCAATATCACTAAAATGTTTTTTTAAAGTGAGATTTCTGAATAATTTGTTGATATTCAACATGGTTTGAAACAAATTAAAAGTGCATGTGGGGGCAAAGTTTAATCCATAACTTAAGACATTAGTTTGCACAACAGACAAAACAGATGAGAAAAGGTTTATCACATTGTTCATTGATATTTCGTAGTTCTGTTCCCCCTTAGGTGATATCTCTCCTGTATCTCCTGTCCTATACCGGTTTTCTCCAGGGGCTTGTAAAATACCTGCTCAAATACCTGTCTGTCTTTGCCTGTGTTAGTGGTTATCCCTGTATATATGGGAGTAGTGTTGCTAGTGTATTTAGACCCTGTATTGGTCTTTTTAGTGACCTGTTCTTTTAGTCTTGCTCCCTGCGTGTTAGTGCCTTGCATCTGTTTTGGGATGTTGATAGTGACCTGTTTGTCAGAGGTTTTAATAGTATGTTTAAGTATGCCCTTGGATGTCATTGGGGCATATTCACTTCTTGATGCCCCTGTGTCATATCCCAATTCCACTTTACTAAAAGAGGCTCCTCTCTGGACTTTAGTTGACTGTGAATCCAAGTGAGATTTATTTCAGTGACTTTTCAGGGCAAAATAATCCCTTCTTCTGACAAACAAACAGTGTACACACCAAATTTTTAAAGACCTGTTAAGCCCTCCCATTACAGTCATCCAATCAGAAAACAGCGTGTGCAAAAGGTTATAACAGAGCAAATGCAAAACATAGTAGACAAACAGTTTGTGACCTGAACATTAAGTGAACATATCATGTAATGTACATACAAAGCATCCATATAGGCCCAGTTATTAATGGACACTGTCCCAAGAGCTGCATAGTGGGATTAACCTCAGACTCATAGTTGAACCCCCAGATTCAACCCAGATTGTCAAAAAAGTTACATCCATAGCTGCCACGACCCTATTGGTCAGTGTAATCACTCCTCTTAGTATCACAGCACACTGATAGGCAGACCTTACACACACCCCTAGGATGCCAACAACAATGAGACCCTGTGAGAACCCTGTCAAACTGCTACTCTGAGTACCAAACAAATACTAAGCTACGAATCTACCTGACATCCGAGTACTAGGGACAGAGCATGATCTGTGAGTAGATTTATGTTATGGTTCAATGCTGATTAGGAGACCAGAGTCACGCACCCATTATGTCACCAAAGTGATAAGCACTCCTCTTAGTATTCCAGCACACTGATAGGCAGGTCTGACACACACCCCTATGTTGCCAATAACAATAATACTTGTGTGTACACCGTCAAACCACCACTCATAATACCAATCAAAAACTGAGCTACGAATCTAACTGACATCTGAAGACTAGGGACAAAGCATAATCAGTGAACGGATCTATGTTACAGGTCAAAGCCGATCAGGAGAGCGGAGTCACGCCCCAATATGTCACTATAGTAATGAGCATAAACGTATGTTATAGACCAGTCACCCAGCATTAGCCAGTATATGGTCCTTCCAGAGCTACCCCTCTGTTCATTCACTCACGAGAGAGAGAGAGAGAGAGAGAGAGAGATATTGAGAGAGAGATATTGAGAGAGAGATTTAGATTTACTATATTTACTAAAAAGGTCAGACCATTTTTGCCCACTTAATTAAATTATATGTGTTAATTTCAGAAGCACCTACTGTTGGTGGGCTATAAAAGATTGGTCAAGGGAGCATGAATGAATCTTAATCATTGTTTCCTAACTTCATCCAATATGGCATTGGATAATTTCAGTTTGTTTTACCCACTCAAAAAAACAACGTTCCATTCAGAAGTGTTTCGGGATACTGGGTAATAGTTGACAATATGAGACTTTATCAAATTCTTTGAGGTGTTGAATTAAAAAATATTTTAGGTATCGAGTGATTGTATTGTGATCACCTGAAACAGAACCGTCCCATGGTAACTATAGGTCAATTTCTCAATGATTTGTTAAGTTATCAGAGCCAAGAATCAATGTAAAATGACTGATTGGGCTCAATTTATCAAACACTGAAATGTGTATATACAATGTTTAATGTATATGTTTTGCATAATGTTAGAATATGTATGTAAACTTTAGGTGGGGTTGTAAAAATCTTGAATTTTTTTAACTTATTTTAAGAATGTAATTGAGAGTTCACAATATTCATATTTCATAATATTGGAATCACACTGTAGCAAACTTTATTATTATTGGTTAATAATAATATAAGTAAAACACAATCGTGCCATTGCGGTTGAAATATTATAAGTAAAACACGATCTCGCAATCACAATATTATGTAATGAATATTGCAAACGCGAAATTGCATTCTTAAAATAAGTAAAAACAAACACCTAAAGGGCGCAATGCAATACAATATTTTTAAAATCACACCTAAAGTTTACATACATATTCTAACATTATACTATACAATACATACACAGTAAACAATGTATATACATATATCATATACCCACAACCCCCCAGCTCCTATAAGTGTATTATTAATATGTTTTATTCACTATTGTATTGGAAGAACAGGGGCTGAGTTTCTTTTGACACATGTAAATTGTTTTGTCATACAGTACTGTGTAAAGGGATAATTTACATTACACTTTCGATGTAGCTGGCGATGTTCCTTTGAATATATCGCCAGTATCAGAGAAGCAGCGCCACCTACTGAAATGTATGATAGCCTCTAGGGTATGCGATGCTGCCCTTAGACAGTACTGTCAGTTCTTTGGAATATTTTGCCTGGCTTTCTCGATTTGGCAACAGCCTCTTTTGAATATTTCACTGCACTTTCGATTATCAGAGCCAAAGAGTACTTACCTATTAACAGTTCTGTATATTGTGCCATCTGCACTAGAGATATAAGTGTAAAAGGTGACAATCTTTGGTTTAGAGGGACATTAAACTAATAATTGAATCTGTCCAACAATATATTTAACGAAGGTATATAACATGAGAATGCAATATAAATTCAGTATGCATATGAAATGAGGAAAAAGAACACGCTGAGTCTCATAGTATATCTGCTAATTTATTGGGATACTGGCTTCGGTCAGCAAAGGTAAACTCTTATCTGATGCGTTTCGCGCATGCGCACATGCGCTTCATCAGAGATCAGTATGCAGTTTACCTGCTTTTGTTTTAAAATACCTCAGAATATTATTTTAGTAGCAATTTTTCATGAGAGGCTGCAGTACCTCCATCATACTTAAAGTGAAGGTAAAGTTAAACGTTGTGTAGTAAATAAATATGTATATCATTGAAAATTAATAGTACTTTCATTCATCAGTTTTTTATATCGGAATATTACCTTCGATATATTATATTATTTGCATCTATCCGGTTCCCTGAAAATCAACCCGTTATAATTTATTTTTTTTCTAAACAACGATCACGTTGTTTCAAGAGCCAATTGATTCTTTGGCTGTTAGGCGGCCGTCAAATGACGTAAGCATGCTTTCGGTCAATATGCCCATGCGTAGCATTTTGTAGTTCTTTGTAGTTCTTAATTCGTCCACGTTTCACGCATGCACACTTCAAAATTTTGTTGTCAAGCATAGTGAAAGCTCATCGCAACTTGCGCTACAGAGGGCACAGACCGCGTTTAATGCATGCGCAATGTTGAGGGTGTAGTAAAGATGCACATGCGCGGTGAGAAGATGCTCGATGTGCACAAGCTTGGATGACACGTATAGAGCGGGTGGGACCGCTCTATACGTCACTGTCTCAGAAATCAGGAAATGCAAGATGGGAGGAGATTAGGAACGCAACGGTAAATAACATTTAGTTTTAAAAGTATATAAATAACAAATCTTTTATTAAAAAAAAAACCTAGCGACTGGATTTTACACTATAAAAGGAATCTAAAGATTAATTTGCAATGTTAAAAATTTACCTTCACTTTAAAGGGTCATGAAACCAATTTTTTTGTCTTTCATAATTCAGATAGCATGCAATGTTAAACAAATTTGTTCTCTTTGTATCTTTTGTTGAAAAACAGGGATGTAAGTTCAGGAGTGTGCACGCGTCTGGATCACTATATGTCAGCAGTTGTGCAAGAAAGGATTAATAAAATATTTAATAACACAATTTTGCAGTATATTTACAGTGTACACAGAACTTTAACCCTATGCACTATAAATGGATTGTTTTTGCCTCATTTAATATATTCTTTGTCCTCTTCAGCCTTGCTTTGGCCATAGAAACATGTGAGTGGCTGAAGAGGACAAGGAAGATATTAAATGAGGCAAAGAAAATCCATTTATAGTGCATAGTGTTCTTGTTCTGTGTACACTGTAAATTTACCACATGTTTCTATTGCCAAAGCAGTGCAGCAACTGTCAGACTCTAGTCTCTCCAGACGACCTATATGCTTGCGTAGGACTAATGATTGCCACATATAAATGCTGTAGCGCTTTGTCTTGGTACACTATATACAGATGCAGTAGTCCAATGTCCAATGAGTATACAAATATTGTAGTTGTGAGGTCTGGTAAGAGAAATGCTGCTTATCTAGAATATAAAGAATTCATTCAGAAAAACTTAACATCTTTATACCTTGGAAGCAATGATCAAAGTTCACTAAAAACAGGACCCGTTCAAAATGTTGATGTTGTAATAACACTACATTTATGGGTTAATTTATAATGAAGTATAGACTTTAGACTATTTATAGAGTTAGGGTAGTGTACAGACATAGGGGCCAATTTATCATCGGTCTATCCGACATGATCCGCTCAGCGGATCATGTCCAACACATATCGATGAATGCTGCTGATGAATGCTGTCGGCATTTATCAGTGCACAAGCAGTTCTTGTGAACTGCTTGTGCAATGCCGCCCCCTTCCCGCTAGCAGGGGGCGTCAATCAGCCTGATCGTATGAGATCGGGCGGATTGATGTCGGCAGCCTCAGAGCAGGTGGGCCAGTTAAGGAGCAGTGTTCTTAAGACCGCTGCTTCATAATTGCTGTTTCCGGTGAGCCTGAAGGCTCGCCCGGAAACAGGGGCATCAGGGGCCATTCGGCCCTTGATAAATCGGACCCTAAGGTTTAACTCTTTGGAGCTGTAGTATGTTGTTTTGCAATGTGCTGCAGACCTCTCTAGCAGCCAATAAGTAAAAGGGAGTTCACTAGGAATATGATATGTTAACCCCTTGGCAGAGAAAATGCTACAACACACTGCAACCAAAGGGTTAACAAATAGATGCAGGCTACTGTTTCAGGTGACTGTTTAACCTTTTGTGGTGCACACAAGTGGTCTACTTTACTGCAAATTGTAATATTTGGACAGGCACCAGCATTCTGATCATAGCAGTTTGCAGGCAATATTGTCTAGATGAGAGCTGACACAACTTATTTGCAAGATGCTTGGCTAAAGCAAGCTTGGATGTGCAATTCTACAATCAGCATTGCATTGTGACAAATAAAATCACAGCATTAGTTGTTCAAACAATAATTCTTTCCAGAGAACCTGGTTGCCGCACTGCTATGCCTTATTTTATAACATTTATTTTAGAGTAAATAGCTAAATAACTCATTTATTGTTGAATACCTTAACAAATGAAGAAGTTGAACACAATTCTTTAGAAATGATTATCAAATTATTTATCTTCAAAAAATCCTTATAGACTTTAATGGTGTTTTTTTGTAAAAAAAAAATCATTAGATATATTTTTTCTAAAGTATTTTAATAGACCCTAAATAAGTAATAGCGAAGCAGTCACACCTGAGTGGCATTTATGCCTGACAAAGTTACATTTACATTAAAGTCTCACACCCAGCTGATAAATGTTGCTGACAATATACTGACAACTATTTCTGATCATTGCTTCATTCATAGGGGCCGATTTAACAAGCCCCGAATCTAGCCATCTCGCCCTGTTTCCGCGCAAGCCTTCAGGGTCGCCGGAAACAGGAGTTAAGAAGCAGCAGTCTTAAGACCGCTGCTCTTTAACTGTATCCAACACCTCTCAGCGGCGTACAGCAATCAACCCGATCCTATATGATTGGGTTGATTGACACCCCCTACTAGCGGCCGCGAATCTGCAGGGGGTGGCATTGCAGAAGCAGTTTACCAGACCTGCTTGTGCAATGCTGAATGCAGACAGCGTATGCTGTCAGTATTCAGCGATGTTTGGCAGACATGATACGCTGCAGCGTATCATGTCCGCCAGACAATAATAAATCGGCCCCTTAGACTCATCATTAAAGGGAATAACGACCACCCTCTAATGTCTAAACTGTTGCCCAAGGAACTGTTTACATTTAGTCCCATAGAAAATGACCTCATAAAATGGCTGCTGCAATGCCTGGAAAAATGGAGTTAAGACAAAAAATGATTCATTATTTTTTATTGATGGCATAATTGTCTGTAAATGTTATATTTAAATCTATAGTTTAATATGTATGTAGTGTAAAGCTTTAAACTATATCTAATAAGTCCACACTGTTCGTAAAACCATTGAAAATATGTGAGAACTGCTTAGTCAATCTAGATTTCCATTTTCTGTTTAAACACTTGCTATTTTATGTCATTATCTGTGTTAAATGGACATTAACTCCAAAAAGCTTCCATTATGCACATGAACAACCAGCAATAAATACTTTAGTTTTCCATCAAAAAATATTTCTGTTAAACCTGATTAAATTAATGATTGACCCTCAAGGAACAATTGTTTACAGGCTTGACAGAAACATACCTATCCAAACATAAAAACAAAAACTAGTTTTATTCAAGGGACAATCTATACAAATGGCTTTAATTAAGACTGATAACTATGCCAAGTGTTCATGACTTATTTTGTTAGACTGACTTCATGTTTTGTAGAACGCCACACAGCATTTCCACTAGGTTAACAGTATTCTCTAATTCCCTCTAATTGTAGATCTAAACCTTGTATTTTAAAATTGTGTCCTGCTTTAAAAAAGATTTCTGCCCTGCATACTCCCAAGTGTAATTTCTTTTACTCTCCTCACTTCAGTAGCATAATCTTGTGGCACTAGTTCTGAGCCTATAAGGACGCACATAATGGGCGAGATTACATATGCGGTGCAATCTTCAGCGCAACTGCTTAAACCTGCGCCGCCCGTAATTTCCCCTAATCCACCAAACTCAAAAATGCAATAATCCTGATAAAACTATTAACCCCTAAACCGCCAAACCCATGCAATGCAAATAACTAATAAAATTACTAAGCCCCCTAACCTAACACCCCCTAAATTAACCCCAATTACCTAAATTAAAAAAATACTAAGGCCTAGATTTGGAGTTTGGCGGTAGATGGGCTGTTAACGCTACGCAGGCTTTTTTCTGGCCGCACCATAAAATTAACTCTGGTATCGAGAGTTCAAAAAAATGCTGCGTTAGGCTCCAAAAAAGGAGCGTAGAGCATTTTTTCCCGCAAATGCAACTCTCGATACCAGAGTTGCTTACGGACGCGGCCAGCCTCAAAAACGTGCTCGTGCACGATTCTCCCATAGGAAACAATGGGGCTGTTTGAGCTGAAAAAAAAGCAAAAAAGCAGCGTTCAGCTCCTAACGCAGCCCCATTGTTTGCTATGGGGAAACACTTCCTACGTCTGCACCTAACACTCTAACATGTACCCCGAGTCTAAACACCCCTACCCTTACACTTATTAACCCCTAATCTGCCGCCCCCGCTATCGCTGACCCCTGCATTATATTATTAACCCCTAATCTGCCGCTCCGTAAACCGCCGCAACTTACATTATCCCTATGTACCCCTAATCTGCTGCCCCTAACACCGCCGACCCTATATTATATTTATTAACCCCTAACCTGCCCCCCACAACGTCGCCGCCAGCTACCTACAATAATTAACCCCTAATCTGCCGACCGCAAAGCGCCGCCACCTACGTTATCCTTATGAACCCCTAATCTGCTGCCCCTAACACCGCCGACCCCTATATTATATTTATTAACCCCTAATCTGCCCCCCTCAACGTCGCCGACACCTGCCTACACTTATTAACCCCTAATCTGCCGAGCGGACCTAAGCGCTACTATAATAAAGTTATTAACCCCTAATCCGCCTCACTAACCCTATCATAAATAGTATTAACCCCTAATCTGCCCTCCCTAACATCGCCGACACCTAACTTCAATTATTAACCCCTAATCTGACGACCGAATCTCGCCGCTATTCTAATAAATGTATTAACCCCTAAAGCTAAGTCTAACCCTAATACTAACACCCCCCTAAGTTAAATATAATTTAAATCTAACGAAATTAATTATCTCTTATTAAATAAATTATTCCTATTTAAAGCTAAATACTTACCTGTAAAATAAACCCTAATATAGCTACAATATAAATTATAATTACATTGTAGCTATTTTAGGATTAATATTTATTTTACAGGCAACTTTGTATTTATTTTAACCAGGTACAATAGCTATTAAATAGTTAAGAACTATTTAATAGTTACCTAGTTAAAATAATAACAAAATTACCTGTAAAATAAGTCCTAACCTAAGTTATAATTAAACCTAACACTACCCTATCAATAAATTAATTAAATAAAATACCTACAATTACCTCCAATAAAACCTAACACTACACTATCAATAAATAAATTAAGTACAATTTCTACAAATAACTACAATTACATAAACTAACTAAAGTACAAAAAATAAAAAAGAACTAAGTTACAAAAAATAAAAAAATATTTACAAACATAAGAAAAATATTACAACAATTTTAAACTAATTACACCTACTCTAAGCCCCCTAATAAAATAACAAAGACCCCCAAAATAAAAAAATTCCCTACCCTATTCTAAATGAATAAATTTAAAAGCTCTTTTACCTTACCAGCCCTGAACAGGGCCCTTTGCGGGGCATGCCCCAAGAAAATCAGCTCTTTTGCCTGTAAAAAAAAACATACAATACCCCCCCCCCCAACATTACAACCCACCACCCACATACCCCTAATCTAACCCAAACCCCCCTTAAATAAACCTAACACTAAGCCCCTGAAGATCTTCCTACCTTGTCTTCACCTCAACAGGTATCACCGATCCGTCCTGGCATCCGGTGCTGAAGAGGTCCAGAAGAGGCTCCAAAGTCTTCCTCCTATCCGGCAAGAAGAGGACATCCGGACCGGCAAACATCTTCATCCAAGCTGCATCTTCGATCTTCTTCCATCCGGTGCGGAGCGGGTCCATGTTGAAGCATCCGACGCGGATCCATCCTCTTCTTCCGGCGTCTCCCGACGAATGACGGTTCCTTTAAGGGACGTCATCCAAGATGGCGTCCCTCAAATTCCGATTGGCTGATAGGATTCTATCAGCCAATTGGAATTAAGGTAGGAATATTCTGATTGGCTGATGGAATCAGCCAATCAGAATCAAGTTCAATCCGATTGGCTGATCCAATCAGCCAATCAGATTGAGCTCGCATTCTATTGGCTGATCGGAACAGCCAATAGAATGCGAGCTCAATCTGATTGGCTGATTGGATCAGCCAATCGGATTGAACTTGATTCTGATTGGCTGATTCCATCAGCCAATCAGAATATTCCTACTTTAATTCCGATTGGCTGATAGAATCCTATCAGCCAATCGGAATTCGAGGGACGCCATCTTGGATGACGTCCCTTAAAGGAACCGTCATTCGTCGGGAGACGCCGGAAGAAGAGGATGGATCCGCGTCGGATGCTTCAACATGGACCCGCTCCGCACCGGATGGAAGAAGATCGAAGATGCAGCTTGGATGAAGATGTTTGCCGGTCCGGATGTCCTCTTCTTGCCGGATAGGAGGAAGACTTTGGAGCCTCTTCTGGACCTCTTCAGCACCGGATGCCAGGACGGATCGGTGATACCTGTTGAGGTGAAGACAAGGTAGGAAGATCTTCAGGGGCTTAGTGTTAGGTTTATTTAAGGGGGGTTTGGGTTAGATTAGGGGTATGTGGGTGGTGGGTTGTAATGTTGGGGGGGGGGTATTGTATGTTTTTTTTACAGGCAAAAGAGCTGATTTTCTTGGGGCTTGCCCCGCAAAGGGCCCTGTTCAGGGCTGGTAAGGTAAAAGAGCTTTTAAATTTATTAATTTAGAATAGGGTAGGGAATTTTTTTATTTTGGGGGTCTTTGTTATTTTATTAGGGGGCTTAGAGTAGGTGTAATTAGTTTAAAATTGTTGTAATATTTTTCTTATGTTTGTAAATATTTTTTTATTTTTTGTAACTTAGTTCTTTTTTATTTTTTGTACTTTAGTTAGTTTATGTAATTGTAGTTATTTGTAGAAATTGTACTTAATTTATTTATTGATAGTGTAGTGTTAGGTTTTATTGTAGGTAATTGTAGGTATTTTATTTAAATAATTTATTGATAGGGTAGTGTTAGGTTTAATTATAACTTAGGTTAGGACTTATTTTACAGGTAATTTTGTTATTATTTTAACTAGGTAACTATTAAATAGTTCTTAACTATTTAATAGCTATTGTACCTGGTTAAAATAAATACAACGTTGCCTGTAAAATAAATATTAATCCTAAAATAGCTACAATGTAATTATAATTTATATTGTAGCTATATTAGGGTTTATTTTACAGGTAAGTATTTAGCTTTAAATAGGAATAATTTATTTAATAAGAGATAATTAATTTCGTTAGATTTAAATTATATTTAACTTAGGGGGGTGTTAGTATTAGGGTTAGACTTAGCTTTAGGGGTTAATACATTTATTAGAATAGCGGCGAGATTCGGTCGTCAGATTAGGGGTTAATAATTGAAGTTAGGTGTCGGCGATGTTAGGGAGGGCAGATTAGGGGTTAATACTATTTATGATAGGGTTAGTGAGGCGGATTAGGGGTTAATAACTTTATTATAGTAGCGCTCAGGTCCGCTCGGCAGATTAGGGGTTAATAAGTGTAGGCAGGTGTCGGCGACGTTGAGGGGGGCAGATTAGGGGTTAATAAATATAATATAGGGGTCGGCGGTGTTAGGGGCAGCAGATTAGGGGTACATAAGGATAACGTAGGTGGCGGCGCTTTGTGGTCGGCAGATTAGGGGTTAATTATTGTAGGTAGCTGGCGGCGACGTTGTGGGGGGCAGGTTAGGGGTTAATAAATATAATACAGGGGTCGGCGGGGTTAGGGGCACATAAGTATAATGTAGGTGGCGGTCGGCAGATTAGGGGTTAAAAAAATTTAATCGAGTTGCGGCGATGTGGGGGGACCTCAGTTTAGGGGTACATAGGTAGTTTATGGGTGTTAGTGTACTTTAGGGTACAGTAGTTAAGAGCTTTATGAACCGGCGTTAGCCCAGAAAGCTCTTAACTCCTGCTTTTTTCCTGCGGCTGGAGTTTTGTCGTTAGAGCTCTAACGCTCACTTCAGAAACGACTCTAAATACCTGAGTTAGGAAGATCCCATTGAAAAGATAGGATACGCAATTGACGTAAGGGGATCTGCGGTATGGAAAAGTCGCGGCTGAAAAGTGAGCGTTAGACCCTATTTTGAGTGACTCCAAATACCGGCGGTAGCCTAAAACCAGCGTTAGGAGCCTCTAACGCTGGTTTTCACGGCTAAGGCCGAACTCTAAATCTAGGCATTAGTTACAAACAATTAAAATAAAAAAGCTAACATTACTTAAAAACAAAACAAAAAAAAAACTAAGAATCTGTTGGCGCTCTACAAATAACCGATAATAATAATAATAATAAGATTAAATCAATCTAAGATTACAAAAAATAAAAAAGTCTAACATTACATAAAATAATAAACCAAATGATCAAAAATAAAAAAATTAAACCTAATCCCTATGAAAATAAAAAGCTCCCCGCAAATAAACCCCCCCTAATCTAATGCTAAACTACCAAAAGCCCTTAAAAGGTCCTTTTGTAAGGCATTGCCCTAAGTTAAACAGCTCTTTTACCTTAAAAAATACTAATTCTCCCCTCTAACAGTAAAACCTCCACCCACCAAACCCCCCAAAATAAAAAAACCTAACACTAAAAAAATCATAAACTACCCATTGCCCCTAAAGGGGCATTTGTATGGGCATTGCCCTTAAAAGGACATTCAGCTCTTTTACTGCCCTTAAAAGGGCATTCACCTCTTTTTCAAAGGCCCATTAAATCACTATTCTAAGAAAAAGTCTAACCTCCAGATAGGTACACACGGTTCCTGAAGTCCGGCGGTGAAGTCTTCTTCCAAGCAGCGATATCTTCTATCCTCTTCGAGGAACAAGCCGGCACGGAGAGCGGAACTAAAGACCAGGGACAGCGGAACTGAAGGCTGGCAACCGCGCAGCCATGGAGCGTGGAGATCCTTTTCATACGATCACCGCCGCACACTGAGGATTGAATTCAAGATACGCATTTAAATATGGGGTACCTTGCATTCCTATTGGCTAATTTGAGTCTTCAAATTCAAATCAGCCAATGCGGCGGTAATCGTATGAAGAGGATCTCCACGCTCCATCAGTTCCGCCGTCGCCGGTCTTCAGTTCCGCGCTCCGCGACAGCTTGTTCCTGAAAGGAGATAGAAGATATCGCTGCTTGGAAGAAGATTTCACAGCCGGACTTCAGGAACTTTTTTTTTTAGATAAGTGATTTCATGGGCTTTTGAAAAAGAGCTGAATATCCTTTTAAGGGCAATGCCCATACAAATGCCCCTTTAGGGGCAATGGGTATTTTAGGATTTTTTAGAGTTAGTTTTTTTTATTTTGGGGGGTTTGATGGGTAGGGGGTTTTACTGTTAGAGGGGGACTTAGTATTTTTAAAGGTAAAAGAGCTGTTTAATTTAGGGCAATGCCCTAAAAAAGGCCCCTTTAATGGCTATTGGAAGTTTAGCATTAAATTGGGGGCTGTTATTTTGGGGGGGGGGGGTATTTTCTTAGGGATTAGGTTTAATTTTTTTATTTTTTATAATTTGGTTTATTATTTTATGTAATTTTAGACTTTTATTTTTTGTAATCTTAGATTAATTTAATCTTAGTTTTTTTATTTTTAAGTAATGTTATCTTTTTTATTTTAATTGTTTGTAACTTAGTATTTTTTAATTTAGGTAATTGGGGTTAATTTAGGGGGTTAGGTTAGGGGGTTTAGTAATTTAGTTATTTGCATTGTGGGGTTTGGCGGATTAGGGGTTAATAGATTTATTAGGTTTGTTGTGATGTGGGTTAATGGCAGATTAGGGGTTAATAGGTTAAGTTTATTGCGTTGGTGGGGGATGGCGGTTTAGGGGTTATTAGTTATAATAGGTACTTTGCGATATAGGTGAATGACGGATTAGAAGTTAATAGTTTATTAAGGTATATTGCGTTGTGGGGTGATGGCAATTTAGGGGTTAATCACTTTATTAGGTATATAGCTTGTGGGGGGTTGGCTGGTTAGGGGTTAATAGGTTAATTAGATGTTTTGCGATGTTGGGGTTGGCGGATTATGGGTTAATATAGTTTATTAGTTATTGCTGTGGGGGTTGGCGGTTGACAAGTAGATAGATATTGCACATGCGTTAGGTGTTTGTTATTTTCAGGAGGTAGATAGATATTGCTCATGTGTTAGGTGTTAGTTACTATTTTCAGGGGGTTACGGTGCTCACATACTCAGTGCAAGTCTTACTTCGCCCTGCCTATGTGTGGCGAGGTGAAAGTAAAATGTCTCCATTTTCGCTGCGTAAGTCCTTGCGCTCAATATGTGATACCGATTTGCAACGCGGTTCTTTTTTTTTTTTTTTTAATAATTTTTTATTGAGGTTTGAGAAAAAAAACAAAGAATATCAAACATGATAAATTGCAACAATCATATACCTATGCAAGAAAAACTTAGCAAGCGAGCTGCTACAACATAATAAATCTGTTACATCACAGGTATTCAAGGAAAAAAAGAAAAAATACAATAGGTGTACCTCATATTTTCTGTTTTAAATTACATAAAGAAAATTTTTTGAACCTTACAGTTTCCAAAATAAAATTGTAACATAGTCATTACACAAAAAAAACTATAACCTAAAATAGGGGGGGAAAAGAAAGGGAGAGGAAGAGAAAAAGGAAAAAAAAAAAAAAAAGGGGAGGGGGGGGGAATTGGAAATACATAAAGCCTAAATAACTCTCTCGATCTCCACCCCACCCACCAGCCCAGCCCCACTCCGTCCCCCCCGAGCGTCAACGACTAGTACTCCCTCATAGTGCCATCAATCCATGTATGTGGGAAAACATTAAGTAACGTGAGTTCCGCAAAACTCACTGAAGAGAGAAAAGGAGAGAGTATCCTTTTTTGCAAGGAATATGGATAAGACAGAATAACTGGTGTCCATTTCCAAAGAAACTTCTTAATCCTTCTCTCCGAGACATCATGAAAATGAAATGATTCAAAGGCAATTTGATCTTGCAAAGATCTAAAAATCATAGTTAATCCGGGTATCCGCCTAGCTTTCCAATTTTTGAGAATACAATATCTAACAGTGAGGATAATAGTGTTTAAACTATTTATAGTGTACACATTAAAGGAATCTTGTGGAGGACATAAAAAGATGACATCCTCTGCAGATAAAGCGATTGATACTTTATATAATTTATTAAACCATTGCAACGCGGTTCTATGTTAGCTTATGGGAGTAAAAATTGCGGGCGACGCATTTATATGCGGCGCTGTATATGTGATACCAAAACCGCATAAAAATTGGCGAAACCGCAAATGTTATCTTGCCCAATGTCGTCATGACAAAAATGTAGAGAAGGAAATTTTACAATCACAATAACACTGTGGTGTAAGCTTGGCATATCACTAATGTCTCATGGGGGATTTTGTTGTTTAATATTTGTGTTTAGTCCTCTCAGTTGCTGATATATTATTAAACCAAATTATAGGCTAACCCTATTCTATTGAATTTTAACATCAATCAAGCATAATCCATACTGTTTCCTTTTTGCACCAAAGCAAAAGTTATTTTGATTGCTCTAGCCCTTGTCTAGTGCTCAAAAGGCGCTCTTTGCACTATCCATTAATTATCCATAGTATAGGATGTGCTAAAAAAAGTTTTTGCCCCATTAAGATGTTTTGTTTACATTTTTAAAGAGACAGTCTAGTCACAATAAAACTTTAATGATTTAGATAGGGCATGCAACTTTCCAATTTACTTTTATCATCAAATTTGCTTTGTTCTCTTGGTATTCTTGGTTGAAAGCCAAACCTAGGTAGGCTCGTTTTCAAATTTATAAGCCCTTGAAGGCCACCTCTTATTTCAGTGCATTTTGACAGATTTTCGCAGCACTAGTTCATGTGTTCTATTTATATAACATTGCTCTCATTCCTGTGGAGTTATTTATGAGTCAGCACTGATTGGGTAACATCTGTCAAAAAAAGCGGGAATACGGCTCTCTTTCTCTCCTTTCTTTTGCTGTCTCTCTCCCTCTCTTTTGTGCTCTCTCTCTCCCTCTCTTTTGTGCTCTCTCCCCCTCTCTTTTGTGCTCTCTCCCCCCTCTCTTTTGTGCTCTCTCCCCCCTTTCTTTTGTGCTCTTTCCCCCTCTCTTTTGCGCTCTCTTCCCCCTCTCTTTTGCGCTCTCTTCCCCCTCTCTTTTGTACTCTCTCCCCCCTCTCTTTTGTGCTCTCTCCCCCTCTCTTTTGCGCTCTCTCCCCCTCTCTTTTGCGCTCTCTCCCCCCTCTCTTTTGTGCACTCTCCCCCCTCTCTTTTGCTGTCTATCTCCCCCCTCTCTTTTGCTGTCTCTCTCCCCCATCTCTTTTACTGTCTCTCTCCCCCCTCTATTTTGCTGTCTCTCTCCCTCCTCTCTTTTACTGTCTCTCTCCATCCTCTCTTTTGCTGTCTCTATCCCCCCTCTGTTTTGCTGTCTCTCTCCCCCCTCTTTTTTGATGTCTCTCCCCCCTCTCTTTTGCTGTCTCTCTCCCCCCTCTCTTTTGCTGTCTCTCTCCCCCTCTCTTTTGCTGTCTCTCTCCCCCTCTCTCTTTTGCTGTCTCTCTCTCCCTTTCTCTATCCCCACTCTTCTGCTCTCTCTATCCACCCTCTTCTGTTCTCTCTATCCACCCTCTTTAGAGCTCTCTGTCTCTCGGCATCTGTCCCCACCCACACCATGCCCGACCCTGCCCACATCACGCCGACCAAGCCCATGTTGCCCCCCCCCACCAGGCCATGCCCACTCTGCACCTGCCCGGCCACGCCCACCCCACCACACTACGCCAGGTCAGTTGAAAGGCCAAGTGTGTTTGTCCTCGCGCGCAGTCTCTACTGCGCATGACAACTTCGGACAAACACACTTGGCCTTTTATTATATAGGATATATGTATTAACAGACATATATACACATATAAACACATAAATAGAGATGTACGCATATATATATATATATATATATATATATATATATATATACAGTATGTTCATTGGAGCCATTTGTAGTTGATGAAAAGCATATTTCTGCAATATTCATATTTAATAAAAGTTTTTACCAATGTATTTACTGTGAATATTTCACATCCCAGTGTTCTGCACATAGCAGAATATGTTCTATGTATTTTGAAATAGATATTCCTATATATATATATATATATATATATATATATATATATCTCTGTATATATATTAATGTATATACAGTATCCCACAAAAGTGAGTACACCGCTCACATTTTGGTTAATATTTTATTATATCTTTTCATGTGACAACACTGAAGAAATGACACTTTGCTACAATGTAAAGTAGTGAGTGTACAGCCTTTATAACAGTGTACATTTGCTGTCCCCTCAAAATAACTGAACACACAGCCATTCATGTCTAAACCCTTGGCAACAAAAGTGAGTACACCCCTAAGTGGAAATGTCCAAATTGGGCCCAATTATCCATTTTCCCTCCCCAGTGTCACGTGACTCATTAGTGTTACAAGGTCTTAGTTGTGAATCGGGAGCAGGTGTGTTAAATTTGGTGTTATCGCTCTCACACTCTCTCATACTGGTCACTGGAAGTTCAACATGGCACCTCATGGCAAAGAACTTTCTGAGGATCTGAAAAAAAGAATTGTTGCTCTACATAAAGAGGGGTGTACTCACTTTTGTGGGATACTGTATATATAGATATACTGTATATTGTACCAAAATACCATCAGATAAATGTAGAAATATGTATTTTTGAATACATAGAACATATTCTGTTATGTGCAGAACATTGGAATGTGAAATATTCATATTTTCAAATATGCGATCGGGTTTGCGCAAAAGTGGGGTGTTGGTTTTTTTCCTCATTTTTTTCTCAGTTGGCTTCTATGGGGGAACATGTGAACACACACGTGATATTCTAACTTCGGCTTTTTGCACTTGGGTTAGCAGAGAGCAAAAACAGCTTACTTCCAGTGCAATTAACGCTCAAGCTGAAGTATTTATTTGCGCTCCACTCGTAATCTGGTCCTACATGTGTACATTTTGTTGAAGGAAGATATAGTACATAGTTAATAAAGAAGAATCCCATCTGATTTCTGAGATTTCATAAGAGAATTGTTTTCCTACCATATGGCTCCCAACTACTTTGCTGTGCAAGCCCCTGCTATATTCTACCAATTGGTCTTTCCCTTTCCCCTTTGCCTCAGCTATTAATCCCCCCTTCCTCTATCCCAGTCCCTTATGTGACCTTTAGAACACCTATCTCTTGCTATTAGTCCACAGCAAGCTGGTATGTAAAATATCTCTCCAAAAGCATAGGTAGCATGAGACGGGAAATCCATTAAAGATACAATATTAAAATGTACAGCTTGTTTCTCCTCTTATACCCTCATCCCACTTTCACATACAAGACTTACATTGTGCTACCTCATGTTGCCTCAAACCTACTTCTGTAAAGGGTCAGACTTTCTCCAAACCGAAAACTTTTCAAAAATAACTTTAAAACATTCATCTCTAGGATGTCACATGGCTGCCCTGAGTGAGATCCCTCCCATTAAAACATTTTGCACTATGGTTCCTGTAACTTCCTATGTTACAACTGTCTACCACACCTGTTTATAACCAGAGGTCTTCTAATCTTTTTTTGCAAGGTAAATATGTCCTTTAGATTGGGAGCTCCTTTTTTTAGAGGGGTCCTTTTTACTTTATATCCATACAACTCCTTTTCTGATATAATTTAATCATGTGATTATTTAAAATGTAACATTTTTAGTGTTTGTAACTTCTTGGCATTTTAAAAATAAAGCCACATTTTTTTTCCAGCCATTTGAGAATAGTTTATTCTGCAGAGCATACTCCCTCTAGTGGTGGAGGGGTGTTTACATTTACATGGCAATCGTCTAACATAAAACGTGACACTGACCAAGAAGTGCAATGCCTCTGTTTCTGGAACCTCCAGCTCATACATAACAACAAGTTAGGTTTATGGGAACTTCCTATCTGTGAGTGATGTCATTCTGCTTCATCATGTGTTGCAAATGAATAAACAGAGTCTATTATGTTGTTAGACCTCTATTCCTAAATCATTTCTCAAGGGCATCAGTAAGGAATAAGTTAATGGTTAAATAGAACAGCTTGTAATCGTTCCTGCTGACTTTACAGTAAATACAATAGTAATCATGACAGTATGGACCTTTTTAAATGTAAAACAAATGGAACTTTAAAAATAAGTCCAATCTGACACCACTGGATCAGAACCCAAAATGGAAAAAACAAGAGTGTTTATAAAACAGAAATTGGGCAGTCTTTAAATTGCCAAATGATTTATTTATTAGGATGGAAATATTTTATCACTAGATTGATCTTTAGATGATTTGGTTACATTTATATGTGATCATTTGCTCGGTGTGTGACTTTATTCAGCATAGTTGTGATAGTAGATAAACAATTTTATAACATTTACAAGTCTCAGTTACACAGATTTTAATGGTGTAGGTGCTTCTAACCTGTAGCGTACAACATCAGTGCACAAGGAGCTTCACATTAAAGAATTTAATGGAGAATAATTGGGGAAAAAAGTGAGTGAATCTGGAAAAACAAAGTGACTGATATTATTATATATTGTAAGCATTTAAAGGGACATTAAACACTTTGAGATGGTAATATAAAATTATAAATAGTATATATATATATATATATATATATATATATATATATATATATATATATATATAAATATATACAGACATCCCAACTCTCCCTGAAGTTCAGGGAGTCTCCCTGATTGTAATAGAGGCTCCCTGATGCCAGCAAATGGAATGCAATCTCCCTGAAATTCCAAGTACCATGATCCAAAATGTCCCAAATCTGGAAAAGTGTTTCTTTAAGGAACGCCTTTAGTTGCTGGGACGTTATAGAACTCAGTAACCAAAAAGCCCCCACTGATTTTAATAAAATAAAACACAAATGCTACCTTATTTACTGCACGTAATTAAACTTCGTATTCTAAAATATTTAAGCATTCAACAACCGTACGATCACTGGAAAAAAAGGGTTGTTGTATGTGGTTGTGCAATAAAGCTACTTTTTTTAAATGTAGTGGGAATCTACTTTAATGATAAGTCTCTATCTTATTTAGGGTTTCAAGGTGTCCAATATTTAACTGGGGGGGGGGGGGGGTAGCTGCGCAGTAGCGGGTGAAGCCACCTCCCTGAAATGAGTTTTTGCAGGTTGGGATGTCTGTGTATATATATATATATATATATATATATATATATATATATATATAAAACTCTACAATATACTTTCATTATTGTTTTTTCTCCCCTTTTCCTGTAATTCCATTCTGAAATTGTAAACTTTTCAGTTCCTGTTAAAAATGGAAGTGCAGAACACTGTTATATTCCACACAACTATTGGCTGCACACTCTAGTGCCCTATTTATATCTGTCCCTAATTGGCCACAGCAGAGAAGATAACCTAAGTTACAACATGGCAGCTCCCATTGTTTTATAGACACTAAAACTTTACACTTATTTTGTCAATATTTAAATCGCTTATGAAACTTTAAAAAATACATCTACTTGTTATTCTCAAGCTAATCTTTTCTTTGAATGCATCATTCTATATAGCATTGTTTAGTGTTTAATGTCCCTTTTATAATATCTCATGGTATTATTTGTCAGGTCTTGGAGGTGAATACATTGTGGGCTAGATTACAAGTGAGGCGCAAACAGTTTTGCACAAGTGATATTATCCTTTCACAAGTTTTTTTAATTGCGCTGATATTACAAGTTGAGTGAAATTGCAATTGCGCTAGCACAATCGCCATTTACGCTTCAATCCTTACCACAATCTCAGAGCTGTGGTTAACTGTTTTCCAAAACAAAAAAGTTGCACAAAACACATAAAAATGCATTACATTAACACGGTCTAATAAAAAGTATTTAAAAAAATGTATAAGATCTCGGGTGTTAGAAAAAAAAGCAGGCAAATGGCTTTAACATTGAGACACATGCATATACAATGCTAAAGATGTATTTATATATATATATATATATATATATATATATATATATATATATATGTGTGTGTGTGTGTTTATAGATGTGTACATATATATTAATGTATTTATATGTGTACTAGTTGGTAAGCCTGCCCAGAGGGCAGTCTATGTGTTGTTAATAAAAAAAAAAATAAAAAAAAATTTAACCACAGAAAAAAATAAACAAATGATAAAAAAGGGCTTTTTACAGGGCATTGCCCCAAGATAAACAGCTCTTTTGCAGAAAAAAAGTCTAAGTCCCCCCTAACAGTAAACCCCCTCACCCACCAAACCCCCCAAAATAAAAAACCTAACACTAAAAAACCTAAACTACCCATTGCCCTGAAAAGGGCATTTGTATGGGCATTCAGTTCTTTTGCTGCCCATCCCTAATCTAAAAAACAAAACAAAAACCCAACAATTTAAAAAACTAACACTAAAGTCCCAAATAGATACTCATGGGTCCTGAAGTCCGGCGGAGAAGGTCCTCTTCCATGCAGTGAAGTCTTCCAAGCGGCTGAAATCTTCTTCCAAGCGGGGACCTCTTCTTTCTTCATCCAGGACAGCGGAACTGAAGACTGCCGAAGGCGGAACTGAAGACCGGTGATGGAGCCATGGAGCGTGGAGGGTCAGCCAATAGGATTTCAGTAACTCTTATCCTATTAGCTGATTTAAATTTGAAGAATCAAATCAGTCAATAGAAATTCAAGAAACGCCATCTTTAATCGTGTTCCATGAATTCACTATTCAGTGTACGGCGGCGATCGGAAGAAGGGGATCCTCCAAGCTCCATGGCTCCGCGGTTGCCGTTCTTCAGTTCCAGGGTCGCCGTTCTTCAGTTCCAGGGTCGCCGTTCTTCAGTTCCAGGGTCGCCGGTCTTCAGCTCCGCCCTCCACTTCGTGCCGGATTGTTCCTGGAAGAAGAAAGAAGAGGCCGCCGCTTGGAAGAAGACTTCACTGCATGGGACAGGACCTTCTCCGACGGACTTCAGGAACGGTGAGTATCGACCTGGGGGTTAGACTTAGTTTTTTAAAAAAAAAAAATTATATTTATTTTTTATTTATATTAGAGTGGGCAATTCCTAAAAGAGCTAAATGCCCTTTTAAGGGCAATGCCCAAACAAATGCCCTTTTCAGGGCAATGGGTAGTTTAGTTTTTTTAGTGTTAGGTTCTTTTATTTTGGAGGGTTTGGTGGGTGGGGGGGGGTGTTCTACTGTTAGGGGGGACTTAGAATTTTTTATTAAAAAAAGTATACCCAGAAGGTATTTATGAGCGGGGTGCCCCCCTCATAAATACCTTCTGGGTATACATTTTTTAATAACTTATTTCTAACCGTTTGTGGGAGAATAACTGGATACTGAGAGGAGGCATTTTGAGGTTTTAGCTCTAGGGTGAGAGTCCTTGACAAATTTGACTTAGAATTTTTTCTTCTGCAAAAAAGCTGTTTATCTTGGGGCAATGCCCTGCAAAAAGTCCTTTTAAAGGCTACTGGCAGTTTATTCTTAGATTAGGGGGTGTTTTTATTTGGGGGGGCTTTTTTATTTTCATAGGAATTAGGTTTAATTTTGTAAACTTTGGTAATTAGTTTTTTTATGTTCTTTAATATTAGCCTTTTTTATTTTTTGTAATCTTAGCTTTTTATTTTTTGTAACTTTAGTATCTTTTAGTTTAGGTAATTTGTGTTAATTTAGGGAGTGTTAGGTTAGGGGGTGTTAGGTTAAGGGGATTAGTAATTTAATTAGTTATTTGTGTAGTGGGCTTTGGCGGTTTAACGGGTTAATAAGTTAATTAGGTTTATTGCGATGTGGGGGTTTTGCGGTTTAGGGGTTAATAAGGTAAATAGGTTTATTGCGATGTGGGGGTTTTGCGGTTTAGGGGTTAATAGGTTAATTATGTTTATTGCGATGTAAGGGTTTTGCGGTTTAAGGGTTAATAGGGTAATTAGGTTTATTGCGATGTGGGGGTTTTGCAGTTTAGGGGTTAATAGGGTAATTAGGTTTATTGCGATGTGGGTGGTTGACGGTTAAGCGATTAAGGGGTTAATTGCTTTATTATTTTGCGATGTGTGGGATTGCGGTGTATGTGTTAATACTTTGTGTGAGAGTTTGGTTTTTTTTTTTGTTATACTTTGTGCGGGCGGTGTTTGTTTTTTTTGTAATGCTCCGTTTGCTTACATCCCGGTGGATTCCAAAAATGGCAGGGTGGCACCACCCTGCCATTTTCGCCGCATCCAGGTGAATTCTTTTGTAACATTCTGTTTGCGTGATCTCGGGTGTTAGGTTTTTTTATACTTTTTTTCTCCGTTGATTTCTATGGGTGAAAACATGTACGCACAAGCGAAAACTTTGACTATGATTTTTGCGATATTCGGTTTAACGCTGGTGCAAAATACGTTTTTTTGGAACTTGTAAAACAAACGCAACCCAACTTGCACAAAAAAAGCTTAACTCTAGCAGAGTTTTCACGATAGGGAAAAAAATAAATACTGCGCCACTTGTAATCTAGCCCCGTATTGGGCCCAAATTCCTTTTACCAGAAATGCTTATCGTTAGCATTCTATTGTAAAAGAACAAAACCCCAACACTTTGGACTCCATGTGCGAAGCAGCAAGAGCTGCTCCGGAGCCCTTGCCACCTCTGAGGTGACGAGGGAAAATCACAGAGAGCTTGTTCGCTCTCAGGGATTTACAGCCCCTTCAGTCGCGCCATTGGTCGTGCAATTGAAGGGGCGGGGCATTACACACTGCAATGAGGGTGTTATGATACATATGGGCCAGCGGATCCGCTGCTGTATGTAGCGAAGGCTGGCGGACAGCTTCGCAAGTTGAGAACCTGTCAGCCCGCCTGTTAGTACATGGAGCCCATTAATCCTCAAGAATCTTAAAAAGAACTTCTATTAACAACTGGCCTCATTGTTAAACAAATATTTAAGTATTGGATATTTATACAGCAGTTTATGTGTCAAAAATACTATCTGAATTATCCTTCATTAATACGGTAAGCTTTTTATTAATGTTTACAAGAACTTCCGTATCATGCAATGGATTCTGGGTTGTATGTGCTTGTGTTTAACTATTCCCTAACGGCTAGCAAACGGTTATATATCTTCATAACACTATTTTAATTGCTTAAAGGTCCTGAAATACTTGTCCAACACTGTGTTGTTCTTAATTTATTGTAGTAGCTTGCAAGGTCACAAGGAGACATCAATCAGCATTTCATCTCAACACTCGTCATCTCTGGTTGCAGAAAGTAGATAAGACCGACACCTGGAACATCACCCTCTAGAAATGACCTAGGGAAAAAAATTCATTCCTAAAATTATGAAAACTCCAGCTCTTATCCCATTACATCTCCCCAATAATGAATGGCAATAGATACAAGCCAGTACTTACACACAATCGATTAGGATATTTAATTCTAAATAATATTTTTGCATATTACCATATTGTTATTAATGGTGAAAAAAATTACTTTGATTTTCTGAAATGTTAGCAATTATCATAGGTTTCTTAAAGGGATTGGAGCAATAATAAAATGAAGATGTTATTGCATTATTGGTTGCCCAGAACAAATGTGTTAAAGGGATACTAAACCCAATTTTTTTATTTCATGATTCAGATAGAGCATGAGATTTTAAGCACCTTTCTAATTTACTCCTATTATCAATTTTTCTTTGTTCTCATGCTATCTTGATTTGAAAAAGCAGTACTGTAAGCTTTAGAGCCAGACCATTTTTGTTCAGCACATGGGTAGAACTTGCTGATTTGTGGCTAAATGTAGTAAACCAATCAGCAGCTCTACCAAGGTGCTGAACTAAAAAAAGGGCCGGCTCCTAACCTTATATTACTGCTTTTTCAAATCAAGATAACATGAGAACAAAGAAAAATTGATAATAGGAGTAAATTAGAAAGTTGCTTAAAATGGCATGCTCTATCTGAATCATGAAAGAAAAAAATGAGGGGTTAGTATCCCTTTAAATAAATCATTAAAGTCACCTATAGACATGCAATGTGCTACCTTTCAGGAGCAGGTTGTGTGGTAAACAACCAATTGCCAGCCTTGTTCATGTCAGGTTCGCCAGTGCAGTGCCAATCAGGAGCTGCCTTTTACTATGTTTAACCTCATTAGAGGAGTTTTAAATAAATAGTTCTCTGGCACATTATGCCATTTTTATTGCTCCTTATGTCCCTTTAAATAAATTACCCTGCACCTACCTTTATTCCTAGAGTGCACAAAACTGGATAATTTATGTACAGGTACACTACTTTACCAAACTTTTTATTTTTGTTTGAGATCTTTTGTTGAGACTTTTTGTTATTTTTTTTTTATATAAATGTTTTCTATGTCTCATACTGCAGATTGAATTAGTAGCAAGTACAAAACTGGATAAAATCAGTTCAAACTGCCCTCAAAATATTTTTTTTTATTTTTTAATGAAAACTATTTTTTATTTTTTTTAAATCAGTTAAATACCCTTTTTCACCCTCAAAGTGTGATTCTCTTGCATTTTACATTTGATTATAAATAGCAAGTTAATAACTGAATTCCCCATAAATGAATACAAATTAAGCTAGTTGGCAGTATATATTATTACAATAATTGCAGTACACATGATTTATATTGCTTACTTTTACTGTTATAGTATGCTTCTCCAGCAATCCCTAAAGAGGATGGAACATTTTTCTTTCATGATTTCAGACAGAGCATACAAATTTAAAGGGATATTATACACTCATTTTTTCTTTGCATAAATGTTTTGTAGATGATCTATTTATATAGCCCATAAAGTTTTTTTTTTTTTAAATGGATAGTTTTGCTTATTTTTAAATAACATTGCTCTGATTATCAGACTCCTAACCAGGCCCCAAAGTTTTAGGAGAATACCGACGTATACCTACTCCAGCTTGCTTCTGTTTGTGTAAAGGGTATTTTCATATGCAAAGGGGGAGGGGGGAGGAGTGTCTGATATTTCTCACTTGCAGTGGGTGTTCCAGTAACCTTTTAAACAGAGCTAAACTGGAAGCTTCTAAGTAAGTTTTTAAACGGTTTTATACTGGATTTTTATATCAGTATCTGTGCATATTATTCTTTATAGTAGTGTCTATTACATGCAGTTATATGAAAATTGGTGTATACTGTCCATTTAAGCAACTTTCCAATATACTTGTATTAACATATATGCTTCATTCTCCTGGTATCCTTTGTTAGATGAGCATCAATGCACTACTGGGACCAAACTAAACACATTGGGTCAGTCAATGACAAGAGGCTTTTGTGTTCAGCCACCAATCAGCAGTTAGCTCCCAGCAGTGCATTGCAGCTCTTGAAAAATTGCTTATATTAAGGGGACATGATACTCATATGCTAAATCACTTAAAAGAGATGTACATAACTGTAAAAAGCTGATAAGAAAATGTCACCTGAACATCTCTATGTAAAAAGGGAACGCTTTTTACCTCAAAATTTCTTCAGCTCACCAAAGTAAGTGCTCTCTGAACAATTTTACTTCAGCTGCTGTCCAAACCCCCCCACAACAATAGCCAATCAGCATCAGCAGTGCTAAGGTCATGCTTTCCCTTGCTGTGATCTCCTGAGATTTCATAGTAAATTTTATTAAAGGGACATGAAAGCCCAAATTTTTCTTTCATGATTCAGATAGAACATTCATGCTTGAACAACTTTCCAATGTACTCCTATTATCAATTTTGCTTCATTCTCTTTATTAAAGGAGCAGCAATGAACTGTTGGGAGCTAGCTGAACTCATCTGTAAGCCAATGACAAGGGGCGCGATCCGATATAGATCGTAGTTTGCGGCGCAAGCGAGGGAACCCGCGTCGCCCGCAGTTTCAGCTCGCAACTCGAGCTATCCCATATATGTCGCCGTTAGATGCCAACGTGCCGTAAGTCTGATAAACCAGCGATGTCCAGAAATCTGCGCAAGTACAAATTTCTGGCGTCGCCAGTGACTTGCGGCACGTTAGAAACTGCCGGCGCCTACAAAACCTGACTAAAGTCTAAATCACCCGCACTGTCTAACACGCCTCCCTAACATAGCCCGACACGTCTAACACGCCTCCCTAACATAGCCCGACATGTCTAACCCTCTATCCGCTATCCCCCCTCACTAGCCTAACAATAAAATATGTATTAACCCCTAAACCGCCGCTCCCGGAGCCCGCCGCAACCTAATAAAGTTATTAACCCCTAAACCGCTGCCAGCTATACTAAATCTATAACCCCCTAAAGTGAGCCCCTAACACCGCCGCTATCTACCTTACCTACCCCCTAAAGTGAGCCCCTACCCCGCCGCTATCTATTTTAAAATTATTAACCCCTAATCTAATCCCCCTACCCCGCCGCCATCTATATTAAATTATTTAACCCCTAAAATACTAAACTATCCCTACCACTAAACCTAAGTCTAACCCTACAAATAGCCCTGAAAAGGGCTTTTTGCGTGGCATTGCCCCAAAGTAACAGCTCTTTTGCCAGCCCTTAAAAGAGCTTTTTGCGAGGCATGCCCCAAAGTAACAGCTCTTTTGCCAGCCCTTAAAAGGGCTTTTGGCGGGGCTTTGTCACAAAGTAAACTGCTCTTTTGCCTACAATCTACATCCCCCTACACCGCGGCCACCTATAATAAATGTATTAACCCCTAATCTAATCCCCCTACACCGCCGCCAGCTATATTAACTATATTAACCCTAATTATATTAGGGTTAATATAGTTATTATATTATATATATTAACTATATTAACCCTAATTATATTAGGGTTCATATAGTTAATATCGTTATTATATTATATATATATTAAGTATAATAACCCTATCTAACTCTAACATCCTAACTAAACTCTTATTAAAATAAATCTAATATTAATATTATTAATTAAAATATTCCTATTTAAATCTAAATACTTACCTATAAAATAAACCCTAAGATAGCTACAATGTAATTAATAATTACATTATAGCTATGTTAGGGTTTATATTTATTTTACAGGTAAATTGTTAATTATTTTAACTAGGTATAATAGCTATTAAATAGTTATTACCTATTTAATAGCTACCTAGTTAAAATAATTACCCAATTACCTGTAAAATAAATCCTAACCTAAGTTACAAATACACCTACACTATCAATAAATTAAAGAAACTACAAATATCTATCTAAAAATACAATTAAATAAACTAAACTAAATTACAAAAAAAAACCAAACACTAAATTACAAAAAATAAAAAAAAGATTACAAGATTTTTAAGCTAATTACACCTATTCTAAGCCCCCTAATAAAATAATAAAGCCCCCCAAAATAAAAAAATTCCCTACCCTATTCTAAATTAAAACAAGTTCAAAGCTCTTTTACCTTACCAGCCCTTAAAAGGGCCTTTTGTGGGGGCATGCCCCAAAGAAAACTGCTCTTTTGCCTGCAAAAAAAAAACACAATACCACCCCCCAACATTACAACCCACCACCCACATACCCCTAATCTAACCCAAACCCCCCTTAAATAAACCTAACACTACCCCCCCTGAAGATCTCCCTACCTTGTATTCACCTCGCCGGGCAGAACTCCTCATCCGATCCGGGCGATGTCTTCCAGCAAGCGGCAGTGAAGTCTTCTTCCATCCGGGCGATGTCTTGAAGCAAGCGGCAGAGAGTCTTCTTCCATCGGCGATGTCTTCAAGGCAGCAAATCGGCATCTTCAATCTTCTTTGTTCGCTCCTCCGCCGCGGAGCATCCATCCGGCACGACGACTTCCCCACGAATGAGGTTCCTTTAAATGACGTCATCCAAGATGGCGTCCGCCGAATTCCGATTGGCTGATAGGATTCTATCAGCCAATCGGAATTAAGGTAGAAAAATCTGATTGGCTGATTCAATCAGCCAATCAGATTCAAGTTCAATCTGATTGGCTGAACCAATCGTATTTCAGTAGTGAAATGAGGTTTATTGGATTAACAGAAAATATTCAATATGCATCAAAACGAAATTAGACAGGTGCATAAATTGGGGCACCCTTGTCATTTTGTTGATTTGAATACCTGTAACTACCTAGCACTGATTAATTGGAACATACAATTGATTTGGTGAGCCTATTAAGCCTTCAACTTCATATACAGGTGCATTCAATCATGAGAAAAGGTATTTAAGGTGGCCAATTGCAAGTTGCTGTTCTCTTTGACTCTCCTCTGAAGAGTGGCAATGTGGGGGCCTCAAAAGAACTCTCAAATGAAAACAAAGATTGTTCAACATTATGGTTTAGGGGAAGGTTACAAAAAACTTTCGCAGAGATTTAAGCTGTCAGTGTCCACTGTGAGGAACATAGTGAGGAAATGGAAGACCACAGGCACAGTTCTTGTTAAGGCCAGAAGAGAAATATCGGAGAGGCAAAGGATAGTGAGAACGGTCAAAAACAGCCCACAGACCGCCTCCAAAGACCTACAACATCATCTTGCTGCAGATGGTGTCACTGTGCATCGTTCAACAATTCAGCGTATGGGAGAGTGATGCGGAAGAAGCCTTTTCTGCACACACACCACAAACAGAGTCACTTGAGGTATGCAAACGCACATTTGGATGAACCAGCTTCATTTTGGAAGAAGGTGCTGTGGACTGATGAAACAAAGATTAAGTTATTTGGTCATAACAAGGGACGTTATGCATGGTGGCAAAAGAACACAGCGTTCCAAGACTTGCTAGCCACAGTAAAATTTGGTGGATGTTCCATCATGCTGTGGGGCTGTGTGGCCAGTGCTGGTACTGGGAATCTTGTTAAAGTTGAGGGTCGCATGGATTCCACTCAATAACAGCAGAGAATAATATTGAGGAATCAGTCACAAAGTTGAAGTTACGCTGGAGCTGGATATTTCAACAAGACAACGACCCAAAACACTGCTCAAAATCTACTCTGGCATTTATGCAGAGGAACAAGTACAATGTTCTGGAATGGTCATCCCAGTCCCCAGACCTGAATATCATTGAAAATCTGTGGGGTGATTTGAAGCGGGCTGTCCATGCTCAGCAACCATCAAACCTAACTGAACTGGAGATGTTTTGCAAGGAGGAATGGTCCAAAATACCTTCATCCAGAATCCAGACATCCATTACAGGCTATAGGAAGCGTCTAGAGGCTGTTATTTCTGCTAAAGGAGGCTCTACTAAATATTGATGCAATATTTCTGTTGGGGTGCCCAAATTTATGCACCTGACTAATTTCGTTTTGATGCATATTGCACATTTTCTGTTAATCCAATAAACCTCATTTCACTACTGAAATATTACTGTGTCCTTCAGTTATTTTATAGATCAAAATGAAATTGCTAATCCAAACACCAAATTATTTATAAATGAAAATCATGGAAATTGTCAGGGGTACCTAAACTTTTGCATACGACTGTATACATATATAAATATGATTATATATAGGTATATATATATATATATATATATATAAATATCTATTTAAATATATTTAAAACATATTCCTGTATGTAAAGAACAATGGAATGTGAACTATTTACAGTACATACACAGTTAAACACTTGATTAAATATGAATATTGCATAAATATGGTTTGTCATGTTTTGAGCTACTTAACTGCAAAGAGCTTCAATGCCTATGTATGTGCATATATGTCTGTAAATACATTTATACACATATTAATACATAAATACATGTATACACACATATAAACACACACACACATATATATTTAGACATGTATATGTATGCAGTCCTTTTTTTCTAAAACCTGAGACCTCATATCTTTGAGCCCTTATAACTTTTTTATGCAATTTAAAAAAAATGAATTAGACAGATTTATTATGAATTTACTTTTAAATGTAATTTTTAAGTGTTTTGTGCAACTTTTTAGTCGAGCATAATCGTTAACTAGAGCTCTGAAGTTGCGCTATCCAGAGCCGTGTTAAATGGAATTGCAAAGAGCCTCAATAAACCCCTTTTCCCTCTCGCTCCTGCAAGTTGTGAGGTGGGGCCTCCATGGATCAGATTTGTTGTTCCAGCATATCCCACAGACGCTCAATCAGATTGAGATCTGGGGAAGTTGGAGGCAAAGGTAACACCTTGAACTCTTTGTCATGTTCCTCAAAACATTCCTGAACAATTTTTGCAGTGTGGCAGGGTGCATTATCCTGCGGAAAGAGGCCACTGCCATCAGGGAACACCATTGCCATGAAGGGGTGTATGTGGTCTGCAACAATTTCTAGGTAGGTGTTACGTGTCAAAGTAAAATCCACATGAATGAAGCACATGCACCCAGCCATGCACCTTATCTAAAAGAAAGTGGGATTCATCAGACCAGGTAACCTTCTTTCATTACTCCATGGTCCAGTTCTGATGCTCACATCCCTATTGAAAGCACTTTCGGCAGTGGAAAGAGGTCATTGTGGGCACTCTGAACAGTCTGTGTGTTCTGACACCTTTCTTTCTTTCAGCAATTTCAGCTACAGTAGTTCTTCTGTGTGACCAGCCGGGCTAGCCTTCACTCCCCAAGGGCATCAGTGAGCTTTGGGTGCCCATGACCCTGAGGCCAGTTCACCGGCTGTCCTTCCTTGCACCACTTTTGTTAGGTACTAACCACTGTATACCGGGAACACCCCACAAGACTTGCCAATTTGGAGATGCTCTGACCCAGTGGTCTAGCCATAACTATTTGTCAAATTCCCTCAGACTGTTCACTTGCAGCCTAATATATCCCACCCCCTGACAGGTGCCATTGTGATGATATAATCAATGCTATGCACTTCACCTGTCAGTGGTTTTAATGTTGTGGCTGATCAATGTATAATAAAGTGAAGTCTGCAACAGCAAGAGCTGACCTTTTAAGTGGGGCCCTTTACATGGTTTACTCATATTTGAGTATTGATTTTTTATGTCATTTATAGAGATGTAAAACTTAAAATTATTTGCAAAAATATTTAAATGTTCATAGTAATAACACAAAAAAAATGTAGTGTACTTTACTTATTTTTTTGCTTTTACAAACATTTAACCTTGAAAATTATGTTTTCTTCACACTGCCCCCACAGAGAGGTTGGAGATTATTCAGCAGGACCAAGTCTCTGATCCTGCAACATGCTATGCATGTCAGGAGCTCATTTATATCTCTTTCTAATTGACCATAACAAAGGCGATAGGATAAACCTTTTCAGAGGGAATGTCCTTGGACTGTCAGACAATGCAACATTTGGAAATAAAATGCTTTTAAAACATTACACATGCAGATATTTTGTGACGCAGTGCTTAGTAGCTAATATATTATATTCACATGCAAAAAACTGAATTGCCATTTTGTCTCTGTTTTCCTTTGTCTATTTTCACTTTCTATGATATGATGGTCCAGACACACAGACTCCTCTATTTGCCACTGCATTGTTATAAATCTAATCACAGAAAGACACAAACTCTTTATGTATTTTAATTAAAAAGACATAATTAATATTTAAAGGGACAGTCAACACCAGAATTTTTGTTGTTTAAAAAGAAAGATAATCCCTTTATTAACCATTCTCCAGTTTTGCATAACCAACACTGTTATAGAAATACACTTTTTACGTCTGTGATTAACTTGTATCTAAGCCTCTGGAAACTGCCCCCTTATTTCAAATCTTTTGACAGACTTGCATTTTAGCCAATCAGTGCTCACTCCAGGGTAACGTCATGAGCTCAATGTTATCTACATGAAACACATGAACTAATGCCCTCTAGTGGTCAAAATGCATTCAGTTTAGAGGCAGTCTTCAAGGTATAAGAAATTAGCATATGAACCTCCTAGAATTAGCTTTCAACTAAGAATACCAGCGGCTAGATTTAGAGTTTTGTCGGTAACGACCCGCGTAGCTAACGCTGGCTTTTTTCTGGCCGCTCCTTTAAAATAACTCTGGTATTGAGAGTCCATATAATGTCAGCGTTAGGCTCCAAAAAAGGAGCGTAGAGCATATTTAACGCAGCTTCAACTCTCGATACCAGAGTTGCTTACGGACGCGGCCAGCCTAAAAAACGTGCTCGTGCACGATTCCCCCATAGGAAACAATGGGGCTGTTTGAGCTGAAAAAAAACCTAACACCTGCAAAAAAGCCGCGTTCAGCTCCTAACGCAGCCCCATTGTTTGCTATGGGGAAACACTTCCTACGTCTGCACCTAACACTCTAACATGTACCCCGAGTCTAAACACCCCTAACCTTACACTTATTAACCTCTATTCTGCCGCCCCCGCTATCGCTGACCCCTGTATATTATTTTTAACCCCTAATATGCCGCTCCGTAAACCGCCGCTACTTACATTATCCCTATGTACCCCTAATCTGCTGCCCCTAACACCGCCGACCCCTATATTATATTTATTAACCCCTATTCTGCCCCCCACAACGTCGCCTCCACCTGCCTACACTTATTAACCCTTAATCTGCTGACCGGACCTGAGCGCTACTATAATAAAGTTATTAACCCCTAATCCGCCTCACTAACCCTATAATAAATAGTATTAACCCCTAATCTGCCCTCCCTAACATCGCCGACACCTAACTTCAATTATTAACCCCTAATCTGCCGACTGGAGCTCACCGCTATTCTAATAAATGTATTCACCCCTAAAGCTAAGTCTAACCCTAACACTAACACCCCCCTAAGTTAAATATAATTTTAATCTAACGAAATTAATGATCTCTTATTAAATAAATTATTCCTATTTAAAGCTAAATACTTACCTGTAAAATAAATCCTAATATAGCTACACTATAAATTATAATTATATTATAGCTATTTTAGGATTAATATTTATTTTACAGGCAACTTTGTATTTATTTTAACCAGGTACAATAGCTATTAAATAGTTAATAACTATTTAATAGTTACCTAGTTAAAATAATAACAAAATTACCTGTAAAATAAATCCTAACCTAAGTTACAATTAAACCTAACACTACACTATCATTAAATTAATTAAATAAAATATCTACAATTACCTACAATTAAACCTAACACTACACTATCAATACATTAATTAAATACAATATCTACAAATAACTACAATGAAATAAACTAACTAAAGTACAAAAAATAAAAAAGAACTAAGTTATAAAAAATAAAAAAATATTTACAAACATAAGGAAAATCTTACAACAATTTTAAACTAATTACACCTACTCTAAGCCCCCTAATAAAATAACAAAGCCCCCCAAAATAAAAAATGCCCTACCCTATTCTAAATTACTAAAGTTCAAAGCTCTTTTACCTTACCAGCCGTGAACAGGGCCCTTTGCGGGGCATGCCCCAAAGAATTCAGCTCTTTTGCCTGTAAAAAAACATACAATACCCCCCCCCCAAATTACAACCCACCACCCACATACCCCTAATCTAACCCAAACCCCCCTTAAATAAACCTAACACTAAGCCCCTGAAGATCATCCTACCTTGTCTTCACCATACCAGGTTCACCGATCGGTCCTGGCTCCAAAATCTTCATCCAACCCAAGCGGGAGCTGGCGATCCATCATCCGGCGGCTGAAGAGGTCCAGAAGAGGCTCCAAAGTCTTCATCCTATCTGGGGAAGAAGAGTAGATCCGGACCGGCAACCATCATCTTCCAAGCGGCATCTTCTATCTTCATCCGATGAGGACCGGCTCCATCCTGAAGACCTCCACCGCGGACCCATCTTCATCCGGAGACGTCCAACTGAAGAATGACGGTTCCTTTAAGGGACGTAATCCAAGATGGCGTCCCTCGAATTCCGATTGGCTGATAGGATTCTATCAGCCAATCGGAATTAAGGTAGGAATATTCTGATTGGCTGATGGAATCAGCCAATCAGAATCAAGTTCAATCCGATTGGCTGATCCAATCAGCCAATCAGATTGAGCTTGCATTCTATTGGCTGATCGGAACAGCCAACCAGAATATTCCTACCTTAATTCCGATATTTTTTTATTTTTGTAACTTAGTTCTTTTTTATTTTTTGTACTTTAGTTAGTTTATTTCATTGTAGTTATTTGTAGGTATTGTATTTAATTAATGTATTGATAGTGTAGTGTTAGGTTTAATTGTAGGTAATTGTAGGTATTTTATTTAATTAATTTAATGATAGTGTAGTGTTAGGTTTAATTGTAGGTAATTGTAGGTACTTTATTTAATTAATTTATTGCTAGTGTAGTGTTAGGTTTAATTGTAACTTAGGTTAGGATTTATTTTACAGGTAATTTTGTAATTATTTTAATTATTTTACCTATTAAATAGTTCTTAACTAATTAATAGCTATTGTACCTGGTTAAAATAAATACAAAGTTACCTGTAAAATAAATATTAATCCTAAAATAGCTATAATATAATTATAATTTATATTGTAGCTATATTAGTATTTATTTTACAGGTAAGTATTTAGCTTTAAATAGGAATACTTTATTTAATAAGAGTTAATTTATTTTGTTAGATTAAAATTATATTTAAGTTAGGGGGGTGTTAGTGTTAGGGTTAGACTTAGCTTTAGGGGTTAATACATTTATTAGAATAGCGGTGAGCTCCAGTCGGCAGATTAGGGGTTAATGTTTGAAGTTAGGTGTCGGCGATGTTAGGGAGGGCAGATTAGGGGTTAATACTATTTATTATAGGGTTAGTGAGGCGGATTAGGGGTTAATAACTTTATTATGATAGCGGTGCGGTCCGCTCGGCAGATTAGGCGTTAATAAGTGTAGGCAGGTGGAGGCGACGTTGTGGGGGGCAGATTAGGGGTTAATAAATATAATATAGGGGTCGGCGGTGTTAGGGGCAGCAGATTAGGGGTACATAGCTATAATGTAGGTGGCGGCTCTTTGCGGTCGGCAGATTAGGGGTTAATTATTGTAGGTAGCTGGCTGCTACGTTGTGGGGGGCAGGTTAGGGGTTAATAAATATAATATAGGGGTCGGCGGTGTTAGGGGCAGCAGATTAGGGGTACATAAGGATAACGTAGGTGGCGGTCGGCAGATTAGGGGTTAAAAAAATTTAATCGAGTGGCGGTATGTGGGGGGACCTCGGTTTAGGGGTACATAGGTAGTTTATGGGTGTTAGTGTACTTTAGAGTACAGTAGTTAAGAGCTTTATGAACCGGCGTTAGCCCAGAAAGCTCTTAACTACTGACTTTTTTCTGCGGCTGGAGTTTTGTCGTTAGAATTCTAACGCTCACTTCAGACACGACTTTAAATACCGGAGTTAGAAAAATCCCATTGAAAAGATAGGATACGCAATTGATGTAAGGGGATCTGCGGTATGGAAAAGTCGCGGCTGAAAAGTGAGCGTTAGACCCTTTTTTGAGTGACTCCAAATACCGGAGGTAGCCTAAAACCAGCGTTAGGAGCCTCTAACGCTGGTTTTCACGGCTACCGCCAAACTCAAAATCTAGGCCCAAGAGAGCAAAGCAAAATTGGTGATAAAAGTAAATTGGAAAGTTGCTTAAAATTCCCTATTTAAATCATGAAGGGTTTTTTGGGACTTGACTGTCCCTTTAAACATCTTATTTTTTACATATTAAAGGGACACACAGGTCAAAATAAACCTTTATGATTCAGAAAGAGCATGTAGTTTTAAGGCACTTTACAATTTACTTCCATTATCAAATTTTGCACAGTCTTTTTATATTCACACTTTCTCGGGGAACAAGATCCTACTGAGCATGTGCACAAGCTTACAGGGTATACGTATACTAGTCTGTGATTGGCTGATCTCTGTCACATGATACAAGGGACCAGAAAATGGGAGAGAAAATAAGTTGGCCAGAAAAAAAATCTACTGCTTATTTGGAATTCAGAGTAGGTGTTAATGCCTTTTTATTATGCACTTGTTAATTATGCAATTCTACTGCCTTGAGTGGTCCTTTAAGAACATTTAAATACACGCAAAGCATATCTTAAAATTATAAATAAAACAGACCTATTATGGGAAAAAGTATAAAATACATGAGAATTTACTCTCTTCAGATGAAAACATCAACTGATTTACAGTTTCTTTCCACAAACTCAAAAATGTTCTCCCCTTTAATTTGATCCCAATTTACCTGCTGGAGTGTATGAAATTGTTTACAAGTATTTCCATTACCTATATATTGGCATTTGAATTAGTTTATTTAGCCTGTGGTATCCCCAACCATCCTGAAAGTTTTTGGCCTCAAGGCCATGCTGTGTTAACACAGCCAGCAGAAAAATTACACTCCCAGTGGGTTGTAGAAGAGATAAGGGAATAAAATGTTAATTTTCTATTGTTCTCTCCAAGTATTGGTGATTGGTTTATGGACAGATATAAGATAAAGAAGCATGTATATGTACACAATGTGATAAAGTAAAGAGATCTAATTACACCTACAAGCTCAACCCATTTTATTAGGTTGTGGCTTCAAAACACAAAATCAGGTAATTCATACACAAATAAGCAAATCTCATACATTTTATAGTCTGCAGCTGGTAAAATAATGTAATTGGAAACACATTAAGGGAAAAACAATTTTATAGTATGTAAGTTTGTTCCATGTGGCATTAATCTAGACTTTAGCCGTGCGAACACTTCATTAACACATCCAACAGTAGTCATAGGGGTAGATTTATCATAGTGCGAGCGGACATGATATGATGTAGCGTATCATGTCTGCTGCCCATCGATAAATGCAGACAGCATACGCTGTCGGCATTTATCATTGCACAAGCAGTTCTTGTGAACTGCTGGTGCAATGCCGCCCCCTGCAGATTCACGGCCGCTAGCAGGGGGTGTCAATCGTATTCGATCGGTTGATTTCTGTCCGCGGCCTCAGAGCAGGTGGACAAAGGCTTTAATATGACCTTAAAGGGATATGAAACCCAATTTTTTTCTTTCATGATAAAGATAGGCCATGCAATTCTAAGCAACTTTCTAATTTATTCATATTATCATTTTTTCTCCTTTTCTTTTGTATCTTTATTTGAAAAAGCAGGAATATAAGTTTAGGAGTTGACCCATTTTTGGTTCAGTAACTGGGTAGCCCTTGCTGATTGGTGGCTATATTAAGCCACCAGTCAGCAAGCGCTACCCAGGTGCTAAACAAAAAATGGGCTGGCTCTTAAGCTTTTATTCCTGCTTTTCAAATAAAGATACCAAGAGAATGAAGAAAAAATTATAATAGGAGTAAATTAAAAGCTTAAAATTGCATGCTCTACAAAAAATTGGCTTTCGTATCTTTTTAAATTGGTGCCCCTTTAAAAGACTCAGTCTCTCTTCAAAATATAATCACATACAAATTATTCATAATTTCCCTTTCAACTTATAAGTAAATATATTGAACACACATTTCGCAACAAAAAACAATTAGAAAGTCCATTATTGTGGGAAATAATATAACTATAGTGGAAAAAAATAGCTTTCTCTTTATAAGACACAAGCAATGAAAAACATATCCATTTACCAACAGCAAATCCTATTAATTCCTTCAAGGTCTAACATGCTGCATTCCAACATGCAAGTAGACCGTAACATTTAAAAGTCTTTGGGGAAGGTTAATATCTGGTTATAAGACTAGCGTTTAGCATGAGCATTTTTTCTTAGCATAATTGCATTTTAGAGAGCTAGTGCCAGATTTTTATCACGTATATTAGAAAGAGCTTCTGTTCAGCTTCAATAATGTGATAAAGAAAATTTCGCTTTCCCTCTAAGTTGTTAATGAGTCAGAAATACATTTTTTTTTCTTGACTATTTTTTTCCTATCACACTATGAAGGTGACCGTATATTGTTTAATTTTGGGAAAAAATACATCAATTAAAAAGGCCTGGCGTATAGCTGTGCTTAGAAAATCTGCACCATATTAGGTAAATGTGTGTATATTGCAAACAAAATAGGACTTATAATGTTTTAAATAGATAGGCCAATAATTATACGTGTAACTATATTATATTGCTTACACTTTTTCCTGCTTAATACCCCTAAACCTGTAGATTGCATTCTCTTCAGCGCAGAGACCACCCCTTCTGTACTGATTTGTTCTCTTTGGTCTCTGCAATGCATTTCCTTTTTTTACCATGTTAATTTGTTACCCCTACTCGTGTACATAGCACTATGACATTTGGTCATGCTTTAAAAATAATAAATAAATATATAAATAATAATAATAATATACAATGTTAGCAGTCAGCATTGAACAGTTATAAAGTAAATTAAAAATGTCAACAAAAAGCAATTTCCCTTCACAATTACATATCTCCAGTTTTTGTATATCCATATACACGAATCACTGGGAAGTAACTGATCTAAGACACAGGCTTAATAATTGGTCTTCTGGGCAAGAAACATGAATGGCTTACAGTTGTACACTATAGGTAAAAAAGGCCAAATTAGGTCAACGAATCACTGCTGGTTTACCTTGGTCTACACAAGCGGAGAACATGGAATGCTGATGAGTGATTGGTTGAGCAAATACAGGCTGCAGATGTTGCTTTAGAAAAGAGAAGTGAGGTAAAAGAAATACAACGTGGAATAAAACAGACTCAAAGGTAGATGAGAAAAATTAAAGGGACAGTCAACACCAGAATTTTTGTTGTTTTTATAAGATAGATAATCCCTTTATTACCCATTCCCCAGTTTTGCATAACCAACACAGCTATTATAATACACGTTTTACCTCTGTGATTACCTTGTATCTAAGCATCTTCTGATAGCCCCCTGATCACATGACATTTTATTTATTATCTATTGACTTTCATTTTAGCCAATTAGTGCAGTTAACTAGCTCTCCCCTGTTGAGAAAAGCAAATAAAAAAGCAAGTAATAAGAGGCGGCCTTCAAGGGCTTGGACATTATCATATGAGCCTCCCTCGGTTTAGCTTTCAACTAAGAATACCAAGAGAGCAAAGCAAAATTGGTGAAAAAAGTAAATTGGAAAGTTGTTTAAAATGACATGCCCTATTTCAAACATGAAAGTTTTTTTTGGACTTGACTGTCCCTTTAAGAGAAAGAGTCGTAAAAAGCAGTACAAGTGGAGTATTTCTACAAAAAAAAAGGCTGCATAAATCTAATACACTGGATATCTCTGTTTGGAAGCTAAGTTCATAGCACATAAAATGTATAGACATAGTACATTGTAATGTTGCATCACTTGAGCAGTCATGGAGGAACTTTTGTGAGTTAAAGGGACATTATACACTCATTTTTTCTTTGCATAAATGTTTTGTAGATAATCTATTTATATAGCCCATAAAGTTTTTTTTTTTAAATAACTGTATAGTTTTGCTTATTTTTAAATAACATTGCTCTGATTTTCAGACTCCTAACCAAGCCCCAAAGCTTTATGTGAATACCGTCAGCTACCTTCTCCAGCTTGCTCCTGTTTGTGTAAAGGGTCTTTTCATATGCAAAAGAAGGGGGAGGGGGGAGTGTATTATTTCCCACTTGCAGTGGGCTTTCCAACTACCTTTTCAACAGAGCCAAACTGACAGCTTCTAAGTAAGTTTTTAAACAGTTTTATACTGGATTTTTATATCAGTATCTGTGCATCTTATTATTTATAGTAGTGTCTATTACATGCAGTTATATGAAAATGAGTGTATACCGTCCCTTTAAGGTTCTCATAAGCAGTAGGGATGGGCGAATGTGTAAATTTTCGAATTTCGAATGTAGAACGAATGTTATTACCGAAATTTGAATTCTAAATCCGAATGTCGATAAGAACGAATATTCTTAAAAATTCGAAAATCGAATGTTATTTACAGTTTTTGAATGTCACTTTTGAATTCGAATGTTTATAATTATATTGAATGTCCACATTAGAAATTTCGAATTTAACATTCTATTTAACAAATACTATTCAGAAGTTCAATAGTTCATGTGGTAGGGCGGGAATCTAGTAAATTGATACATAATAGATACAAATATATCATTTTGAATGTTTCCATATAGAATATTGCATAATTCGAATATTACATTTAAAGAAGTCATTAGAAATACTCTGTACTGTTACCCTAACACTGCGCTTACAAAAACACAACTGCTGGGACTCTATTCCTATCTAAATCTATAAATGTACCCAGCACCCCTGACTTAATCCAATTATCTAAACTTTTATGATAAATAATATTGTCAGGTTGAGCTACTGGCTAAGCACACCTTAACACATGAACATTTTCACTTACTGTGTTTAACAATGATACTAATAAAAGTTATAATATTATAAATACATATATTCACAATTAAAATGGATAAAAAACACCATTAAACAAAACTGCACTTTACACAGTACTACTTATAATAATAGTCTCACCTCGATGCCCCTAGGAGTATGATAGAAATTACTATGTCTAGAAATACTATTACAAACATATAAATTCGAATTCGAATATAAATTCGAAATTTTGGAATTCGAATATTGCATAATTCGAATATTACATTTAAAGAAAAAGCATTAGAAATACTATTACAATCTAAATTCAAATTTTTCGAATTCGAATACACGTATTGCATAATTCGAATATTACATTTAAAGAAAAAGCATTAGAAATACTATTACAATCTAAATTCGAATTTTTCAAATTCGAATATTGCATAATTCGAATATTACATTTCAAGAAAAAGCATTAGAAATACTATTACAATCTAAATTCGAATTTTTCGAATTTAAATACACGTATTGCATAATTCAAATATTACATTTAAAGAAAAAGCATTAGAAATACTATTACAATCTAAATTCGAATTTTTCGAATTCGAATACTGCATAATTTGAATATTACATTTAAAGAAAAAGCATTAGAAATACTATTACAATTTAAATTTGAATTTTTTTCGAAAAGAATATTTTCAAATGTAATCGTAAAATTCGAAACCGAACATTTGAAAATCGAATGTTAGAATGTTATGTAAACATTCGAAATTCAATTCGAACGAATGTGTTAAAATTTGTGCCGTTTTTCGAATGTTGCGAAACATTCGCCCATCCCTAATAAGCAGCTGCTTATTTTGCCTAATGGCAAATCCAGTCCTGCCCTGTATCCCTAGAGCTCAGCCTCTTCCAAGTGGTTACATGTATTTAGAAGGCAACCAACTGAGTACTATTGAAAAACACAGTGTATACAAAATAAGATAACTGGAAGTGTCCCAAAACTTGCTTAATTGTAGTGCAGTGATATAATGATCTTTACACACCTCACAGAAGGAAAAACACAAAATAGTTACACCTATTAGAGAATGTGGTCTCATCACAGAGGAATAGTACTCACACTTTTCTGAGCTATAATTAAGCTCTTAGTTGATAGGCAGATTGGTATAAAGCCCCACAGCTCCCCTGGAGACTCAGGAAACCCAGGAACTCCAAAGTGGATTAAAGACCATTTCTTTCATGTAATTGGCAAGAGTCCATGAGCTAGTGACATATGGGATATACAATCCTACCAGGAGGGGCAAAGTTTCCCAAACCTCAAAATGCCTATAAATACACCCCTCACCACACCCACAATTCAGTTTTACAAACTTTACCTCCTATGGAGGTGGTGAAGTAAGTTTGTACTAAGATTTCTACGTTGACATGCGCTTCTCAGCATTTTGAAGCCCGATTCCTCTCAGAGTACAGCGAATGTCAGAGGGATGTGAAGGGAGTATCACCTATTGAATGCAATGGTTTTCCTCACGGGAGATCTATTTCATAGGTTCTCTGTTATCGGTTGTAGAGATTCATCTCCTACCTCCCTTTTCAGATCGACGATATACTCTCATATACCATTACCTCTACTGATAACTGTTTCAGTACTGGTTTGGCTATCTGCAATATGTGGATGGGTGTCTTTCAGTAAGTATGTTTTTTATTACTTAAGACACCTCATATTTATTCTAAAAACATAAGACAGATATAAAGACTGTATGCACAAGGTAATATCATAGCATACAAGAAACCGATCTTGAGGACAGAATTACAGACTGTATACACAAGGTAATATCTTAGAATACAAAAAAACAATCTCAAGGACAGATATAAAGACTGTATACACAAGGTAATATCACAGCATATATATATATATATGCATATATATGCAAAAGGTAATATCATAGTATATATAGGAAACCAATCTCAAGAACAGAAATACAGACTGTATACACAAGGTAATATCACAGCATACAGGAAACTGAACTTGAGGGCAGAAATACAGACTGTATACACAAGGTAATATCTTGTATTATTACACACCGGTATATACTCCCCCAACAACGGCGGCTCGCCGCCTTTGACAAAGCCCGGAGGGGCGAAACTAGTCAGGTGTCACAGCGAGTGTTTGGGCGCTCTCAATTTTTTTTAAAAGCCTAGCACCTCAATGACAATCTAATACTCAATATCTGCTATACGTAGTTAACTTGTTGTACAGTCTGGGTTGTGCCAGACTTAGCTAGAATTTTTGGCTAACTGAAATACAATCAGTCTTACTTATTACTGTGCAGGACAATAGAGGGTATAATAGAACCTACCGAGTCAGTTGCAATCTGAATTGACACGAGTATAGATACCAACCAATTCAAATAGAACTATACTATCCAGTATAGGAATTAGTTACAAGTTTACAGCACGAATTGAATGTAACTGAAATGTGATACAAAATAGAAACACAATAACAGTGCTGCTGCTTTGCAACCAATACTAGATACCACAAAGGATATTGATGCAGCGCTAAGATAAAAGAAAATATTGTAACCCACATTAACTCTATAGTGATATTGTTTAGTGCTGTTGTGCTAATGCTGTATATATCAGTAGTCAAGCAGTGACCGTAACATTAGCTTGACTGAGAGCACTCCCATATTACTTACAAAGTGAATGATAACTGAACAAAATAGTAATAATATAACAACAAGGATTTGCACTGAGTAAACGGTTGGGGATTATATTGAGCTTAGATATCAGAAAACTATTTCACATATGTGGTCAATATAATATAACACTATAGTGTTGCACACAAAACTTCACAACTATTATTTAGAGTACAGAGTCTAAATAGTATACATCTAGATACAAGCAACACTGAATATTGTTTTTTCAATAAACATCCACATGTTGTACCATTAAACAGTGAGGATATTTGGCCTCACTGAGAGAAATCAATCAGTTATTGTCCTCTCAGAAAATATTTATACAAACAGACACAATTCTGGCTAACACCACATGATCCAGAGTCATTAGGGTAACCAAATATCCTTATATAGGGTGGTAGTCATATTATGACTGCACACATACATTATTTGGACCCAATAGCAGCAGTATAGCAGAACAAAGATAACTCTATTAAGGAGAATATAATTATATACATTAGGCCTTTTATCTAATAAGTCCTCCTAAAGAGTGAACCACTTAATAGATGTCTTGGAGGTGCTAGTGTCGTTTTTAATTTGTGTGTTACCCTTATTTTAAGAGCAATTCATAATAAAAGTTATATTTTAATTTTACCCGTTCTGGAATTACTGCCACAGAGTCTAGGCTAAGAGTGCTTTCAGGTGCATACTTCCAGGAGATATCCACACTCCTTGTGTGATTCTCCTTAGTTTTCTGAAAAAACAAGGTAATATCTTAGCATACAGGAAACTGATCTTGAGAGCAGAAATACAGACTGTATACACAAGGTAATATCATAGCATACAGGAAACTGATCTTGAGGGCAGAAATACAGACTGTATACACAAGGTAATATCTTAGCATACAGGAAACTGATCTCGAGGGCAGAAATACAGACTGTATACACAAGGTAATATCATAGCATACAGGAAACTGATCTTGAGGGTAGAAATACAGACTGTATACACAAGGTAATATAGCATACAGGAAACTGATCTCGAGGGTAGAAATTCAGACTGTATACACAAGGTAATATCATAGCATACAGGAAACTGATCTAGAGGACAGAAATACAGACTGTATGCACAAGGTAATATAGCATACAGGAAACTGATTTTGAGGGCAGAATTACAGACTGTTTACACAAGGTAATATCATAGAATACAAAAAAACAATCTCGAGGACAGATATAAAGACTATATGCAAAAGGTAATATCATCAAACCGATCTCAAGGACAAAAATACAGACTGTATACACAAGGTAATATAGCATACAGGAAACTGATCTCGAGGGCAGAAATACAGACTGTATACACAAGGTAATATAGCATACAGGAAACTGATCTCGAGGGCAGAAATACAGACTGTATACACAAGGTAATATCATAGCATACAGGAAACTGATCTTGAGGGCAGAAATACAGACTGTATACACAAGGTAATATCATAGCATACAGGAAACTGATCTTGAGGGCAGAAATACAGACTGTATACACAAGGTAATATCATAGCATACAGGAAACTGATCTTGAGGGCAGAAATACAGACTGTATACACAAGGTAATATAGCATACAGGAAACTGATCTTGAGGGCAGAAATACAGACTGTATACACAAGGTAATATCATAGCATACAGGAAACTGATCTCGAGGGCAGAAATACAGACTGTATACACAAGGTAATATCATAGCATACAGGAAACTGATCTCGAGGGCAGAAATACAGACTGTATACACAAGGTAATATAGCATACAGGAAACTGATCTCGAGGGCAGAAATACAGACTGTATGCACAAGATAATATCATAGCATACAGGAAACTGATCTTGAGGGCAGAAATACAGACTGTATACACAAGGTAATATAGCATACAGGAAACTGATCTCGAGGGCAGAAATACAGACTGTATGCACAAGATAATATCATAGCATACAGGAAACTGATCTCGAGGGCAGAAATACAGACTGTATGCACAAGATAATATCATAGCATACAGGAAACTGATCTTGAGGGCAGAAATACAGACTGTATGCACAAGATAATATCATAGCATACAGGAAACTGATCTTGAGGGCAGAAATACAGACTGTATACACAAGGTAATATAGCATACAGGAAACTGATCTCGAGGGCAGAAATACAGACTGTATGCACAAGATAATATCATAGCATACAGGAAACTGATCTCGAGGGCAGAAATACAGACTGTATGCACAAGATAATATCATAGCATACAGGAAACTGATCTTGAGGGCAGAAATACAGACTGTATGCACAAGATAATATCATAGCATACAGGAAACTGATCTTGAGGGCAGAAATACAGACTGTATGCACAAGATAATATCATAGCATACAGGAAACTGATCTCGAGGGCAGAAATACAGACTGTATACACAAGGTAATATAGCATACAGGAAACTGATCTTGAGGGCAGAAATACAGACTGTATACACAATGTAATATCATAGCATATAGGAAACTAATCTTGAGAGCAGAAATACAGACTGTATACACAAGGTAATATCATAGCATACAGGAAACTGATCTCGAGGGCAGAAATACAGACTGTATGCACAAGATAATATCATAGCATACAGGAAACTGATCTCGAGGGCAGAAATACAGACTGTATGCACAAGATAATATCATAGCATATAGGAAACTAATCTTGAGAGCAGAAATACAGACTGTATACACAAGGTAATATCATAGCATACAGGAAACCGATCTCGAGGACAGAAATACAGACTGTATACACATGGTAATAATATAGCATACAGGAAACTGATCTCAAGGACAGAAATACAGACTTTATACACACCTTAGTACTGTTATTTAGTTTAATATTCAATAACAATGCATTTTAGTGAAACTGGAGAGGTACAGCAAAGGGCATAAAGGAAATCAATTGACCATCATTATTGTAGGTATCTTAAATCAAACATTCAAAGCTTGATAGAAGAGCCACGTCTACAAGTGTAATTCAAGTATCTGCTTTGAGATAAGTAACATTGCTTTTGACCGTACTGAGAATTCTGTTGCTAGATTCTCTGCATCAACAAAGCGAGTCACACAACAAATTGTCAAACCCTATTACTGAAGTTCCTCAGTCATGTAAATGAGAATAAAAACAGCATTTTGTTCTATCAGTGTCATTTCATTTGTATTTTGTCCAACATTTTCATAAGCATATTTCATATAAAGGGATATTATACACTCGTTTTTTCTCTGCATAAATGTTTTGTAGATGATCTATTTATTAGCCCATAACTTTTTGTTTTTTTTTAAATGGATAGTTTTGCTTATTTTTAAATAATATTGCTCTGATTTTCAGACTCCTAACCAGGCCCCAAAGTTTTAGGAAAATACCGACCTATACCTACTCCATCTTGCTTCTGTTTGTGTAAAGAGTCTTTTCATATGCAAAGGAAGGGGGGTGTCTGATATTTACCACTTGCAGTGGGTGTTCCAGTAACCTTTTAAACAGAGCTAAACTGATAGCTTCTAAGTAAGTTTTTAAACAGTTTTATACTGGATTTTTATATCGGTATCTGTGCATCTTATTCTTTATAGTAGTGTCTATTACATGCAGTTATATGAAAATTGGTGTAAACTGTCCCTTTAAGCATTTGGATGGCTTCCCTTAAGAGCCTTCCTTCATTTTACATTCTAACATTTTCCTGGCATTTTGCTTTTGTGTATTATAGTATAGTTAGTATATTTACTTGCTTTTTTAATATTAATAAAATATTATATCTTTCTAAAGTATCTTCATGTCACTGAAAGATAGGAATTTAAAATGACTTGGTTTTTATAAATTTCTAGGTTTGCCAATCCTCCCTTATTCCAGGGATCTCCCTTATTTGAGTAAATTTTTCTCCCTTCTATTTTACAACATGTAAATCTTCATGTCAGACAATAATGCTCTTATCTGACAGTTTAATGGCTTTACTCCCACTATGCCTTAAAGGGACATAAAACCCCAAATTGTTATTTCATGATTCAGATATAACATAACATTTTAAACAACGTTCCCATTTACTTCTATTATTAAAGTTCCTTGTTATCCTTTGTTGAAAAGCAGGAAGATAAGTTCAGAAGCGTGCACGTGTCTGCAGTATAATATGGCAGTTGTTTTGTAACAATGTTATACATTAGCAAGAGCACTAGATGGCAGCACTATTTCCTGTTATTTAGAGCTACAGGCATGTGCACGATACCTATCTGGATATCTCTTTAACTACGAATAACATGAGAACATCATGCAAATTTGATTATAGAAGTAAATTGGAAACTTTTTTTAAAATTGTATTCTCTATCTGAACCATGAAAGAAAAAATTTGGGTTTCATGTCCCTTTAAATGAGAAATAGAATTCACGGATTTGCAGAACGTTGTTGAATGTATAAGCTAAACGGTGTGAAGGAAGATGATTTTAATATAGAATACTGTTCCAAACCTTATTAAACTATAAAATAAAGTGTTTTTTTCAGTAACTACTGTATAATTTGTCGAGTTCCTACATTAAATTTTTCTAGTTTTTAGTCTCCCTTATTTTCTTAAGAAAGAAAGCTGGCCTCCCTATTTATTGCAGAAACAATTAAAGTTGCACCATACACTTTGTCTTTGTTCGTAATTCTTTTTATGCCTATACCGGAACATCTGCCGCAATTTGGATCCGCTATTTTGGCATCAAAGATAGAACACAGACGAAAATGAAAGGTGAAATAAATCATGAGTTCCCCCATTACTCACTTCATAAAACATCTTGAGATCAAAAGGTAAAAGTTCAGCGAAACCAAAAAGGTTTAAATAACTACAAAGTATTGAACTGCATACTTAGCAGAATTAAAAAATATTTTAGTGAATTAAAAAAAATCTATAAATTGCTATTCATAATTCCAGATAGATTTCTTATTTATATGCATTAACTCTGCATATAAAAACCTCTTTAAATGCTTTTGAAAGCAACATTTTGGTATCAAAATGTGCATTGTTTTGCAGTTCAGGGACAGATTTGTTGGAAAGCTTCTGGTATATTTGTTTTTAATTTGCTATGCTGGGTCAATTAGGAACAGATAAAAAGGAGCTTCTGCACCTAACAAGCAAATGCAGCTTTTTGCAAGGCCAGTGATCGAAAGTATGAAGGATGCAGCCCAGCTTCTCTGGAAGCATTAGAAAAAAACATAATTTCCATAGTTAAATTACAGGAATATTGGGTAAAATAATTAATGAAATTTGATTATAAAATTGAACATTTTATATGGAATTATGCTGTACTCTCTCTTAAAAAGATAAAAAGGGAAAATAATAGCAACTCAAGTATTTTGTCTATGCTCAGAAAGAAAAGAAAATATGACATTATAGTTGAATGTGGAACTCATATAGAAATTTTAAAGCAATAATGAGATAAAATAAGCCCAATACATTGCTTTCAATTATCCATGTAGTCAGGTGCTTGATATAATGCTTGACAAACCATTAGACTCACTTATGCTTACATAGGGATATTCTTAAAATTGTGTCAGTATACACTATATTATACAATGTTGGACACACCTGTGGACTGATCGGATGGTGCTGTTCTATATTAATCTCATCACAAGAATACATGTGTAACATTTTGTTATGCAGATTTGGGATTATAAATCAACAAAACACAGGTTTAATAGACAGTAATATAGAGAGTTATATCCTCATGGATTAACATCCATTAGAGCTGTCAAATCCCTCTTTGAGGCAGTGTGACACAATACTTATGATCTGTTCTCCAGATAACAATATGAATCAGTAAAATCACACTATAAAAATAAAATATCTTCCTTATTGAATCTGAAATCTTTAATAAGTTTACATTTCTCATATGTAACACTTAAAGTGGTTCTATCCATTAAAAGCAGTAAAATGATAATTAAATATGTAAAGGGACAGTCTACTTCAGAATTGTTATTGTTTAAAAAGATAGATAATCCCTTTATTACTCATTCCCCAGTTTGTATAACCAACAGGATTATATTAATATGCTTCTCACCTCTGTGATTACCTTGCATCTAAGCGTCTGCAGACTGCCCCCTTATTTCAGTTTTTTTGACAGACTTGCAGTTTAGCCAATCAGTGTCCTCTAATAGGAACTCCACAGGGGTTAGCACAATGTTATCTAAATGGCCCACAAGAACTAATGGGGAGCTCTTTGGGTTTGGTGTACATGTAGTTTTTTAATCTACTTTATTAGATTAACCCCTTAATGACCGGACCATTTTTCAATTTTCTTACCCTTAATGACAATGGCTATTTTTACATTTCTGCAGTGTTTGTGTTTAGCTGTAATTGTCCTCTTACTCATTTACTGTACCCACACATATTATATACCGTTTTTCTCGCCATTAAATGGACTTTCTAAAGATACCATTATTTTCATCATATCTTATAATTTACTATAAAAAAAATTATAAAATATGAGAAAAAAATGGAAAAAAACACACTTTTTCTAACTTTTAGCCCCAAAATCTGTTACTCATCTGCAACCACCAAAAAACACCCATGCTAAATAGTTTCTAAATTTTGTCCTGAGTTTAGAAATACCCAATGTTCACATGTTCTTTGCTTTTTTTGCAAGTTATAGGGCCATAAATACAAGTAGCACTTTGCTATTTCCAAACCACTTTTTTTCAAAATTAGCGCTAGTTACATTGGGACACTGATATCTCTCAGGAATCCCTGAATATCCCTTGACATGTATATATTTTTTTTTAGAAGACATCCCAAAGTATTGATCTAGGCCCATTTTGGTATATTTCATGCCACCATTTCACCGCCAAATGAGATCAAATACAAAAAATCGTTCACTTTTTCACAAATTTTTTCACAAACTTTCGGTTTCTCACTGAAATTGTTTACAAACAGCTTGTGCAATTATAGCATAAATATTTGTAAATGCTTCTCTGGCATCCCCTTTGTTCAGAAATAGCAGACATATATGGCTTTGGCGTTGCTTTTTGGTAATTAGAAAGCCGCTAAATGCCACTGCGCACATACGTGTATTATGCCCAGCAGTGAAGGGGTTAATTAGGGAGCATGTAGGGAGCTTTTTGGGGTAATTTTAGCTTTAGTGTAGTGTAGTAAACAACCCAAAGTATTGATCTAGGCACATTTTGGTATATTTCATGCCACCATTTCACCGCCAAGTACATTCAAATAAAAAAAAAAATTAAATTTTTCACAATTTTTGGTTTCTCACTGAAATTATTTACAAACAGCTTGTGCAATTATGGCACAAATGGTTGTAAATACTTCTCTGGGATCCCCTTTGTTCAGAAATAGCAGACATATATGCCTTTGGCGTTGCTTTTTGGTAATTAGAAGGCCGCTAAATTCCGCTGCGCATCACACGTGTATTATGGCTAGCAGTGAAGGGGCTAATTAGGTAGCTTGTAGGAAGCTTGCAGGGTTAATTTTAGCTTTAGTGTAGAGATCAGCCTCCCACCTGAAACATCAGACCCCCTGATCCCTCCCAAACAGCTCTCTTCTCTCCCACAACCCCACAATTGTTCCCGCCATCTTAAGTACTGGCATAATGTCTGCCAGTACTAAAATAAAAGGTATATTTGTTTTTTTTTCAAAAATTTTTTATATAGCATATTTACATATGCTGCTGTATAGAATCCCCCCTTAGCCCCCAACCTCACAGATCCCCTATAAAACAGTTCTCTAACCCTCCGCCTCTAGCTTAATGGGCGCCATCTTGGGTACTGGCAGCTGTCTGCCAGTACCATTTAGTAAAAAAACATTTGCTTTTATTATTTTTTCGGCTTTATTTTGCCATTTTCTGTAGTGTAGCTTCCCCCCTCCCCTCCCAGAACCCTTCGATTCTTTTTGAAATAAAAAAACACCCCCCTTTTCTCCCAATTTTGTATAACATTTTTTTGTAGTGTAGTAGTTCCCACCCGCTCCCGTCCCTTGCACACGCCCGTCCGCCGCCCCCGTGCACGTGCATGCGTCCATGTGCGCCTCCGGACACTGCCACCTCCGATCCGGCCTCCGATCCGGCCCCCCTCCACATCATAGGCCCTTGGCAGGCCGCCCACCCGCCTCCCTGCCTTGCTCCCACCCACCAACGACGCTCCGGTGCAGAGAGGGCCACAGAGTGGCTCTCTCTGCATCGGAGGCTTGTAAAGGGGTATTGCAGGATGCCTCCATATCGAGGCATCACTGCAATACCCTCAGAGCTGCTGGAAGCGATCTCAATCGCTTCTAGCACTCTGTTAGACAACTGACGTACCAGGTACGTCTATTAACATTAACTGCTTGTTAATGCATGACGTACCTGGTACATCAGTTGTCATTAAGGGGTTAAAGGGACATGAAACCCATTTTTTTTTCTTTCATGATTCAGTTAGAGGATGCAATCTTAAACAACTTTCCAATGTACTTCTGTTATCTAATGTACTTTCTTCTCTTGGTATTCTTTGTTGAGAAGCATACCTAGGTGGGCTCAGGAATGCACTACTATGAGCTAGCTGCTAATTGGTGGCTGCACATATATGCTTCTTTTCATTGGCTCACACAATGTGTTCAGCTATATTTCCGTAGAGAATTGCTGCTCCTTCATCAAAGAATACCAAGAAAATACAGCAAATTTGACAATAGAAGTCAATTGGAAAGTTTTTTAAACTTGTATGTTCTATCTGAATAATGAAAGAAAATTTTGGGTTTATATCCATTTAACTTTTTTTGCAAGGCAAGGTTAAACACATAATTAGCAAGAAACACTAGTCATAAAATAAAATGTCTAACAAATTAAAAGATTTTTTTTTTTGGAATGTCCCTTTAACCCCTTAACGACTCATGTTGTACAGGGTACGTCTTGCACAAACTGGTCTTTAAAGACCAGCTACGTACACTGTACAACATTAGGGGTTTAAAGCGGCTGGAAGCTTCCAGCCGCTTTCCGGTTATTGCAGTGATGCCTCAATATCGAGGCATCCTGCAATAACACCCCTTGGCCATCTGATGCAGAGAGAGCCACAGGGGTGGGCGCGTGCACGGGGTGGAAGCAGGTGGGAACGACTACACTACAGAATTTTTTTTGAATAAAAGTGAGATAGAGTGGGGTAAAATTAATTAAAAAAAGCATCTAAGGGATTTAGAAGGGGTTGGGGGGTTGGTCTTTGGGGGGAAAGCTACACTACAGAAAAAATTAAAATAAATTAAAAAAAAGCATTTTTTTTAGTAAACTGGTACCCAAGATGGCTACCAATAAGGTAGAGGGGGAGGGTTAGAGAGCTGTTTGGGGGGGATCAGGGAGGTTGGGGGCTAAGGGGGATCCTACACATCAGCATATGTAAATATGCTAAAAAATATTTTTAAAAAAACATACCTTTTATTTTAGTACTGGCAGACTTTCTGCCAGTACTTAAGATGGCGGGGACAATTGTGGAGTGGAGGGAAGAGAGCTGTTTGGGAGGGATCAGGGGGTGTGATGTGTCAGGTGGGAGGCTGAGCTCTACATTAAAGCTAAAATTAACCCTGCAAGCTCCCTACAAGCTACCTAATGAACCCCTTCACTGCTAGACATAATACACGTGTGATGCGCAGTGGTATTTAGCGGCCTTCTAATTACCAAAAAGCAATGCCAAAGCCATATATGTCTGCTATTTCTGAACAAAGGGGATCACAGAGAAGCATTTACAACCATTTGTGCCATAATTGCATAAGCTGTTTGTAAATAATTTCAGTGAGAAACCTAAAGTTTGTGAAAAAGTTTGTGAAAAAGTGAACGTTTGTTTTTATTTGATCGCATTTGGCGGGGAAATGGTGGCATGAAATATACCAAAATGGGCCTAGATCAATACTTTGGGTTGTCTACTACACTAAACTAAAGCTAAAATTAACCCTACAAGCTCCCTAATTAACACCTTCACTGCTGGGCATAATACACATGTGGTGCGCAGCTGCATTTAGCGGCCTTCTAATTACCAAGAAGCAACGCCAAAGCCATATATGTCTGCTATTTCTGAACAAAGGGGATCCCAGAGAAGCTTTTACAACAATTTATGCCATAATTGCACAAGTTGTTTGCAAATAATTTCAGTGAGAAACCTAAAGTTTGTGAAAAAATTTGTGAAAAAGTGAACAATTTTTTTTATTTGATCTCATTTGGCGGTGAAATGGTGGTATGAAATATACCAAAATGGGTCTAGATCAATACTTTGGGATGTCTTCTAAAAATATATATATATATACATGTCAAGGGATATTCAGGGATTCCTGAAAGATATCAGTGTCCCAATGTAACTAGCGCTAATTTTGAAAAAAGTGGTTTGGAAATAGCAAAGTGCTACTTGTACTTATTGCCCTATAACTTGCAAAAAAAGCAAAGAACATGTAAACATTGGGTATTTCTAAACTCAGGACAAAATTTAGAAACTATTTAGCATGGGTGTTTTTTGGTGGTTGTAGATGAGTAACAGATTTTGTGGGTCAAAGTTAGAAAAAGTGTATTTTTTCCATTTTTTCCTCATATTTTATAATTTTTTTAGAGTAAATTATAAGATATGATGAAAATAATGGTATCTTTAGAATGTCCATTTAATGGCAAGAAAAGCAGTATATAATATGTGTGGGTACAGTAAATGAGTAAGAGGACAAGGTTTAGTAACTGGGGAAACCTAGGCCCCATTGCTGAAAAGGGCAACAACTATATATTCTCCTAGTTTAAAAGTTAATATTTTTACAGAACTACTTTTTGGGATAATAATTATTATCAGTGAGTTGTAGAGATTTGTAGAGCATCAACAGATTCCCGCTGCGCTATAAACAAAGGAATGATATGCAAGGAAGCATTTATAGGAGACCCTAGGGTAGAGGGCCCTGCCAAGAGCTGCACTGTTGTAAATCAGCTCTCGTGATGGGGATCTACAAGATAGCTGGGCTTGTAGGCTCACATGATAGGGGATTCAAGGGGATGATAAAAGGAGTAGAGAAACTGAGGTAAGAACATTTTTGCGTACATTGTATGCATTCCTGAACAGGGTCTTTATAGAGCACTTTAAACTTTCAAAACTAGGAGAGAGTCTTATAGGGCCCATTCTGAAGAAGTCTTGTAGACATTAATGTGAGGAGGTAACAAGAGAGGGGAGAGCAGGAGGTCATAAGCAAAGGAAAGTATCTGTAGATGAGGTCTGAGAGATAGTGGAGAGCAATGTTATGGCGGGCCTTGAATGTCAGAGTAAGGATTTTGTGTTAAATTCTGGAGACTAAAGGAAGCCAGTGAAGGGATTGGCAGAAAGGTGCAGGAGATGAAGCGTAATGTGTATGGAAGATCAGCCTGGCAGAGGCATTCCTTATTGGTTGTAAAGGAGATAGATGGCAGCTTGGGAGACCAGAGAGAATGGAGTGGCAATAGTCAAGGTTGGAAATGATGAGAGAGTAGGTTAAAGTTGTGTATGGTGTGAGGAAGTTTTGAATTTTGGAGATGTTTTTAAGACTGGATGTGAGGAGTGAAAGAAAGATCTGAAATATGTGTGACCCCAAGACATCGGGCATTCATGGTTGGGTTATTGATGTTATTATCAGCAGTTATAGAAAGATGGGGTAGAGATGTTGGAAAAAGGGGGGGGGGGGGGAGAATAAGGAGCTACATTTTGAAGGATTTAGCTTGAGGTAGTAAGTAGACATCCATGATGAAATATTAGAAAGACAGTTAGTGACATGAGTCAGCAAGGATAGGGATAGGTGGGGCGCAGATAGGTATATTAGGATGTCATCAGCATACAAATGATACTAAACCCTGTGGGACTTTATTAAAGAACCTAAGGAAGATGTATAGATTGATAAAAGAAGGGGACCAATGACAGAGCCTTGTGATACCCTAACAAAATGTGGGAAAGTGGCAAAGGATGCATAAGAGAAGGAGGGTTTAAAGCAAGAGAGGGTGAACAACAGTATCAATGGCTACAGAAAAATCAAGAAGGATTAACAGAGAGAAGTGGCCTTACGCTTTTGCTGTAACTAGGTCATTAGATTGCTGTCTATGTGGAGTGTTGGGGAGAAATCCAGATTGCAATGGGTTAAGGAGGGAGTTTAATATGAGTAAATTAAATCTGTATATATGAACCTTTCCAGAAGTTTTGGGGCAAAGAACCATCAGAGGGCTGTGTTGCAAGTTCTAAAGGATTGGAGGGTTTAAAGCAAGAGAGGGTGGTCAACAGTATCAATGGCTACAGAAAAATCAAGAAGGATTAACAGAGAGAAGTGGCCTTTCAATTTTGCTGTAAATAGGTCATTAGATTGCTGTCTATGTGGAGGGTTGGGGTGAAATCCAGATTGCAATGAGTTAAGGAGGAAGTTTAATATGAGTTAATTAAATGTGTATATATGAACCTTTCTAGAAGTTTTGAGTCAAGTAGGAGTAGGGAAAATAGGGTGGTAGTTGAATGGGGAGGTTGGATAGAGATAATGTTTTTTGAGGATAGGTGTGACTAGTGCATGTTTAAGAGATGAGGGAAATATACCAGTGCAGAGGGAGAGGTTGAAAATGTGTGTGAAGATAGGAGTAAGGCTAGGAGAGAGGGAGGGGAGCAACTGTGAGGGGATGGGATCGATGGAACTGGTAGTGAGGTGAGTGCACAATATAAGGGCAGAAACTTCTTCCTCAGTAACAGTTTACAATATTAAACAAATTAATCCTATTCTAGAGAACTATAAAATACAGGAATTCCAGATGATCAGGAATGTATCTCTTGTATCTATTAGGTCTGCTACTACTTTACTTTATTAGTTGTGCCCAAAAATAGATTGTACACTTTTGGTAAATCTGATCAGTTGCTCAAAAGATTGTTCTATGATTTCCATTTCACTTTACAAATATGTAGATCCCAACTCATTGCATTCTTGGCATCTCTAAACCATATGGAAAAATTAGAACATTCCTGGATGGTCGTTTCCTTTCAATATTTTAATATTAAGGAAATATAATAGTTAACAACAATGGTGAATACATATAGTGAATACCTTGGATAATAACTAAACTACTTGCACATAACTATTACATGTCTAAAGAGTATAAGCTCATGAGCCCAGCTGTCCTGTTAATCACTTGTAATGCAATCTGAAATACAGCAGTTGGAAACTCACGGACAGGGTCCTCTAACCATCTGCTCTATTACTGTCCTTTATAAATGTTACTATTGTATATTGCACCTATGTTTATAGCACTGCATAATCTATTGGCACTCTACAAGTAAATTATATCAATAAAAGTAGTAATAATATTTAGTTTTTTACGCTTCAACATTTATACATTTTAATATTTGTCCTTGTTTACTTTTTTTGTAGGCACCTCTACTACTTTCTCTTAAATTTCTCAATAAATGTTATTTTTTTCGACTCATTTTGCTTTGTCAGATGTATTGCAAAATGATCATTGTATATATAGCATTATTATTATGACATAAATGTGAAATAATTGTTTCAAAATCTGTGTGAAATTCCACAGTGGTACATGCTGGGGACACCTAGACAACAACGGTCTTACACAGTTGCAAAAGCTACTCATATTGTAGCACCAGCAATACTGAGCAGGGTTACATCACAGAAAGTAACTGCATTCTTTACAACAATCTTAGTATACATTTTACATACTTCAACTCGACCTTCAGCAATGCAAACAGATAACCCTCCGTATAGCCTCAGCAATTCATGTGTTTATAACACCTATCATTTATTATTCACATATCAGCACCCTACCTGTTTGTTTCCTGACATGTGGCTTTTAAATGCCTATCAATCTCTTCTCAGTTCCCTTTGTTGCTGCTAGAGGCTTGTAACCTCTCTCCTCATGCTAACCTTGTAAGCTACTGTTAATATTTTATTGACATTACTCTCATATTCAATCATGATGCAGAAAATGATAGTTACATAAAATCCAATAATCAACACAGTTTCCTGCAGCCTTGATGATCTCCTGTCTTTGTTCATCTTCTGATTTGCAGTCTGCTGTCACACCTGTCTCACTTTTCATGCCCACATATTAAAATATTACACCACTAGTCCTAAAGCCCGTTCACACGGGCCATTTTTTGCAGTACAGTGGTCCCACCCCTTGCTCTTTCTCCCTCCCCCTCTCTTTTGCGGTCTCTCTCTCCCCCCTCTCTTTTGATCTCTCTCTCCCCCTCTCTTTTGAGCTCTCTCCCCCCTCTCTTTTGAGCTCTCTCTCTCCCCCCTCTCCCCCTCTCTTTTACGCTCTCTCTCTTCCCCCTCTCTTTTGTGCTCTCTCTCTCCCCCCTCTCTTTTGCTCTCTCTCTCCCCCTCTCTTTTGAGCTCTCTCCCCCTCTCTTTTGTGCTCTCTCTCTCCCCCTCTCTTTTGAGCTCTCTCCCCCCCTCTCTTTTGAGCTCTCTCTCTCCCCCCTCTCCCCCTCTCTTTTGCGCTCTCTCTCTCCCCCCTCTCTTTTGTGCTCTCTCTCTCACCCCCCCTCTTTTGCTCTCTCTCTCCCCCTCTCTTTTGAGCTCTCTCCCCCCTCTCTTTTGTGCTCTCTCTCTCTCCCCCCTCTCTTTTGTGCTCTCTCTCTCCGCCTCTCTTTTGCGCTCTCTCTCTCCCCCTCTCTTTTGCACTCTCTCCCCCCCTCTTTTGCGCTCTCTCCCCCATCTCTTTTGCGCTCTCTCCTCCATCTCTTTTGCGCTCTCTCCCCCCTCTCTCTCTCCCCTCTCTTTTGCAATCTCTCTCCCCCCTCTCTTTTGCGCTCTCTCCCCCTCTATTTTGTGCTCTCTCTCCCCTCTCTTTTGCGCTCTCTCTCCCCCCTCTCTTTTGCGCTCTCTCTCCCTCCCTCTCTTTTGCACTCTCTCTCCCCCCTCTTTTGAGCTCTTTCCCCCTCTCTTTTGCTCTCTCTCTCTCCCCCTCTCTTTTGAGCTCTCTCTCTCCCCCCTCTCTTTTGAGCTCTCTCTCTCCTCCCTCTCTTTTGCGCTCTCCCCCCCTCTTTTGCGCTCTCTCCCCCATCTCTTTTGCGCTCTCTCCTCCATCTCTTTTGCGCTCTCTCCCCCTCTCTCTCTCCCCTCTCTTTTGCAATCTCTCTCCCCCCTCTCTTTTGCGCTCTCTCTCCCCCCTCTCTTTTGCGCTCTCTCTCCCTCCCTCTCTTTTGCGCTCTCTCTCGCCCCTATTTTGCGCTCTTTCCCCCTCTCTTTTGCTCTCTCCCTCTCCCCCTCTCTTTTGAGCTCTCTCCCCCCTCTCTTTTGAGCTCTCTCTCTCCCCTCTCTCCCCCCTCTCCCCCTCTCTTTTGTGCTCTCTCTCCCCCCTCTCTTTTGCGCTCTCTCTCTCCCCCTCTCTTTTGCTCTCTCTCTCCCCCTCTCTTTTGTGCTCTCTCTCTCCCCCCTCTCTTTTGAGCTCTCTCCCCCCTCTCTTTTGCACTCTCTCTCTCTCTCCCCCATCTCTTTTGCGCTCTCTCCTCCCTCTCTCTCTCCCCTCTCATTTGCACTCTCTCTCCCCATCTCTTTTGCGCTCTCTCTCTCCCCCTCTATTTTGTGCTCTCTCTCTATCCCCTCTCTCTTTTGCGCTCTCTCTCCCCCTCTCTTTTGCGCTCTCTCTCCCACCTCTCTTTTGTGCTCTCTCCCCCCCTCTTTTGCGCTCTCTCCCCCCTCTCTTTTGCACTCTCTCTCCCCCTCTCTTTTGCGCTCTTCCCCCTCTCTTTTGCGCTCTCTCCCCCTCTCTTTTGCGCTCTCTCCCCCTCTCTTTTGCGCTCTCTCTCCCCCCTCTCTTTTGCGCTCTCTCTCCCCCCTCTCTTTTGCGCTCCCTCCCCTCTCTTTTGCGCTCTCTCTCCCCCCCTCTTTTGCGCTCTCTCCCCCCTCTCTTTTGCACTCTCTCTCCCCCTCTCTTTTGCGCTCTTCCCCCTCTCTTTTGCGCTCTCTCTCTCCCCCTCTCTTTTGCGCTCTCTCCCCCTCTCTTTTGCGCTCTCTCTCCCCCCTCTCTTTTGCGCTCTTCCCCCCTCTCTTTTGCTCTCTCTCTCTCCCCCTCTCTTTTGAGCTCTCTCTCTCCCCCTCTCTTTTGCACTCTCTCTCTCTCCCCTTCTCTTTTGCGCTCTCTCTCTCCCCCTCTCTTTTGCGTCCTATCTCTCCTCCACTCTTTTGCGGTCTCTCTCTCTCTCTCCCCCCCTCTCTTTTGTGCTTTCTCTCTCCCCATCTCTTTTGCGCTCTCTCTCTCCCCCATCTCTTTTGCGCTCTCTCCCCCCTCTCTCTCTCCTCTCTCTTTTGCGCTCTCTCTCCTCCTCTCTCTCTCCCCTCTCTTTTGTGCTCTCTCTCCCCCTCTCTTTTGCGCTCTCTCTCTCCCCCTCTCTTTTGTGCTCTCTCCCCTCTCTTTTGCGCTCTCTCTCCCTCCCTCTCTTTTGTGCTCTCTCTCCCCCCTCTCTTTTGCGCTCTCTCTCCCCCCTCTCTTTTGCGCTCTCTCTCCCTCCCTCTCTTTTGCGCTCTCTCCCCCTCTCTTTTGTGCTCTCTCTCCCCCTCTCTTTTGTGCTCTCTCTCCCCCCTCTCTTTTGGGCTCTTCCCCCTCTCTTTTGCGCTCTCTCTCCTCCCCTCTCTTTTGCGCTCTCTCTTTTGCTCTCTCTCTCTCTCCCCCTCTCTCCCCCCCTCTCCCCCCTCTCCCTCTCTCTCCCCCCTCTCTCTCCCCCCTCTCTTTTGCGTTCTCTCTCTCCCCCTCTCTTTTGCGCTCTCTCCCCCTCTCTTTTGCTCTCTATCTCTCCCCCATCTCTTTTGCGCACTCTCTCTCCCCCATCTCTTTTGCGCTCTCTCCCCCCTCTCTCTCTCCCCTCTCTTTTGTGCTCTCTCTCCCCCTCTCTCTCTCCCCTCTCTTTTGTGCTCTCTCTCCCCCTCTCTCTCTCCCCTCTCTTTTGCACTCTCTCTCCCCCTCTCTTTTGCGCTCTCTCTCTCCCCCTCTCTTTTGTGCTCTCTCCCCTCTCTTTTGCGCTCTCTCTCCCCTCTCTTTTGCACTCTCTCTCCCCCCTCTCTTTTGCGCTCTCTCTCCCCCCTCTCTTTTGCGCTCTCTCCCCCCTCTCTTTTGCGCTCTCTCTCCCTCCCTCTCTTTTGCGCTCTCTCCCCCTCTCTTTTGCACTCTCTCCCCCTCTCTTTTGCGCTCTTTTTCTCCCCCTTCTTTTGTGCTCTCTCTCCCCCCTCTCTTTTGCACTCTCTCTCCCCCCTCTCTTTTGCACTCTCTCCCCCTCTCTTTTGCGCTCTCTCTCCCCCCTCTCTTTTGCGCTCTCTCTCCCCCTCTCTCTCTTTCCCATCTCTTCCCCCCTCTCTCTCTCTCCCTCCCCTTCTCTCTCTTTCCCCCCTCTCTCTCCCCTCTCTATCTCTCTACCCTCTATCGCTCGACCGAGCCCGACCACGCCCCCTTCACACCTGACCACGCCCCTTTCACGGACATTCACATCGACCACGCCCCCTTCATGCCGACCACGCCCCCGCTCACGCCGGCCATGCCCACTTCTGCCGCAGATCAGCTAGGGACTCAAAGGCCAGGTGTGTTTGTCCTTGTGCTGTCTCTACTGCGCATGACAGCTTCGGACAAGCACACTTGGCCTTTTATATTATAGGATTTTTAGCAATTATTTCCATTTTTAAAAAGATGTGCAATAACATAGGAGGTAATGTGCAATCAGGGTCATCTCAGAAAGAATACATGTGTACACTCACTATCACATACACTAACTGTACTATGCATGTCATATTGATTGCTCCCACAGCTGAAGCAAGCCTCAATTTACACATGGACCTCTGCGTGCAGGATGTGGCAATTGATACAATGCCTATTTTTTGCTAGTAACCGATAAGCCACCTTTGCATGACCTGAGCGCTCTTGCAGAGGCTGAGCATCTAACTAGAACTATTACATTCACCGGGACACTCACTATCTCATGCCATTGAGGGCCTGATGGCTAGCAGGTTCAATATTAAAGGTTCATAGATTTAAAAGTACATTTAATTACATTCATTTTTTTTAAATTAAATTCTATATTTTTACTTAAACAGCTTTGGTTTTTATGTTGTGGAGTTGTGTCCCTGTTCACCAAGAAATCTGTGAAATCCATAGGCTTTGGATGACAGAGGTTTCAAGGCTATAGCGAATCATGTCCGCCGCACATCAATAAATGCAGACAGCATACGCTGTCTGCATTTATCATTGCATTTATCATTGCACCAGCAGTTCTGGTAAACTGCTGGTGCAATACAGCCCCCTGTAGATTCGCGGCCAATCGGCCGCTAGCAGGGGGTGTCAATCAACCCGATCGTATCAGACCAGGCGGACAGGTTATGGAGCAGCAGTCTTTAGACCGCTGCTTCATAACTTGTGTTTCTGGCTAACCTGATGGCTCGCAAAGAAACACGGGACATCAAGCTCCATACAGAGCTTGATAAATATGCCCCTATGTCTTTGTCACCCTCCCCTTTTAAACCAGACAATTATCCTTCCTTGGTTCGCTTCACACGTTACTGTAAAGGTAACGATTTCTTTTGGTTTATAAGTTATATTTTAAGTAGGTTCCTCAGTATCCTCAGATTTCTCTACCTCTCAACTGGTAAAAAAAATATATGTATATGGCTGCATTGGGGAATCTATGTGCACATCACAAATAAATAAATATATTAATAATAATAATAATAATAATAATATTTATTGCTATTATATAGTTTTATTTAAAAAACTACTATTCAGTCCTGAGTAAACAACAGAAATTTCATAAATAAATAACTACATAAATAATAATAACTGCAATATTAATAACATGTTATTGTTATTAATATCAATATTGTTAATAACATAACCTTAATATTATAATCATTAAGTAAGAATTGAAAATAGAGAAAAAGACAGACTGAGAGGAACAATATGACTAGAACATTCTCTTTGACATAAAATACTTAGCTGATTTTTTACTCCCACATTCCAATCATAACTTACTATGTAACCTCGTCCATATCACTTACTGCCATGAATGCTTTAAAAGTGTTTTTTCTTACTCCCCTTTGAACCCACAATCTGAAGAACCTTAAGCATAACGCAAAGGGTTACACATGTGTAAAACATATTCTCATGCACTGATGGCTTCTGCTTTACACTTTCAGAATTTACTGCTCAAGTATAAAAGAGAGAAATAATTTAGTGCCTTAAGTATTGTGGATTATATAACTGGCATTGTAAATCCATCGAACTGGAGGCCCCTGTAACAGAGAAGCTTTCCATCTGGTGGTAGGACAGTATTATTAAAAAAACAATTGCTCTACGTTCAGAACTTGTACTTTTATTATACTTGATGTGTGATTTAAAAAAATAAAAAAAATATTTCAAAGATATTTATGTAGTAAAACAAAATCTTCATGCTTTTGAACTACAGATTCAAGGGGGGATTCAGGGAAGCACATGAGGTAAGCAGGTTTTTTAGAGAATTAGAACTGCTACAAGGGGTCATGCACTTTTGCTTGTGAAAAGAGGGAAGGTCCAGGGGTAATGTGAGGGGAAAAAGTGTGTTAATACACAGGACATCCTCCTGTTGAAAGTGTTAGTCATTGTAACATAAGGCATAGTAAATGTTGCTCAGGATACAAAACACAATTACCTTGGAAATATATATATATATACTGTATGTATGTATATATATATATATATATATATATATATACACATACTGTATATATATATATACAGTATATATTTATGTCTTAATTTTTTTGTAAATTTGCCTTAGTTCAGTTTGTTCCAGGGCTATTTATTTAATTTTATATTTATTATTATTATTAATAATAATATTTTTTTCCCTTCAAATGACCTGCTTATGCAAAAAAATGTTACTGTTTAAATGTTCTCTGCTAGGAAGACTTAAGGTGTACCCCCTGGGTATACAGTGGTAGGGCATGTGCACACTCATTTTCTGAATGCATGTACTCAGAGTGCAACATTATCAGAAATATGTACTGCTGAGAATTAAAAAACTGACTTGTATGTCCCTTTAATATAAATAAATAAATAAATAAATAATATAAGCAAGCCATATCTAATAGCCAAACAATAGAAAACACAACTACATAATCCTAGCCTTTGCCACATATACATATATACAACTAGGTTGAAGTCTGGATTTTTAGGTAGTAATAAATGGCTTCCAGTAAGTAAGTAGGCTTAACAAAAACATATTTGTTTATTTGTTCTATTCATTAAAGCATTGGCTGCACTAAAAGTTGAACAGTTCACTGGTACACAAAACTTTGCAATGCTCTGTCTTAACCAAGGGTTTAAACATGATATGACCTAGATTAATGGTGGGAACCTTTTAAGGCTTCACATGTGGACCAGATCCTTTTTTTTCCAGAGCAGAGAAGAACTGATTTTATTTTCATAAAAAAAGTAAAGAATTGTTGTAAAGGGACAGTCTACAATAGAATTTGTATTGTTTTAAAAGATAGATAATCCCTTTATTACCCATTCCCCAGTTTTGCACAACCAACACAGTTATATTAATATATTATTACCTCTGTGATTACCTTGTATCTAGGAACCTTCTTCCAGCCCCCTAATCACCTGACTGTGACTGTTTATTATCTATTGTCTTGCATTTAGCATTGTTTTGTGCTAAATCTTAAATAACCCCCTGTGCCTGAACACAGCGTTATCTATATGGCCCACGTGTACTTTCTGTCTCTTTGTATTGAAAAGAGATTTAAAAAGCATGTGATAAGAGGCAGCCCTCAAGGGCTTCAAAATTAGCATATGAGCCTACCTAGGTTTAGTTTAAACTAAGAATACCAAGAGAAAAGCAAATTTGATGATAAAAGTATATTGGAAAGTTGATTAAATCTACATGTCCTATTTGAATAATAAAAGTTTAATTTTGACTAGACTGTCCCTTTAAGTAAGAAGGGGTTGCTGGGATGTGCATCTCATCCAATGTCTGCTTTGCAATACAGCCAGCATGACAGAGCTGCTGAGGACATGCATCTAATTTGAGATCCAAGAGAAAAGCAAATTTGATGATAAAAGTATATTGGAAAGTTGATTAAATCTACATGTCCTATCTGAATAATAAAAGTTTAATTTTGACTAGACTGTCCCTTTAAGTAAGAAGGGGTTGCTGGGATGTGCATCTCATCCAATGTCTGCTTTGGCATACAGCCAGCTTGACAGAGCTGCTGAGGACATGCATCTAATTTGAGATCTGTATAGACATACAGCTGACATGAAGGGGTTGTTTGGGGTGCATCTAATCTGGACCCTTGTTATATGTTAAGCTTGATGGGGTTGCTATCATTGTAAACATTAAGTCAGTGACACTTACTTTTACAAGTCATGTAGGCAGTAATGTAAAATGCCTCAGAGCCACTAACAGACCAGATTCTGAGGATTACCTTGTTCTAGATCAGGGTTTCTCAACTCCTGTGTTTAGGCCCCATAAAAAGGCCAGATTTTCAGGAAGTTTCAAGTGCAGGGTTATTGTCATTATCAACTCTGTTCTCATCCAAAGTAATCCACTGGTCTGTTAATGGGACATAAAGACTGAACTTGGGAAATCATGCTTCTTAGGTGTCTGATATTGAAATAGACAGTCTGGTATTTCATCTGGCTTTCTAGTAAAATGAATGTAATTGTATGTACTTGACTGTGTGTGTGTGTGTATATATATATATATATTTATATATAAATACACACACACAATTTTATTAATTCCCTGTGCTGCACTGATGGGTATCAGCTACGGGGTGACGTCTTTTGGCATTTCTGTTTCTTTTTGAAAACCTCTTGTGATATTTCTGCCTGACTGCTAGGTTGTGTGGCTGCCAAGCATAACATCTCCTCTTCATCAACAACTCTGCACTGAAAGCACACTGCACAAAGAGGAAACAGGAGCAGTACTTAGGGCTCGATTTTTCAAAGCCCTACGGCTGCAAGTTCTCACAAGAACTTGCTCGCCATATTTAACAAGCAGCGGTCACCAGACCGCTGCTTCCCTAACCTCTTCGCCACCTCTAAGGTGGCGAAATTCAATCTCCGCGGTCTAGTCAGACCGAGGAGATTGACAGCTCCTGTCTGCGCATGATTGGCTGTGCGCGGGCAGGGGGCGGGATTGCAAGCGACTGCAAAATTGCGCTCGTGTGCAATGGAGAATCCCTGCGGGTAAATTCGCCCCTCCAGAGGCGAGCTGAGGCGTACAGGGGCACGTATATGCGCCCCTGTCCACCTCAGCTTTAATAAATTGAGCCCTAAGTATCTAGCTCAGCAGTAAGAAACTGCAGGGTCAGGAGTCAAATGGTCTTATGTTTCTGACAAAGGATCTGAAGAGCCATGGGTCTGATTGTATGCAGATGTGGGGCTTCTAGATGGTTTGCAGGGACACAGATCTGTTCTGTGGTCTGATGTGTACATAACATGGGTTGTGTAGAGGAGCTGCAGAGCCATTTTGGTCAGATCTGTGGCCTGCGTATGTGGCTTATAGAGGGGATGCAGGGCCTTATTTAATATATTATTGTGGGTATGAGCCTTCTAGTGGGGTTTCAGAGCCATTTGTGTCTGAGTTCCAGTATAAGTGTGGGTCTTATAGAGACTCTGCAAAGTCAGGAGTCTGGTTTAAGATCCTATGTGTACATGCTGCTGACAAGGGCTTCAGCTCCTGGGGTCTGATATAAGGTGTAAACATGGCTCACCTACCTCCCTTGGGTCATCAGCCGGTCGGCCACTATTTCTATTGAGCTCAGTTGGCATTCCAATGTGTGTTTTATAGTTTTACTTAGTTTCAAATGAAAATAAATGCACAAAACACTCAATACCCTATAGTGGCAGAATATACTATTATTTATATGCTGTGATTCTTTTTCCTTTTTTATGATAACAGATTACCTTGTTTAGTTTTTTTCATATGCAGTATCTTTTCATTTCATTGGTTGATCTACAAAAGAAGCATGTATGTGAATGATTTGACATACTACATATATCAGCTCCTGTTATTGGTCTTTAACCTTAATTAATGGCATCTCTAAGCTGTCCAGATGATTATTTAATACCTCAAGTCTACCACATAACTGCCATTGGTAACTTAATATTTCATTAGGCATATTGTTTTCATTATTCTTTTTTTAGAGACCTGTAAATCTTGATGGTTTTATGCTGAACGGAATACATCAACATTCCATATACAATGTGTATAAGTATTTAAAGCCTTTAATAATTGGGTTAAACCTTAGTCATAACTTGTTTAATTTATCTTAATTTAAGTCATGGTATCTCAGTCCTAATGCTTAGGTATAAAAATACCATTAAAATTTGTATAGAACAAATATTCTAATATTTTGAATCCCTTCTTCTTTAAACAGAAGACTGATAGTGTATATACCTCAATTAAAAGTTGGAGTAATATTAGTCTGTTTATTTTTTGGATAATAATTATTATCTAGTCAAGGGGTTACACGTTGCTGAACAATGAAAATAAACATTTTATAAGTTGCTACAATGCAGAAAGTTAAAGGGACAGTAAAGGAATAATGATTTTCAAAATGAATTAAACATCAGCTTACCTATATTTTCTGCAGTTTGATTAGTGAGTGTGCACAATACATAAAATATTACTTATCAAACACAAAATGTTATCAATGGGGAAGAACAATAACTATTAACAAAACACACTTGCAGACCAGCTTATGTAAATGTTTGTAGTTATATAATATATTTGCATGTCTGTATTTCTTTTAGCAAAGTAACCTTACTGGATAGAACAAGAGGTGTCTCGAGGGGCTGCTCATTGGAATTCTGGGACATTTTAGAGATGTTGTTGCTATTTTTAGCTACAGTTTGACCCAGCATTCAAAAAGACTCTGTGTCTTGATATTTTAAAAACTGATTTTTATTTTTATTTGATTTCACTTTAACTGCTTTCAAGTGGACTGTTTGATAGAGAGATTTTTTTCAGTTTAAATTGTTTGTTCTTTAGGGATTTGAAGGCACTTTTGTGATGTGTTGAGAAGTGAAACGTTACAAGATAGCTGCTTCTCCATTCGTTAAAACAGAGAGCGTCTCACAACGTGTGGATGTAATGGGGTGGGTACAAATCTTTATGAATTCCACAATGTTCATGTTTTTCTGGCAGATATTCATTTTACAAACAGGATTTATTGAATCTAGGCCATTGCCCCTTCCACTACACAAGAACTATTGCAATTTCCATTTGTTCATTTTAGTTTCTCAGTATTTTTAAAATAGAAATGTAAGAGATGATTTTTATACTTTAATCTCAGAAAAACAATTTACGTCTCCAACAACACACACTTATATTCATAACTGAGGATTTATTTAGCAATGCATCACTAATACTTTGTGTAAATGTTTACAATTTAAAATACATAAATAAACAAAACACTGATATATTCAAAGATACCAATCATCTGGTTTGATAAAATTTGAGTTTAATATTAAAATAAATTAGGTTGAGTGAGTAACACTTGAAAATGCTATTCCAAAGGACCATGGCTATAAACCTGGCTCAGATTATATTATTATATTGCTGTGCATTAATATCTTGAACCCGTAAAGAGTGGAACACTTTAGAAATAACCGAGACACCTGTAGATTAACAGCATATATTTGACCTGTTGAATCTCGAGCACTAGGTGCAGCTGAATTCCTTTAGGCAAGTCAAGTAAGGAGACCACATCCAAATGACCCTGTAACCTTAAGTAAGACGCATCCAAGAGGCTACTGATAATGAAAGTAAGTGTCCTGTACAAAGCAGCAAAGAGGACTTATCAATTTTACCCTGTAGCATGATGGAGGTGATAACAAGGACAATTCCATAACTATGTATTCACTCTTACAATTCATTAAATGGACATTAAAGTACATTTTTATGGATCTTTTGGTTCCTTCTCTGGATTTGCAGCTAATTCACAAAAATCGGAACTGTTATGGCTATATAGGAATAAACATTCATACCCCTCCATACCATTTAAAGAATTTAGTAGTCTAAAATACCTAGGAATCAATATAACTAGGTGTCCGAAAGAATGGTATTGGGCAAAATTTTCAGGAGTTATTAAGAAAATTTCAACTGACATTCAAAAATGGTCCTCTTTGCCACTTTCGTTAGCTGGAAAATTTAATTTAATAAAAATGGTAGCCTTACCTAAACTACTGTATGTAATGCAAAATATCCCACTTTAAAAAAAAAAAACTTCTGGTATAAAACAAGTAAATGCTGCCTCTAAATTATTTCTATTGGGTAAGTCTAAACCTAAACTTTCATTAAAGAGACTCTCTCAGTTTAAGGAATATGCTGGACTTAATTTTCCCTCAATTCAGAATTCAGTCTGTCTGATGAAAATAGTTCCAGATTTGCTCTTTCTTAACTTCAAAAAATATAGAATATGATATTTTAATACCCTATTCACTGAAAGTGTTAGTACACATGGATGCTAAAGAATGGCCCCTATACTTAAAAAAAATGCGCACTTTTAAAAATTCTATAATAGCATGGCAAAAGTTGTGCACTTTTCTTGGCGCAGATTTCCATTGTTCTAAACTCATCCTGATTCATGATAACCCAGCTTTCTTACCAGGTTGCGATACAGAAATTTGTAAAAGATGGAAAATTAGGGGTCTAGAATATTTTTCACAATCTATAGATATGGACAGAAATGTTATACAAACTCTTGATTATCTAAAGGAAAAATATAATATTCTTACCAGAGAGCTCTTTGGATATTTTGAATTAAGGCACTTTCTTAATACACTTGACCTTGAGTCATTTTCTAAAAATTGGGAGGCCCTGTATATGGGAATTAATATTTTTAAAAATGGTATAAACAAAATATCAAGATGGTATAACCTTCTGCTCCACAAAGAAGGAGAATCTTCCTTGAATCACTTAAAGGAAAAATGGTGTCTAGATATCCCATCAATAGATGTAACAATAATTACAAAAAGTATTTCTAGGGATTGGGTGGCAACACATATTACAATCTCATATTAAATTAATTAATAGGGCTTTTATAGCCCCTAAAGATTTAGGGAAGTGGAATAGGGCTCAATCTTTTGAATTTGCTCTTTGCAGATTTCCTCAGGTTAGTTTATTACACTGTATTTGGGAATGCCCAAAAGTGAGCAACTTTTGGGGTAAGGTGTCGTATTGGCTGTCCAAGATATTAGAACAAGTGATTAACCTTAACCTTCAAAAAGGAGGAAATAATTTTTCTTAGAGACCATTTGAACAGGGAAGAAAATACAAATTTTTATTAATTTTATAATATTATGTGCAAGAAATACTATATTCTCTTCTTGGAAATAAAAAAAAAGTCCTAACTTCTCTGAATTCCTCAATAATATATACAATAAATTAGTGTTAGAACAATTTGAAACTTCAATAACCTCTGAACGAGAAATAGATGTATTTTAAAAAAAATAAGATAATTATATAAGCCTCGCAAGATTCAACAAATGTTGGTATATCCATTTCAAAATTCAGATGATTTCATGGGAATGGCTTGGCTGTTATGGAAGTGAGGAGTAGGGGATGGGATTCTCTACCCGGGTTTTTTTTATTTTTTTTATCTTTTTTCATCTTTTTTTTTTTTAAATCTTTTTTTTATATATATTTTTATTTGGAGCTTATAAATGAGTAGATTAAGAATTGACAAGGCCCATAGGAGGCCGAAACGATTGTCTGGGGTTGTCATGTTCCTTGTTTAGAGGAGAATTGCCTGGTATTTCGGGGCTGAACTGACCTTACTTGGCGGGATCAGACTGATATACTTCAGGAAAGTTTTCCTCTGTGAAAAGCACACTGGTCAAAAAGAGGCTGCTTCCGGGTGGTAAATCGCCATAGAACTAGCTGATGAGCTGTTGTTCGTTCCTGGTAGAGCGCTTCTCTCTTCGTATGCAAATTAATATGACCCTGGGGAAGTCTCCCTATGGGTGATGGGGGAAACCAGACATGGACTCCTTGCCCAGTGTGCTTAGAGGAATGTGGCTGCACCTCACTGACGAGGCCCATAGGAGGCTGAAACGATCGTCTGGGGTTGTCATGTTCCTTGTTCAGAGGAGAATTGCCTGGTATTTCGGGGCTGGACTGACCTTACTTGGCGGGATTAGACTGATATACTTCAGGAAAGTTTTCCTCTGTGAAAAGCACACTGGTCAAAAAGAGGCTGCTTCCGGGTGGTAAATCGCCATAGAACTAGCTGATGAGCTGTTGTTCGTTCCTGGTAGAGCGCTTCTCTCTTCTTATAAGAATTATTACTACTTGATATCATAATATACATTAACGAGGATTGGACCTAGTATCTCTTTACAGTGTCTTGCAATATATTTGTTATAGATTATATAAATGGTATCTTATGCTTTATCTGTTCAAGATTTATGGAATATTAATGACATATGTGAATTAATTTCTGGATCTGAAATGCTATTTTTCTTTTCTCTTTTTTCTTATGATTATATTTTTGTACTCTGCTCTTTTTTATTCTCTGTATTGTGAATCAGATAAAACAATAAAAAATATGTTAATGTTACATTTTTATGTATGCAGTCCATCCATCTATCTATCTATCTATCTATCTATCTATCTATCTATCTATCTATCTATCTATCATCTATCTATCTATTTATCTCCAAAATAAAGTTCCTTATTGCAAAATATCTGCAGATTAAATTGAATTACCTCATTTGCTTTGGTCACTTAAGGACAGATATACAGTAAATGAGCCACAATTGGGAGTTGCATTATAAAACAAGTTTAATATTACATCATGGGTATATAGTATAATGTGGATAGTAACATTCACAAAACATGCCTACATGTTAGTAAAGACATATATATGGCGTTCTATACTGTGAGAAGTTTTGTTATCGCTACTATCAGGGGTCAAGTTGAGTGGGAACGCATGGAAATGGAGTTCCTGCACTATTTTTCCAGGGGGAACTACAGTAAGTCCCCCCTGGAAAGAGAACAGAGATGCTTCAGTAAACACTGCTGCTGTTGGTGGGAGGAGCTGGAGCACAGTCTGGTTAGAAGAATAGTGAGATCCTCTAGTAATGGGCAGTAACACTTCCTACAATAAACTAAATGCAAGCCTGCCAGCTGTCCTGCTGTGTGATCATCCCGCACTGTGTGTAACACATGGTGCTTGCATTTTTGTGTGGCTTGCTCTGGGGTAATTTAGCTCCCCTCAGCAGAAATAGGACTATTGTACTTTAAGTGAGTGAGAATCTGTGACAGTCGAGGAGAATTATCAGGCCCAAAGGCAATCATTCAACCCTTCACTGGATTGAATTGCTTTCATTAACCAAAGTGTATAGATTATATAGATATAAATACAGTGTGTATGTGTGTGTATATATATATATATATATATATATATATATATATATATATATATATATATATATTAATTGTGATGGGGGTGGAAGTTTTGGTGAGTTCCCACACTTTTTTTTTTTAGGACTTGACCCCTGACTACTATACTATAAAAACTTTAGATTATTCTTCACAGACCCTAAACTGCTTTTAAACACTGCTGAGACTTTTTTTTATTATCAAAAAGACTGCATTAAAATTGCTTTTATATTAGTTTAAGTAGCATTAACTATTTTACTGTTAACTTATACTATATTCAAATTGATATGATGTTTTTAAGCTCAACCTTCAGTTTTCAGTTGTAAGTTCTGCAATTTACTATCTTCTTGAGAGAGAGAGTTGATTTCCTTCCTTGAAGGAAGTCAGTGTATTCAGAAACATATAAGCTCCTACATGAATCAAACGATCAGAGTGGCAGGGTCAAGGTCCTGAATCCTGATAGAAGCACTTCAACATCTCTGGGGGCAGATTAAAAATACACAATTTTCAGAGGTAAATTACATGAAAAGTGAGAAAAATAAACAATGAAGGTATTTTGCATACTTTATTTTTATTATGAATTAACATTTTATGGAGGACTTAATGTTGATTTATATATCACTTTAACCATATAATAAAGTGGAATATTTTTAATGGCAAACACCTTTCCTCAAGTGTAAACCCCAAATTTCTCTCCTACCCACCCATGAAAACATTTTCCCAGAAGCCTACTAGACACCAAGTATATTACTTTTTTTATGTTCTCTGTACGTACAGTAATAGGTATATTTTTGGAAAACTTTAATATGAAAATGTTTGAAAGCCAAGATATCATTCAAAAGTAATAAAATAGATTTTTAAGAAATCATTCCTGTCATGCTGCAGAAATCATAAGACTAAGGGGTAGATTTATCATACCCCGGGCGGACATGATTCGCTATAGTGAATCATCTCCGCCCTGCATCCCTAAATGCCGACAGCATACACTGTCAGCATTTAACATTGCACAAGCAGTTCTGGTGAATTGCTTGTGCAATGCCGCCCCCTACAGATTTGCGGCCGCTAGCAGGGGTTGTCAATCAATACGATCGGGCGGATTGCTGTCCGCAGCCTCAGAGCTGGCAGACGAGTTAAGGAGCATCAGTCTTAACTCCTGTTTCCGGCAAGCCTGAAGGCTCGTGCGGAAACAGCTGCATCAAGCTCCATTCTGAGCTTGATAAATTGGCCCCTGAGTGTTGATAAAGTATGGACTGGAATACAGCTAAAGTATTAGTACACAATGCAGAGGCATGACAAGCTAAGTCAAGCAGTTTTAATGGTTACACAAATATATCCCAATGCATACACATGTAATGCTTTGTTTCCTCTATTCACCCAATAGTTCTCTGTTAATGCTATGCTGGCAATCAGCAGCAATTTGATTTAATGGCTGGAGGTCCTACTCAGATGTTTTTAAACTCTAATGTGTTGTGGCATGTGAAATATAGAGCTAAAACCCTCTGTCTCAGTGTATTTTAGCAGGCTGGAGCTATTGGAAGATTTAATAGTAAAACACAGTTGCCTTAATAACATCTGTGACTAAGAATTTACAAATCTTTCCAATAAATCTACATCAAGTTAAAGAAACTTGATTACCTGGGTATGTTTGAGGCCTTTCACCAGACAATAAGGAATCAGTTCCAGATAATGAGGATCCCAGTGTTTGATAACATCTCTTCCTGAAGCTATGTTTCATTCAGGTCTGTCTGAGAAGTACCTAACTGCGTAACAGACATATCAAGGCATATTTATCAAGCTTCGTATGGAGTTTGAGGCCTCTTGTTTCCTTCTAAATACCGCTGCTCCATATCTTGTCTGTCTGCTCCGAGGCGGCGGTCAGAAATCAACCCGATTGAATATGATCGGGTTGATTAACACCCCCTGCAAGGGGCGGCATTGCACCAGCAGTTCACAAGAACTCCTGGTGCAATGATTAATGCCGACAGCGTATGTGCAGCGGACTGTATGATATGCTACTTCGTATCATGTCCGCTCGTACATTGATAAATATGCCCCATAACCGAAACTACACAGATAAAACGTTTTTTGAATAAACAAAAGAGCTATTTCTACAATTTAAATGTGCCTTGGTGGAGATGATAAACTTTAAAAAACAACTGTAGTGTTTACAATTATTTTTTTTAAATGAAGGTTTTATTAGATTCAGTGCATCCAGCCCCCATACAGCAGATACTTGTGGAGTATTATTTAAAATAGGCATATTTTTTTGCATTTTTAAATCAGAGATGGCCTACTGGAGGCCCAAGGGCCACATGCAGTCCTCTGGACTAGTATCTGCGGCTCCCAGAAAAAAAGCAGAACAAAGAATGTGTGCCATTGTTTTTTTGGCCCAAGAATAAAAAACAGAACTAAAAATGTGTGCCTTGGGGACTTCAGGTAAATAGCTCTAGCTAAAATCGGCCCTACTGAAGTGAGAATAGCAGCCACAGGGTACTCTGCACCCTTTCCTTAAAGGGACAGTAAAGTCAAAATAAAAATTTCCATGATTCATATAGAATATGCAATTTTAAACAACTTCCGTATTTACATCTATTATCTACTTTTCTTTGTTCTTCACTATCCTTTGTTGAAAGGCTCAGGGGCAGTAAAGCAATAATGGGAGCTAGCTGCTAATTTGTGGCTGCACATATATGCCTCTTTTCACTGGCTCACCAGATGTGTTCAGCTAGCTCACAGTTGTTCACTGCTGACAATTTAACAAAGTATAGAAATTGAATGACACAAATGTAATAACAGAAGTAAGTTGTAAAGTTGTTGCATGGGTTTCATGTCCCTTTAATCTGGCCCTGTGACATTTTTAGGCAATATAGAACATCTGTATTTTATAGACATTCATTTATATGCAGCCCTTAAACCTTCTAAAAATACTAACCTGCCCCCCCATGTGTTAAGAAGTTGTCCATCACTGTTTTAAATAATACTACTTGTACTGTTTCTATAGCCTTTTGCAAGATCCATCTCAACATGCAACCAAATAGTTTAAATTGTATGGAAGTATTTGAAGTGTCAGGTGACATTACCATAATACCCATATTGTACAAAAACCTCTTTACTGCTATTTGACACAGATATTCATTTGCCAGGTGAAAGAGCCATGTAAAGGCTTATATATATTCATATATTAAAAAACCCATTGTTATGGACATAAAGATTGTGTGTGGGTTTCTAAGAAGGGTTTAGTTCTTACATTAATAACCATGGTTAATTTAAGTCCGGACCAGGCCAAAAATACAGAATAGAATGGGAATGTGTTGCACCTTCCTCATTCTCATCAGAAGAGGTTAAGTAAAGACATTACTGGATCATAGATTGACATGGGACAATGCTATTTTTTTAATAAGCGGGTAGATTATATTTTTAGGTGGGTGTTGTTGAGGTTTGAGGGCTCATAGGGAGCTAGAGAGATCTTAGGTGCTTGAGGTCTTTAGTTACTAATAGGTGAGTTGAATGGTTGCTGTGTAGTATGGACCATTGTGTCTTGGAGAAGAGTTGCATTAGGAAGTTTTTTTTTCTGGGGGGGGAGTGGTATCTTAAATGGTCCCTTAGGTACTAAAGGGGAATCACTTGAGCAATTAGTCTAGGGGAATCACTTGAGCAATTAGTCAAGGAACCAACTCGTAAGGAAGCTATATTAGATCTAATACTTACAAACAGTGATACAGTTTCAGATGTGTCTGTAGGTGAGAACTTAGGATCCAGTGATCATCAATCTGTTTGGTTTAGTATTCATGTTCAGGAACTGTCCACCCAGACTAAAACAAAAGTTTTAGACTTTAGGACGGCAGATTTTTCATTAATGGGAGAATACCTAAAAAACTATTTAAAGGGGAAAACTCTTATTACAGGGGTTCAAGAACAGTGGGAATTTGTGAAAGGTGCCATTTTAGATGCAACCGCACACTGTATTAGACATGTCTGTAAAAGTAAAAGAAAGCGGAAACCAATTTGGTTTTCCAAAGAAGTAGCACATGCTGTAAAGACAAAAAAGATAGCTTATAAAAATTACAGACACACACAAGCAGATGATGATATGAAAATATGGAGACACCAACAAAAAAAGACTAAGCAGTTAATTAGGAAGGTTAAAGCTCATGCAGAAGAGAAGATAGCACAGTCAGTAAAACATGGGGACAAACATTCTTTAGATATATCAGTGAAAGAAGAAAAAATAAGGTAGGAATAGTAAAATTGAAATCAGTTGATGGTAGAATAATAGAAGGAGATAAGCAGATTGCAGACTGTCTCAATGATTACTTCTGTTCTGTTTTCACTAAAGATTGTGAAGATACAATGTCTACATTAAGGGATGCTACGAAAAATAGAAACAAGCTTAACAGTAATCTTTTTACAGAGGATGAGGTTTTGTTAGCATTATCAAAAATAAATGTTACAAAGGCAGTGGGTCCTGATAATAGTCATCCAAGGGTTTTAAAAGAACTTCGATCAGTGCTAACTGTCCCATTAACTGATCTGTTTAATCAGTCACTATTAACAGGAGCTGTCCCAGATGATTGGAGAATAGCAAATGTAATACCTCTTCATAAAAAGGGCAGTAGAGAAGAATCTGGCAACTACAGGCCAGTTAGTTTAACTTCAGTAGTAGGGAAATTAATGGAAAGCCTCTTAAAAGAACGAATTATGACTTACATAAAGACAAACAATTTAGAGGACCAAAATCAGCATGGTTTTACTTCAGGGAGATCATGTCAGACTAATCTAATTGACTTCTTTGATTATGTAACAAAAGTATTAGACAAGGGAGGAGCAGTTGATGTAGCATATCTAGATTTCAGCAAAGCATTTGACACCGTCCCACACAATAAACTTATTCACAAACTATATCTCCTTGGTCTAGATTCAAAAATTGTGAACTGGGTGGAATGCTGGCTTAAGGACAGAAAACAAAGTGTCTTAGTAAATGGAGTTCATTCAGCAGAGGGGGCTGTTACTAGTGGTGTTCCTCAGGGGTCAGTTCTGGGGCCTGTTTTGTTTAACATATTTATCTGCGATATCAGCAAAGGGCTACAGGGGAAAGTATGTCTGTTTGCAGATTATACAAAAATTTGCAACAGAGTGGATGTTCCAGGGGGGGGTAGACAAAATGAGAAGTGATATACAACAATTGGAGGATTGGACAAACGACTGGGATCTAAAGTTTAACACAGCAAAGTGTAAAATAATGCATTTAGGGAAGAAAAATCCAAATGTTAATTACAGACTCAATGACACTTTACTGACTGTTACAGACGAGGAACAGGACTTGGGAATTATTATTTCAGATGATTTAAAACTTGGTAAACAATGTAGTAATGCAGCGAGTAAGGCTAGCAGAATGCTTGGATGTATTGGTAGAGGTATTTGCAGAAGAAATAGTAAGGTTCTTATGCCACTTTATAGATCATTAGTTAGGCCTCATCTTGAGTATTGTGTGCAGTTCTGGAGGCCATATCTTCAGAAAGATATTAACAAACTTGAATCTGTGCAAAGGAGGGCTACCAAAATGGTACATGGTCTAAAAAATAAAACTTACCAGGATAGGCTCAATGACCTAAATATGTATAGCTTAGAGGAAAGAAGGGAAAGAGGTTATATGATAGCAACTTTCAAGTACATTAAAGGGTTTAGTAAAACTGAGGCTGTGGGTATTTTACATAAAATGGAAAATTCAAGAACAAGGGGTCATGAGCTCAAGCTAAAGGGTAGTAGATTCAGGAGTAATTTGAGGAAGCACTTCTTTACAGAAAGAGTGATTGATTTATGGAATAAACTTCCTCAAGAGGTAGTAGCAACAAACACTGTGGGGGACTTTAAAAATGCATGGGACAAGCATAAGGCTATCCTACGAACTAGATAAGTTTATACTGTTAGGTAAGGTCGGGCAGACTTGCTGGGCCTATGGCTCTTATCTGCCGTCAATATCTATGTTTCTATGTTTCTATGTTTTTAAATGAGCTTTTGTATGAGAGTGCATTATGGGTCCATTTAGTATAGTATAGTTAATGCACTATTTGCTTTCAAGAGGTATAGGGTTAGTGTCTTTGGAGTTAATGCATTTGAGAGGTTCAGTGTGGCTAGGGTTGAAAGTATTGTTGGAGTTCTCAGTGTAATATAGGGATTATTGCAGTGAGTATTCTGGTCAGTATATTTAGGACTTGGGTTGTCCGGTTAACCAGATTATCTCCCAGTATGTAAGAATAGCTCTTAAAGCAGACATCTGAATCTTCTTAGAAAATGGTGTGTAAAACCAGCAGTAATGTACCATTACTATTTTAGGGACACATATATAACACATTGACCCCATTTATCAAGATGCATATGCAGCTCTGGGGGACCATCGCTGCAGGCTCATATGAGCGATCCTGCAGCCATTATTTTGGAAGCAGCTTCCTAACCAGAATGCCAACTATTAGCATACTGGTTAACGTTCACCCCCATTGTGATTGACTGCCCCCTACAAGTGCGCCATTGAGTTAGCACATTCTGCGATCCTGGGCAGAAAGGTTCTTGTGAGCGAACACTGTCCGTCCGGCAGTTGATAAATACCGGCCATACCTCAAACTTCAACAGACACCAATGTGATAAGTTTAGAGCGATGAAAGAGGAAGGGTTTTTTAGAGGAAGGGGACAGTTCCTGGTCAGACACACCAGAAGAGGTAGGAGGTGCAAGCACAAAGTCACCCAAAACCAAAAATACCAGAGAAAAATTACAGGGAAACAAACCGTACAAGAGAACTCCCAGTCCTTTCTCCAGACTGAGAATGAAACCGTGAAACTAATTCATTTATCACAAAAAATGCTATCTGAATATCATACCAGTTTACTCTCAAAAGGTCTATCTTTTTGTCCAAGCTCACAGCTGAACACATTTGAAAATATCAAGGATATTCAGTTATACTTGAGAAAATTATTGTTGAAAAAACACTTTATAACATCACAAGAAAATATAAACCCTATACCAGCAGTAAATTGGTCAATAGAAGAACTAAATACCAAACAAGATATGGTATACTTATTAACAGATACTGAGCCTGATATCCCTGCAAATTGGCATCAAAATCTGACTAATAAATCTAAATATATCCTAAATTATCTAGTACCCCTAGTGTACCAAATGATATAACGTGTACAGAAACGTCACAATTAGAAAGTAAATCTCCTCCTAAAATCTAAGTAAGGGAGAACAAAAAGCGCTGTCTGAAATTAAAAAGTGGGTTGATGTGATAATCCAAGATGCAGATAAGGGGGGCAACATTGTAGTATGGCCCTCAGATATGTACTTAAAAGAAGCAGACAGGCAGCTAAACAATGCAACTTGCTATAGGAAACTTTGGAATAATCCTATGCAAGAATTCTACACACAATATCAAAATATAGTCACCCATGCTAGAGTAAATGGTACCATCTCAGTCAAAGAAAATACATTTTTGACAGTAACTAATCCCAAGATATCAAAGTTTTACCTAATACCAAAGATTCACAAAAATAACCGACACCCACCAGGAAAACCAATAGTGTCAGGAAATGATAACTTAACTGAAAAGGCGAATCAATATGTTGATTTGAGATTACATGAATTTTTGACTCAAATACCCTCATATATAATAAAGACACAAACGTTACAACATCTACAAGATATCCAGTTGAATCTAACCACATGGCTAGTAACAGCTGATGTAGAGGCCCTTTATACAAGCATAAAACATGAATTGGGATTGGAAGCAATTCTGGACATGTCCACAGAGGAAGACACTGAACACAATAATTTTGTATTACAATTATTGGAGTTTGTACTAAAGAAAAATGTATTTGTATTTAGTGATAAATTCTATTTACAAACAAGAGGGACGGCTATGGGCACCGCTTGCGCACCTACGTATGACAATTTATTTTTAGGTTGGTGGGAGACAAAGATAGTCTTTGTAGATACATATGAACAATATATCAAATACATACAGCTATGGCTCAGATATATTGACAACATCATATTCAAAAGAGGAATTGGATTCATTTCTGAAATTGTTGAAAAATAATGATCTTTATATCAAACTGATCTATCAGATGAGCCAAAGTGAAATATTGTTTCTAGATCTGAGAATATTTAAGAAAGAAAATGGATCCTTAGGGACCAACCTATTCAGAAAAGATACAGCCACTAATACTATTCTGCACAGCACAAGTTCTTATTCCCGGAGTACCATTAAGTCCTTATCAACAGGAGAATTTTTGAGAACTCGAAGAAATTTTTCAGAAGATAGCTTATTTAAAGCTAGAGCCAGAGAATTAGAAACTAGACTAGGCAAACAGGGGTACAGCAATACCTCTATTAAAAAAGACAGAAGAAGCCATGCACACTAACAGACAAGATTTATTGAAACCCAAAATACGCAAGCATGATGGTAAAACCAGGCTAGTGTTAACTTATAACTCGCAAAGTATGGATATATTAAATATAGTAATCAAACACTGGCATATCCTACAATCAGATGCAGTTTTGAAAGGTCTGATAGGAACCAATGTTGAAGTGAGTTATAGAAGAACTAAAAATCTAAAGGACTTGGGAAAAAGAAAAAAAATCAACAATAAAATAAAACTTCTGGTGGCTCATATCCATATGGATCATGTTCAGCCTGTAAACATATCAAAAAGACCTTATCCATCAGTGACAGATTTGGGAAAATACACAATATCCCTGTTTATATAAGTTGCAATACAACAGGTGTTATCTATGTATTAAGATGTAATTGCCCCAAGGTATATGTAGGGATGACGACACGTAAATTATGCACCAGACTACAGGAACATATACTTAATGTCAAAAACGCAGCTACAAACCTTGAAAAAGGTAAAACTATTAAGTCAGTAGCCTATCATTTCTACAAGTACCATCAGGCTAATGTGGACAAAATCAGCCTTGGCATTAGAGGTGGTGACATGGAAAAAATATTACTCCAAAATGAAAGCAGATGGATATATTTGTTGAATTCAGTTCAACCTAATGGGTTGAATGAACACAACAATGACTTCTCTTACTTATAAAAGCTCTAGTCTCTATGGATAATAGGTCATGATAGAATAGCACCATAACAATAATAGGGAAGAAAAACAGGGCAATGAGAAGTCAAAAAAATTAACTCCAACACTACATGATACTTGGCAGAACAACTAACAATGAATTCCTGTTGTAAAAATAAATAACTGATATTATTACAGAATAGCACAACAATAGTACTAGGGAATAATAACAAGTTTAAAATCAAGAATGGGTAATGATGAGCCTAACAAGCTTAACTTCATTACTATAAGATACTTGACATAACAAATAAAGGACCAGTAAACACAGTATATTTGCATAATCAACAAATGCATGATACAAAGACAATGCAATAGCACTTAGTCTGAACTTCAAATGAGTAGTAGATTTTTTTCTGACAATTTTAAAAGTGATGTCTATTTCCACTCCCCCTGTTCCATGTGACACCCATCAGCCAATCACAAAAGCAAACACGTACCATGTGACAGCCATCATCCAATCACAAATGCGTTTATTCTTTGAATTCTTGCACATGCTCAGTAGGAGCTGGTGACTCAAAAAGTTTAAATTTAAAAAGACTGTGCACATTTTGTTAATGGAAGTAAATTGGAAAGTTGTTTAAAGGGATACTAAACCCATTTTTTTCTTTCATGATTCAGATAGAGCACGAGATTTTAAGCACCTTTCTAATTTACTCCTATTATCAATTTTTCTTTGTTCTCATGCTATCTTGATTTGAAAAAGCAGTACTGTAAGCTTTAGAGCCAGACCATTTTTTGTTCAGCACATGGGTAGCACTTGCTGATTTGTGGCTAAATGTAGCAAACCAATCAGCAGCTCTACCAAGGTGCTGAACTAAAAATGGGGCGACTCCTAACCTTTTATTACTGCGTTTTCAAATCAAGATAACATGAGAACAAAGAAAAAATGATAATAGGAGTATATTAGAAAGTTGCTTAAAATTGCATGCTCTATCTGAATCATGAATGAAAAAATGTGGGGTTAGTATCCCTTTAAAATTGCATTATCTGAAAAATTAAAATTTAATTTTGACTTGAGTGTCCCTTTAATAATCAATTCCCGAAGTAATAAATAAAAAATATCAATGGACAGAAATATAAATAACCATAACAGAAAAATATGTGTCAATATTTGCATGAATATATTTTTCCTAAAAGATAAGCGTTACAACAAGAATTTCCAAGTATCATTACAATTCCCCAACTTCATCCCAATTTTTAAATATCATATTGTAATAATATACAGGCTAGTATATACTGCTTGAGTATAGGAATCAGGATTTTAATATATCACATTAAACACACTTTAATATAAATAAGTAAACACATAAAACATCCCTTTGAATTAGGTGTATCACCAACAACCACTATTTATTCCAAAAGGAACCTTAAAATCACTACCAATATTGGGATATTTTTAACAACTGCAATAAGCACCAGAAGACACTAACGCCTAGATTTAAGTTTTGCGGCCAAAGGGGTGCGTTAGCTACGCGTGTCCCCCCCCCCCCCCGCACCTTTTAAATAACGCTGGTATTGAGAGTTCTCTGAAGGGCTGCGTTAGGCTCCAAAAAGGGAGCGTAGAGGCATATTTACCGCCACTTCAACTCTCAATACCAGCGTTGCTTATGGTAGCGGCTAGCTGAAAAAACGTGCTCGTGCACGATTCCCCCTTAGGAAACAATGGGGCAGTTTGGGCTGAAAAAAAACCTAACACCTGCAAAAAAGCAGCGTTAAGCTCCTAATGCAGCCCCATTGTTTCCTATGGGGAAACACTCTCTAAGTCTGCACCTAACACCCTAACATGTACCCCGAGTCTAAACACCCCTAACCTTACACTTATTAACCCCTAATCTGCCGCCCCCGCTATCGTTGACCCCTGCATTTTATTATTAACCCCTAATCTGCTGCTCCGGACACCGCCGCAACCTACATTATACCTATGTACCCCAATCTGCTGCCCACAACATCGCCGACCCCTATATTATATTTATTAACCCCTAATCTGCCGTCCCAATGTCGCCGCTACCTTACCTACACTTATTAACCCCTAATCTGCCGACCGGACCTCGCCACCACTATAATAAATGTATTAACCCCTAAACAGCAGCACTCCCGCCTCGCAAGCCCTATAATAAATAGTATTAACCCCTAATCTGCCCTCCCTAACATCTGCGACACCTAACTTTGAGTATTAACCCCTAATCTGCCGACCGGACATCGCTGCGACTCTAATAAATGTATTAACCCCTAAAGCTAACCCTAACCCTAACACCCCCCTAAGTTAAATATAATTTTTATCTAACGAAATAAATTATTTCTTATTAAAAAAATTAATCCTATTTAAAGCTAAATACTTACCTGTAAAATAAACCCTAATATAGCTACAATATAAATAATAATTACATTGTAACTATTTTAGGATTTATATTTATTTTACAGGCAACTTTGTATTTATTTTAACTAGGTACAATAGCTATTAAATAGTTATTTACTATTTAATAGCTACCTAGTTAAAATAATTACAAAATTACCTGTAAAATAAATCCTAACCTAAGTTACAATTAAACCTAACACTACACTATCAATAAATTAATTAACTAAACTACCTACAATTACCTACAATTAAATCAACTAAACTAAATTACAAAAACAAGCAAACACTAAATTACAAAAAAAAAAGATTACAAGAATTTTAAACTAATTACACCTACTCTAAGCCCCCTAAAAAAATAACAAAGCCCCCCAAAATAAAAAAATGCCCTACCCTATTCTAAAATAAAAAGTTAACAGCTCTATTACCTTACCAGCCCTTAAAAGGGCTTTTTGTGGGGCATGCCCCAAAGAAATCAGCTCTTTTGCCTGTAAAAAAAACCCATACAATACCCCCCAACATTACAATCTACCACCCACATACCCCTAATCTAACCCACCCAAACCCCCCTTAAAAAACCTAACACTAAGCCCCTGAAGATCTTCCTACCTTGTCTTCACCCAGCCGGGTAACATCCGATCCGTCCAGAAGAGGGTCCGAAATCTTCATCCTATCCGGCTAGAAGAGGTCCTCCAGAGGGTCTGAAGTCTTCATCCTATCCGGCCAGAAGAAGTCCTCCAGAGTGTCCGAAGTCTTCATCCAGGTGGCATCTTCTATCTTCTTCCTTCCGGAGCGGAGCGGGTCCATCATGAAGCAGCCGGCGCGGATCCATCCTCTTCTTCCGACGTCCTAACACCGAATGAAGGTTCCTTTAAATGATGTCATCCAAGATGGCGTCCCTCAAATTCCGATTGGCTGATAGGATTCTATCAGCCAATCGGAATTAAGGTAGGAAAAATCTGATTGGCTGATTGAATCAGCCAATCAGATTCAAGTTCAATCGGATTGGCTGATCCAATCAGCCAATCAGATTGAGCTCGCATTATATTGGCTGTTCCGATCAGCCAATAGAATGCGAGCTCAATCTGATTGGCTGAGATGGACCCGCTCCGCTCCGGAAGGAAGAAGATAGAAGATGCCGTCTGGATGAAGACTTCGGACCCTCTGGAGGACCTTTTCTGGCCAGATAGGATGAAGACTTCGGACCCTCTGGAGGACCTCTTCTGGCCGGATAGGATGAAGACTTCGGACCCTCTTCTGGACAGATCGGATGTTACCCGGCTGGGTGAAGACAAGGTAGGAAGATCTTCAGGGGCTTAGTGTTAGGTTTTTTAAGGGGGGTTTGGGTGGGTTAGATTAGGGGTATGTGGGTGGTGGGTTGTAATGTTGGGGGGGTATTGTATGTTTTTTTTCACAGGCAAAAGAGCTGATTTCTTTGGGGCATGCCCCGCAAAAAGCCCTTTAAAGGGCTGGTAAGGTAATAGAGCTGTTAACTTTTTATTTTAGAATAGGGTAGGGCATTTTTTTATTTTGGGGGGCTTTGTTATTTTTTTAGGGGGCTTAGAGTAGGTGTAATTAGTTTAAAATTCTTGTAATTTTTTTTTGTAATTTAGTGTTTGTTTGTTTTTTGTAATTTAGTTTAGTTGATTTAATTGTAGGTAATTGTAGGTAGTTTAGTTAATTGATTTATTGATAGTGTAGTTTTAGGTTTAATTGTAACTTAGGTTAGGATTTATTTTACAGGTAATTTTGTAATTATGTTAACTAGGTAGCTATTAAATAGTAAATAACTATTTAATAGCTATTGTACCTAGTTAAAATAAATACAAAGTTGCATGTAAAATAAATATAAATCCTAAAATAGCTACAATGTAATTATTGTTTATATTGTAGCTATATTAGGATTTATTTTACAGGTAAGTATTTAGCTTTAAATAGCATTAATTTTTTTAATAAGTAATCATTTATTTCGTTAGATAAAAATTATATTTAACTTAGGGGGGTTTTAGGGTTAGGGTTAGACTTAGCTTTAGGGGTTAATACATTTATTAGAGTGGTGGCGAGGTCCGGTCGGCAGATTAGGGGTTAATAAGTGTAGGTAGGTAGCGGCGACGTTGGGGGGGGGGGGGCAGATTAGGGGTTAATAAATATTATGTAGGTGTCGGCGATGTTAGGGGCAACAGATTATGGGTACATAGGGATAATGTAGGTGGCGGTGGTGGGCGGTCGGCAGATTAGGGGTTAAAAAAAATTATTAGAGTGGCGGCGATGTGGAGGGGCCTCGGTTTAGGGGTACATAGGTAGTTTATGGGTGTTAGTGTACATTAGAGCAAAGTAGTTAAGAGCTTTATAAACCGGCGTTAGCCCATAAAGCTCTTAACTCCTGACTTTTTTCTGCGGATGGAGTCTTGTTGGTAGAGGCTCTACCGCTCACTTCAGCCAAGACTCTAAATACCGGCGTTAGGAAGATCTCATTGAAAAGATAGGATACGCAATTGGCGTAAGGGGATCTGCGGTATGGAAAAGTCGCGGCTGGAAAGTGAGCATTAGACCCTTTCCTGACTGACTCTAAATACCAGCGGGCGGTAAAAAACAGCGTTAGGACACCTTAACGCTGCTTTTGACGGCTAACGCAGAACTCTAAATCTAGGCGTAAATTATTAGTATCCACTAAATCACATCATTAAGAAGTCACCAATATTCTTGAGTATTTTTTACCCATGTAGACACTGTTCTTAATGTTTTAGATCACTAGTATTCATTCTACACCCCAATTTGTTCTAACATTCACATACACACATTACATGATTTAAAAAAAATATCACAAGTAGGTACTATCACTGATACCACTACTAACTTTTATTTATTTATTACCAATTAATTTATGGTTTCACATTTTCCATTCAGCTCTCTATCATTATTCACATTATTTATATTAATGGTGTTTATATGTAACACATATAACCCCTGTCTTTAGATGTTGCAGCTATATAAACATAATGATAACATATCATTCATACGATTTCAATAGCATGAATAGGATTGAAGTTACCCCACAATGAAAGTGTATTCCATAAGTACTATAAAAGAATCCTTTGACAGGCAATCATTATAATATAAGATACACAGCCAATAACAAACAATTGAGTGTCAAGAGAAGATACTATGAGGGTCATGATTTGCTAAAGAAAAAACTAATTCTATTGGTCTAACGATCCGATACTTCATGAGAAATAGGTGGAGACAAAATTACATAAATACCCGCTAAAGCGGCACCACCGCACCCTTTGAGAAAGCCGATCACGGCGAAACATATCAGGGAAGGGTGGGGAGTGTTAATGGGCTCTCCAAGTGGTTTTAAAATAGTAAGTTAACTCTGGTCCTTGCGTTTTATTTAGCCACTTAATAGCCACTTGCTGAAATTGCCATCTAGATTTACTAACACCTAGATTACGAGTTTTGCGTTAACAGGGGTGCGGTGCTAACGAGCAGTTTTCCCTCACCGCTCACTTGCAGACAGCGCTGGTATTACGGGTTTTTACAAACCCTGCGTTAACCGCAAAAAAGTGAGCGAAGAGCAAAATGTTGCTCCACATCTCACCTCAATACCTACTTACGTTAGCGGTGAGCTGGCTAAACGTGCTCGTGCACGATTTCCCCATAGGAATCAATGGGGGAGAGCCGGCTGAAAAACACCTGAGCACACACGTGAGAAATACAACAGATTTCTTCTCTGCATGCAGATCAATAAAAATTATAATACTGTATATTTACTCTTGTAAAGGATATTTCAAATGTATATTTTTTGATGAATAATGACTGCACACACAAGTAATTTCAAATATGAATATTTATACTTAAAATTAAGTTTTTTGATTCAAGTAGGACATTACATTTTTCTAACCTTTCCTTTTTAATTCTATTACCAAATTGTACACAGTCTTTTTAAATGCACACTTTCTGAAGACACCAGCTCCTACTGAGCATGTGCCAGAATGAACAGTGTGGACCTAAATGAGTGTGTGATTTGCTGATGGCTGTCAGGTGATACAGTGGGGCAGGAAAAAAGAAAATCTACTGCTAGTTTGAAATTTAGAGAGCTATTACATTGGGGTAGATCTATCAATGATCAGATGGGCACAGTTCACATGTAATTAACCTGTCAGCATTTGATTGCAAATTGTGGGGTGCATTTATTCCCCATATGTAGTATTGCATGAGCAGACACTTGTGCTATGCTGCCCTCTGTTCTCATGCAAACAATTTCTAGAAAACAGGGGTTATCAATCACCTTGGTTACAAGATTCCAGGGTGATTTGTATCCACCACCTCTAAGTTGCCAGAGAGGGTTTAGGAAGCATTAGTTTAAACTGCTGATTCAAAAATATTCATTCATATAAACCTACAACTGATAGGGACTTCCGCTTTAAATAAACTTCATTGTCTTTTTATTATGGATTTGTTCATTATGTAGTTTTATCGTATTTAAAGGGATATGAAGCCCACAAATGTTTTTTTGTGATTCAGACACAACATACCAGTTCAAAAAAGTGTCTAATTTTCTTCTATTATCAAATTTGCTTTGTTCCCATGATATTCTGTGTTAAAGGGATACCTAGGTAGGAACTACATGGCAGGAAATAGTGCTGCCATCTAATGTTCTTGGAAATATATAAAATTTTTGCAAAACGTCTGCCATTTAGTGCCCCAGATATGGGTTGGCTTCTAAGCTTTACGGCCCTGCTTATCAATAAAAGATACCAAGAGAACAAAGAAAAAAGGAGTAAATTAGAAAGTTGTTTAAAATTGCGTGCTTTATCTGATTTATGAAAGCAAATTTTGGGTTTCATATCCCTTTAATGGTCATTTATGTATATCTGTATACCAGCTTGTTAATGCACATATCCAATCAACCATGTGTCAGCATGTTTCAGTCACTCAAAATATAAAAGCATTCATATATAGTCCAGAGGTTAAGTTGTTGTTCAAGTAAAAAAAAAAATAAATGAAGAGGAACTTAAACACTGACCATGAACCGACTGTTAGTTGTTTGAATATCCCAGAAACTGCTGATTTCCTGGGATTTTCATGCATAACAGTCTTTAGAGTGTATAGATAATAGAGACAAAAATCAAATGAACACTACTGTAAGGTAAGAGCAAGAAAGTGAGCTTTCTGTAGAATTAAGCTCACCAAAACGTCAGTAGAACATTCAAAAACGTTGCCTGGTCTGACAAATCTTGGTTTCTTCTCAGGGGCGTATTAATGCATAAGCCAACAAGGCTGGTGCCTAGGGCGGCACTTGGCCACTGCAGTCTGCCCTGAATAGGTGTTGAGGTTTTATTCAGAGTATTAAATACTCTGTTGTTAACAGCATTTAATAAACTAGAGAGAGCCACACAGAATTTGATATGTAAAGGACTCGCCTCATATGCCCCAATCTCATTATGGCACCAAGACCCAGCAAGTTCTCTCTCAGAAGAAGCCTAGTATCTCCACAAGATTAGTGGCGCATCTTTGAGTACCTCAGGGTCGGAGGAGGTGCAGCTTGATTGAATTGTCAGCAGTTTCAGAAGCAGTCATTGAAAGTGAGTAACTCGGGAACAATGAGTGCTCCTTAAGCTTATTGCTTATATTAGCTACCTATGGACCTTACTTTATGAGTTTAGCCACGCGACACAGAATATGGAAATTGTAGAAGATCAGCTGGGGATTGCACTACACAGCATATACTCTGGTGCTGTGTGGATTAACAAATTGGGCTTTGTCCAACTCCACTCAGTGGAGTTGGACAAAGCCCACTTTGTTAATTCACACAGCACCAGAGTACCTGCCGTGTAGTGCAATCCCCAGCTGCTCTTCTGCAATTTCCATATTCTGTGTCGCGTGGCTAAACTCATAAAGTCACACAGCCTGCTCTGCTGCAGCACATAAATAAATGTTAGGGCCGCGATTTCCCTTCCCATCCTTGCGTGCAGGATTAGTTTATTCTTGTTTCTAAGTGACATGTGTGTCACGTGACTACATCGGCTTAGACTTACAAGGTGGGGCAGCAGAATTTTGAGTGCCTAGGGCAGCACAAAACCTAAATATGCCACTGTTTCTTCTGTAACAATTGCAGATGGTAGGGTTATAATTTAGCATAAACTACATGAATCGATGGATCCATCCTGTCTTGTGTCAGTAATTTATGCTGGTGGTGGAGACACCTTAGGCCCTTGATACAAATTGAGCATTGTTTAAATACCACATCCTACCTGAGTATTGTTACTTACAATGTACATCCCTTTATGGCCATAGTCTATCCATTTTCTAATGGTTACTGCTAATAGGAAATATTTATCCAATGGTCGCCACAGTCACCAGCTCTCATCCATTGGACACTATTGTGATGTGATGGAATGGAAGATCCATAGTACGAATGCACGTCCAATAAATCTGCAGCAAATGCTTGTTGCTTTCATGTAAACATTAGCCAGAAAATCTAACTCATTTTACAGCACCTTGTTGAATCCATATATCTTATGCGAAATACACTTGGGAAAAAAACAAAAATAAAATGCATTTTAGCTCTGAATGCCGGAACAAATTTAAGACAGATTAATTGGTGGTTTTGCCTGTAGTACACAATTCCTATAAAGCTACTTTCAGAACTTTTCACAATAGTGCATGTTCCTAGTGATCACGTGACAGCACTTGTGAGTAGTTTGCCATTTGTTTGCTTTTTAAAGGGCCAGTATGGTGAACTGTAAACAAATTGCTATCATCCATATAAATGAGCAGTAATATATTAAAATATTTTTTAATGAGGGCCTTTTTAATATTGAAGTTACCAGGATGTGTATGTCTGTGGGCATGTAAAAAAAAAAACTGGTAAAAAATGCCCTTTTTATATGCAGCAAAGAAAAAAAAAACTGCTCACCTGGTGATAAACAGAACTCCCCACTTTTATTTTGCTGTTTTTAACATTTACAGCATTAATTTCAAGGTGTTAAATATAATATTATATATTAACACATATAATATACATTGAGTTATAATATAATATTATTATAAAATACTAATGTCTATTTTGAAAGGGGCTTGGAACCTAACTAATTTATTTCCTATTGATTTACATTATATAAAATTGAGTTCATTTTGCGCCAATGTTTTTTTACATTTATTCCTTCAAGAACAGAACCTCGGTGTAAACTGTGGGCTACCTAAACATTGTTTTTCTTACTTAAAATGTCACAAAAAAACTGCTTTTCACCTAATTTCTGTATCGCAATTAAAATAGTCAACTGTATGAGCAAGCTTATAATAATATGTTCAACCAAACATTATTATTATTATCAGTTATTTGTAGCGCGCCAACAAATTGCGCAGTACTATAAACATGGGTCTAATATGCAAGTTAGCATTTATGAGAGACAAAAGAGTTGCACTGTTGTAAATCAGCTTATGAAGGTGATCTACAAAACATTTGGGCTCGTAAGCGACATGAAACCCCAAATTTTTCTTTCATGATTCGGATAGAGAATCCACTTTTAAACAACTTTCAAATTTACTTCAGTTACCTAATTTGCATCATTCTCTTAGTATCCTTTGTTAAAAAAACAACAGTGCACTACTGGGAGCTGGCTGAACACGTCAGGTGACCCAATAACATGAGGCATATATGTGCAGCCACCAATCAGCTGCTTCTGAGCCTATCTAGGTATCCTTTTCAGCAAAGAATATCAAGAAAACAAAACCAATTAGATAATAGAACTAAATTGAATATTTATTTAAAATCAGATGCTCTATCTAAATCATGAAAAAAAATAATAAAGACAGTACAGTTGTGCAACTATATTATGCTATCACCCTTAAAGCTTTGTACCTAAATTATTTTTAGGCAAAATATATTTTTATTGTCAAAGAGGACGTCCTATCTGATTAATGTGATGTAAATTCAGCATTGAAATACTCTCCTTTATCTTCCCCAGTAGTTCATTTATCACACAGTGGTGGTCTTCTTAGAAGAAAAAAGTTTATTTATAAGTGTATTCTCTATAATTGTAAGCAGTATTAAACAATGCACCCCCTACTTTATTCCATGGCTGTGATTCTTAGATTTGAGCAATTATACTTTAAATAAAATATACACATTTTTCAGATTTTTAAAAAAAAAAAAAAATCTATTATATAAAATAACCCAAACAAGTTTTGTTTTGCTTTTAGTTGCTATTATTAAAGGGACAGTCAAGTAAAAAAAAAACTTTTATGATTTAAATAGGGCATGTCATTTTAAACAACTTTCCAATTTACTTTTATTACCAATTTTACTTTGTTTTCTTGGTATTCTTAGTTGAAAGCTAAACCTAGGAGGTTCATAAGCTAATTTCTTAGACCTTGAAGGACCCCTCTAATCTGAAAGCATTTTGACAGATTTTCACCACTAGAGGGCGTTAGCTCATGTGTTTCATATAGATAACATTGAGCTCAGGCAAGTGAAGCTCCTAGGAGTGAGCACTGATTGGCTAAAAAAAAAGTCTGTCAAAAGAACTGAAAAAAGGGGGCAGTTTGCAGAGGCTTAGAGACAATGTAATTACAAAGGTAAAATGTGTATTATTATAACTGTGTTGGTTATGCAAAACTGGGGAATGGTCAATAAATGGATTATCTACCTTTTTAAACAACAACATTTCTGATGTTGACTGTCGCTTTAATATGTTCCATTAAAAGATACAATTTCTGATACATCAATTTGCAAAGATCAGAGGTTCAGGGGAGATTATTTCTGTCATTTCAAGCAGCAATATTTATGCACTTTGCATAACACAGATTGTAAACCTTGCCACCTTGAGGATTTTATCAACCTGAACTATAATCACAGTCTTAAAAAACATTAAAGGTGCTGTGTAACCATAGTATATTATTGGAAGGCACTTTGCAATGCAAAGTGGGTTAAAAAAAATCTTCTCCACAATTTTCCAGCTCAGCACCAGACTGGGGTCCTAGTCTGGTCATTTGAATGACTCCAGTAATTAATTTCACCCTGAGCAGACAGATCTTCCATTTTAAATGCCAGATCTTTCCCTTTGTCAATAAAGTTTTTACTAGCATGCATTTCTGCAGAGTTAGATTCTCCAAGGAGTATACAATTTCACTCCATTTGCTACGATCCCATAAACCATTGCAGTGGTCTTCAGGAATCAAGTTGCTATTCTCCTACACTCCTCTCTGGTCATATTCGTATCCCTCCCCCAGATGTACTTCCCCTCACAGATCCTTCTTACTCCTTCCAAGATCTTCTTTCGGGCCCAGAGTTAATCTTCACAGCTTAGTTCCTCAGGAGAAAGTGCAAATATTTTTTTTCTGCTTGAGCCAGATGGGATGAGTAAACCTGCCCCGCAAGGGCTCCCAGATCTAATTCTTCCTATATTTTCTATCCATTTTCCCCCAACAACTTCAGCCCTGTGAGTTAATTGTTTAAATAAAATTTTTTTCATGCTTCTGTCTTTCTCTGACTAATTACTCATTTCTTTTGTCCCCCTTTTTCTTCTACTCCCATTGCTAGGTGGTAAAATGGATAATATCACAGGCAGTTACTAAAGATTCCTTTCCACCTCACATTCACCTAGATTACGAGTTTTGCGCTACACAGGGTGCGTAAAGAATGCAATAAAATGAGCAGTCCCGCACTTTCCATAGTGCTGCCATTATGAGTTACTGAAAAACCTCCTTGTGCTGTGCGTTATGGTGCGCTAAGCTCCATAGCGCACAAAAGCCAAGGGCTGAGTTTACACCTGCGATCACAGAATGGCAAATCGCGGTAACGCATCCCCATTGATGTCTATGGGGAAAAGAAAATTATGTTTAAACCTAACACCCTAACAACATAAACCCCTAGTCTAAACACCCCTAACCCACCGCCCCCGACATCACCAACACTAATAAAAATTATTAACCCCTAAACCACCACTCGCCAACACTAATAAAAGTTATTAACCCCTAATCTGCCGCTCCCCAACATCGCTGACACTAATAAAAGTTATTAACCCCTAATCCACCGTTCCCCGACATCGCCAACACTAAATAAACCTATTGGCCCCTAAACTGCCGGCCCCCACATCGTAACTAATAAACTAATCCTATTAACCCCTAAATTGCTGGACCCCAATATTGCAAAAAACTATCATTGTTAAATTGGCCCCAATGTGTGTTTATCCACAAACATTCACCTAGATTATGAGTTTTGAGCGCTATAGGGAAAGTAAAGAACACCACAAAAGTTGCGTTATTTAATTCCCTATAGCGCTGCCATTACAAGTTTAAAAAAACACTGCTTGTGAGGGCGATATGGAGATTTTAACCTCCATACCGCTCCCAAAACAAGTGCTGTGTTTGACGTGCTCGTGCATGCTTTCCCCATAGACATCAATGGGGAGAGCTAGAAAAAAATAAAATCTAACACCTGCGATTGCGGAAACAAAAGCTCCGTAACGCAGCCCCATTGATGTCTATGGGGAAGATAAAATACAGTTTAAACCTAACACCCTAACATAAACTCTTATGTCTAAACTCCCCTAATCTGCTGCCCCTGACATCACCGACACCTACTTAATGTTATTAACCCCTAAATAAAATGATTAACCCCTAATCTGCCGCTCTCGATATCGCCGCCACTATACTAAAGTTATTAACCCCTATTCCACCGCACCCCAACATAGCCGCAACTATATTAAAGTTATTAATCCCTATTCCGCAGCTCCCTATATTGCCGCCACCTAAATAAAGCTATTAACCCCTAAACCTTTGGCCCCCCACATCACTGCCACTAAATAAACCTATTAACCCCTAAACCGCCAGCCCCCCACATCGCAACAATCTAAATTAAACTATTAACCCCTAAACCTAATGTAACCCTAACGTAACCCTATCCCTAGTGTAACCCTAACCCTAATACCCCCCTAACTTTAACATAATTAAACTAGATCTAAAATAAACTTACAATTATTAACTAAATAAACCTATTAACCCCTAAATCGCCAGCCCCCCACATCCCAACAACCTAAATTAAAATATTAACCCCTAACCCTAAACCTAACCCTAACACCTCCTAACTTTAAAATAAATAAAATAGATCTAAATTAAATTTACAATTATTAAATAAATAAAGCTAAATACTTACCTGTAAAATAAAACCTAAGCTAACTGCAATATAACTAATAGTTGTAGCTAACTTAGGCCTAGATATAGAGTTTGGCGGTAGCCGTCAAAAGCAGCGTTAGAGGCTTCTAACGCTGGTTTTTACCGCCCGCTGGTCTAACACTCACTTTGCAGCCGCGACTTTTCCATACCGCAGATCCCCCTACGCCATTTGCGTATCCTATCTTTTCAATGGGATCTTTCTAACGCCGGTATTTAGAGTCTTGGCTGAAGTGAGCGTTAGAAATCTAACGACAAAACTCCAGCCGCAGAAAAAAGTCAGTAGTTAAGAGCTTTCTGGGCTAATGCCGGTTTATAAAGCTCTTAACTACTGTGCTCTAAAGTACACTAACACCCATAAACTACCTATGTACCCCTAAACCGAGGCCCCCCACATCCCCGCCACTCTATTAAATTTTTTTAACCCTAATCTGCCGCTCCGTACACTGCCGCCACCTATGTTATCCCTATGTACCCCTAATCTGCTGCCCCTAATACCGCTGACACCTACATAATATTTATTAACCCCTAATCTGCCGCCCCCAACGTCGCCGCCACCTACCTACACTTGATAACCCCTAATCTGCCGACCGGACCGCACCGCTACTATAATAAATGTATTAACCCCTAATCTGCCTTCCCTAACATCGCCGACACCTAACTTCAAGCATTAACCCCTAATCTGCCGACCGGAGCTCACCGCTACTCTAATAAATTTTTTAACCCCTAAAGCTAATTCTAACCCTAACCCTAACACCCCCCTAAGTTAAATATAATTTTTATCTAACAAAATAAATGAACTCTTATTAAATAAATTATTCCTATTTAAAGCTAAATACTTACCTGTAAAATAAACCCTCATATAGCTACAATCGGTGAAGATGGATGTTCCGCGTCGGCGGGATGAACATGGATCCGGAAGAAAGAAGATTGAAGATGCCGCTTGATAGAAGACTTCAGCCCGATCATGGACCTCTTCAGCTCCCGCTTGGATGAAGACTTCAGCCGGATCATGGACATCTTCAGCCCCCACTTGGGCTTGGATCAAGACATCGGAGGCTCTTCTGGATCGATCGGTGAACCCGGCGTGGTGAAGATAAGGTAGGAAGATCTTCAGGGGCTTAGTGTTAGGTTTATTTAAGGGGGGTTTGGGTTAGATTAGGGGTATGTGGGTGGTGGGTTGTAATGTTGGGGGGGGGTATTGTATGTTTTTTTTTACAGGCAAAAGAGCTGAATTCTTTGGGGCATGCCCCGCAAAGGGCCCTTTTCAGGGCTGGTAAGGTAAAAGAGCTTTTCTATTTTCATTTTAGAATAGGGTAGGGCATTTTTTTTATTTTGGGGGTCTTTCTTATTTTATTAGGGGGCTTAGAGTAGGTGTAATTAGTTTAACATTGTTGTAATATTTTTCTAATGTTTGTAAATATTTTTTTATTTTTTGTAACATAGTTCTTTTTTATTTTTTGTACTTTAGTTAGTTTATTTAATTATATTTATTTGTAGGTATTGTATTTAATTAATTTATTGATAGTGTAGTGTTAGGTTTAATTGTAGATAATTGTAGGTAGTTTATTTAATTAATTTATTGATAGTGTAGTGTTAGGTTTAATTGTCACTTAGGTTAGGATTTATTTTACAGGTAATTTTGTAATTATTTTAACTAGGTAACTATTAAATAGTTATTAACTATTTAATAGCTATTGTACCTGGTTAAAATAAATACAAAGTTGCCTGTAAAATAAATATTAATCCTAAAATATCTACAATATAATTATAATTTATATTGTAGCTATATTAGGGTTTATTTTACAGGTAAGTATTTAGCTTTAAATAGGAATAATTTATTTAATAAGAGTTAATTTATTTTGTCGGATTTAAATTATATTTAACTTAGGGGGGTGTTACTGTTAGGGTTAGACTTAGCTTTAGGGGTTAATACATTTATTAGAGTAGCGGTGAGATCCGGTCGGCAGATTAGGGGTTAATTATTGTAGGTAGGTGGAGGCGACGTTGGGGGCGGCAGATTAGGGGTTAATAAATATAATATAGGGGTCGGCGGTATTAGGGGCAGCAGATTAGGGGTACATAAGGATAACGTAGATTGCGGCGGTGTACGGAGAGGCAGATTAGGGTTAATAATAATATGCAGGGGTCAGCGATAGCGGGGGCAGCAGATTAGGGGTTAATAAATATAACATAGGGGTCGGCGGTGTTAGGGGCAGCAGATTAGTGGTACATAGGGATAACGTAGGTTGCTGCGGTGTACGGAGCGGCAGATTAGGGGTTAATAATAAAATGCAGGGGTCAGCGATAGCGGGGGCGGCAGATTAGGGGTTAATAAGTGTAAGGTTAGGGGTGTTTAGACTCGGGGTACATGTTAGGGTGTTAGGTGCAGACTTAGGAAGTGTTTCCCCATAGGAACCAATGGGGCTGCGTTAGGATCTGAACGCTGCTTTTTTGCAGGTGTTAGGTTTTTTTTCAGCTCAAACAGCCCCATTGTTTTCTATAGGGGAATCGTGCACGAGCACGTTTTTGAAGCTGGCCGCGTCCGTAAGCAACGCTGGTATTTAGAGTTGCAGTGGCGGTAAATATGCTCTACGCTCCCTTTTTGGAGCCTAACGCAGCCCTTTTGTGAACTCTAAATACCATCGGTATTTAAAAGGTGCGGGGGGAAAAAAGCATGCGTAGCTAACGCACCCCTTTGGCCGCAGAACTCTAAATCTAGCCGTTAGTTTTTTTTATTTCACAGGTAAGTTTGTATTTATTTTAACTAGGTAGACTAGTTAGTAAATAGTTATTAAGTATTTACTAACTACCTAGCTAAAATAAATACAAACTTACCTGTAAAATAAAACCTAAGCTGCCTTTCACTAAAACCTAACATTGCAAAAATAAAAACCTACCATTACAAAAAATAAAAAAAAAACTAACATTACAAAAAATGAAAAAAATAAATTATTCAAGATTATTCCTATTCTAATACCCTTAAAAACAAAATAAAAAAAAGCCTAATCTAGAATAAACTACCAAGGGCCCTTAAAAGGGCCTTTTTTGGGGGGCTCTTAAAAGGGTGTTTTGTAGGGCATTGCCCTGAGATAAATAGCTCTTTTGCTACAAAAAATAAAACACCCCCTAAAAATATACATTGCACAAAATAAAAAACGAAATCATCCAAAATAAAAAATACACCTAATCTAACAGCCCTATCAAAATAAAAAACCCCCCTCCAAAATAAAAAAAGCCCCTAGCCTACAATAAACTACCAATGGCCCTCAAAGGGGCCTTTTGTGGGGCATTGCCCCAAAGGGCATTTAGCTCTTTTAAATTGCCTAAACCCTAATCTAAAAAATAAAAGACCTAACACTAACCTCTGATGATCCACTTACAGTTGTTTAAGTCCCGCTTGAAAGATTCATCCAGCCGGCGAAATCATCATCCATGCAGCAAGAAGTCTTCATCCAGGCGGCCTCTTCTATCTTCATCCAGCCGGCGAAGTCCTCATCCATGCGGCAAGAAGTCTTCATCCCTCGGCCTCTTCGATCTTCATCCAACTGGCGCAGAGCGGGTCCATCCTGAAGACATCCGGCGCGGAGTATCCTCTTCATACGGTCGCTGCCGTATTCCAATCAGCAAATAGAATGAGAGCTGCTTAAATCCTATTGGCTGAATTGAATAGCCAACAGGATTTTAGCAGCCCTAATTCCTATTGGCTGATTCAAAATTTTCAGCCAATAGGAATGCAAGGGACGCCATCTTGAATCGCGTCCCTTGCATTTAAGATTCAGTGTACGGTGGCGACCGTATGAAGAGGATGCTCTGCGCCGGATGTCTTCAGGATGGACCCGCTCCGCGCCGGCTGGAGGAAGATCGAAGAGGCCGTCTGGATGAAGACTTCTTGCTGCCTGGATGAGGACTTTGCCGGCTGGATGAAGATAGAAGAGGCTGTCTGGATGAAGACTTCTTGCCGCATGGATGATGACTACACCGGCTGGATGAAGATCCTTCAAGTGTATTTTTTTACAGGTAAAAGAGTTGATATCTTTGGGGCAATGCCCCACAAAAGGCCCTTTTAAGGGCTATTGGTAGTTTATTGTAGGCTAGGTTTTTTTTTTATTTTCGGGGGGCTTTTTTATTTTGATAGGGCTATTAGATTAGGTGTATTTTTTTTTTGATTTTTGATAATTTGTTGGTTATTTTTTCGTAATTTAGTGTGTTTTTTTTGTAATTTTTTATTTTTTGCAATTATATACTTTTTGTAATTTTTAGACTAGTGTTAGGATTTTTGAATGTGTAGTTTAGTTTTATTTAATTGGTAGTTAGTTTACATTTAGTTTAATAATTATAGTTTAATTGTTAGTTTAAAATATTTTTTTTTAAGTTGACAGGTAAGTTTTTATTTAATTTAAGATAGGGAAATTGTAATTTTAATATAAAGTTAGGGGGTCGTTAGGTTTAGGGGTTACTAGTTTAAATTAGTTTATTTCATTGTGGGGGGCTTTCAGTTTAGGGGTTAATAGTTTATTTTAGTATATTTCATTGTGGGGGGCTTGCGGTTTAGGGGTTAATAGGTTTATTATAGCGGTGGTGTGGGCGGATGGCAGATTAGGGGTTAATAATATTTAAATAGTGTTTGCAATGCAGGAGGGCGGCGGTTTAGGAGTTAATAACTTTATTATAGTGGCGACAATGTCAGGGAGCGGCGGAATAGGGGTTAATACATTTTTTTAGTGGCGGCGATGTTGGGAGCGGCAGATTAGGGGTTAATAAATGTATTATAGTGTTTGCGATGTGGGAGGGCCTCGGTTTAGGGGTTAATAGGTAGTTTATGGGTATTAGTGTACTTTTTAACACTTTAGTTATGAGTTTTATCCTACAGATTTGTAACGTAAAACTCATAACTACTGACTTTAGATGGCGGTACAGATCTTGTCGTTTTAGGCTGTAACGCTCACTTTTTTAGCCAGAACGCTAAACTCGTAATACCGGCACTATGGGAATCCCATGAAAAAACGTAATTTTTATGTGTACAAAACTGACGTTGCGTTACAGGCTAAAAGGTGTGCAGTATACCGACAACACTTGTAATAGCTGCAGTGCTGTTTTAACACTGAAAATGCCATATTTTCAGCGTTACAAGCCGCAACGCAAAACTTGTAATCTAGGTGTCAGTTAAATAAAATAAAATAAGAAAATAGAGAAACCCATTTTGCATAACAAATATTAAATTTATTAAGCAATATTGTTTTTATATGTGCATAATGTACAGTATATGTCAGCATTTAAACATTGCATTGCAGAGGAGCTGCAAAAGAAATAAACATTTTAAAACTCTTTGAGACTGCCACATTGAAAAGCCTTTAAGCTGTTTTACTAAGCTTATCTTTTGTCCTTTTCTTCTTCATTGATCAAACAAGATCAGGACCATACCAACCTCTATGGTGGAAGAGGAAAAAAAGAAAGGAGTAATAAATAATTAATGTACATTGTGTTTTTTTTATTATTATTAATAAGCTTAAGCAAACATATTATGGAGGTTTACATGTTGAGTGTAAAATTCATTAAAATGTTTTTCCATACCACAATAATTAGTAGCAGTTGGCTTTTATTTACCAACTATTTGCTCCACCAAAACAAACAAACAAAAAACACAACTCATTGAATATTGCAACTGCTCAGTGGGCTACTGAGTTGTGTCAATGCCAAAGTCAATAAATCTTCTTGGCATCAAGAAGGAGGAGCTGTTAGAGTTCACTTTCAGCAGAATAGCACAGTTAAGGTTATGAGAATAGGAAGTGTGGTGGAATATGATGACTGCTCTGTCCCAGATGAACTTCCATGAGATTGGCTGGAGTCATAGGGAACTGATTTGTTTACCAGAATTTCCATTTACTTAACTAATTTTATTTAATGGGTAAGCAGTTTTACATATAATAATTTGGAAGTGCTTATTAATGGGCAGATATATGATATAAATTTGATATTTAATTTTGCTTCCACCCATTAAAATGTTAATCTCAATATTATTCTCTTTTGTATAAAGACTAGGTTTTCTTTAGCAGTATATGTTACTAAAAGAGCAATATTTATCAAGTGTAATCAGAATTCTCCTTATAATTCTCCTATGCTTTTGCCTTAGTGCGCCTTTAGAGAAGCGCATCTGTACACCCAAATATATATAAAAAATGGTAGTTTCTTTCATGTAATTAGCAAGAGTCCATGAGCTAGTGACGTATGGGATATACATTCCTACCAGGAGGGGCAAAGTTTCCCAAACCTCAAAATGCCTTTAAATACACCCCTCACCACACCCACAATTCAGTTTTACAAACTTTGCCTCCTATGGAGGTGGTGAAGTAAGTTTGTGCTAGATTCTACGTTGATATGCGCTCCGCAGCAAGTTGGAGCCCGGTTTTCCTCTCAGCGTGCAGTGAATGTCAGAGGGATGTGAGGAGAGTATTGCCTATTTTGAATACAGTGATCTCCTTCTACGGGGTCTATTTCATAGGTTCTCTGTTATCGGTCGTAGAGATTCATCTCTTACCTCCCTTTTCAGATCGACGATATACTCTTATTTATATACCATTACCTCTGCTGATTTTCGTTTCAGTACTGGTTTGGCTTTCTACAACATGTAGATGAGTGTCCTGGGGTAAGTAAGTAAGCTTATTTTCTGTGACACTCTAAGCTATGGTTAGGCACTTTTTTATAAAGTTCTAAATATATGTATTCAAACATTTATTTGCCTTGACTCAGGATGTTCAACATTCCTTATTTTCAGACAGTCAGTTTCATATTTGGGATAATGCATTTGAATCAATCATTTTTTCTTACCTTAAAAAATTTGACTCTTTTTTCCCTGTGGGCTGTTAGGCTCGCGGGGGCTGAAAATGCTTCATTTTATTGCGTCATTCTTGGCGCGGACTTTTTTGGCGCAAAAAATCTTTTCTGTTTCCGGCGTCATACGTGTCGCCGGAAGTTGCGTCATTTTTTGACGTCTTTTTGCGCCAAAAATGTCGGCGTTCCGGATGTGACGTCATTTTTGGCGCCAAAAAGCATTTAGGCGCCAAATAATGTGGGCGTCTTATTTGGCGCTAAAAAATATGGGCGTCGCTTTTGTCTCCACATTATTTCAGTCTCATTTTTTCTTTGCTTCTGGTTGCTAGAAGCTTGTTTATTGGCATTTTTTCCCATTCCTGAAACTGTCATTTAAGGAATTTGATCAATTTTGCTTTATATGTTGTTTTTTCTCTTACATATTGCAAGATGTCTCACGTTGCATCCGAGTCAGAAGATACTTCAGGAAAATCGCTGTCTAGTGCTGGAACTACCAAAGCTAAGTGTATCTGCTGTAAACTTTTGGTAGCTATTCCTCCGGCTGTTGTTTGTATTAATTGTCATGACAAACTTGTTAATGCAGATAATATTTCCTTTAGTAATGTACCATTGCCTGTTGCAGTTCCTTCAACATCTAAGGTGCAGAATGTTCCTGATAACATAAGAGATTTTGTTTCTGAATCCATCAAGAAGGCTATGTCTGTTATTTCTCCTTCTAGTAAACATAAAAAAATTTTTAAAAAAACTTCTCTCTCTACAGATGAATTTTTAAATGAACATCATCATTCTGATTCTGATGACTCTTCTGGTTCAGAGGATTCTGTCTCAGAGATTGATGCTGATAAATCTTCATATTTATTTAAAATGGAATTTATTCGTTCTTTACTTAAAGAAGTACTAATTGCTTTAGAAATAGAGGATTCTGGTCCTCTTGATACTAATTCTAAACGTTTAGATAAGGTCTTTAAATCTCCTGTGGTTATTCCAGAAGTTTTTCCTGTTCCTAATGCTATTTCTGAAGTAATTTCCAGAGAATGGGATAAATTGGGTAATTCATTTACTCCTTCTAAACGTTTTAAGCAATTATATCCTGTGCCGTCTGATAGATTAGAATTTTGGGACAAGATCCCTAAGGTTGATGGGGCTATTTCTACCCTTGCTAAACGTACTACTATTCCTACGTCAGATGGTACTTCGTTTAAGGATCCTTTAGATAGGAAAATTGAATCCTTTCTAACAAAAGCTTATCTGTGTTCAGGTAATCTTCTTAGACCTGCTATATCATTGGCTGATGTTGCTGCAGCTTCAACTTTTTGGTTGGAAACTTTAGCGCAACAAGTAACAGATCATGATTCTCATAATATTATTATTCTTCTTCAACATGCTAATAATTTTATCTGTGATGCCATTTTTGATATTATCAGAGTTGATGTCAGGTTTATGTCTCTAGCTATTTTAGCTAGAAGAGCTTTATGGCTTAAAACTTGGAATGCTGATATGGCTTCTAAATCAACTCTACTTTCCATTTCTTTCCAGGGTAACAAATTATTTGGTTCTCAGTTGGATTCTATTATCTCAACTGTTACTGGTGGGAAAGGAACTTTTTTACCACAGGATAAAAAATCTAAGGGTATAAACAGGGCTAATAATCGTTTTCGTTCCTTTCGTTTCAACAAAGAACAAAAGCCTGATCCTTCATCCTCAGGAGCAGTTTCAGTTTGGAAACCATCTCCAGTCTGGAATAAATCCAAGCCTTCTAGAAAGGCAAAGCCAGCTTCTAAGTCCACATGAAGGTGCGGCCCTCATTCCAGCTCAGCTGGTAGGGGGCAGGTTACGTTTTTTCAAAGAAATTTGGATCAATTCTGTTCACAATCTTTGGATTCAGAACATTGTTTCAGAAGGGTACAGAATTGGTTTCAAGATGAGACCTCCTGCAAAGAGATTTTTTCTTTCCCGTGTCCCAGTAAATCCAGTGAAAGCTCAAGCATTTCTGAATTGTGTTTCAGATCTAGAGTTGGCTGGAGTAATTATGCCAGTTCCAGTTCTGGAACAGGGGATGGGGTTTTATTCAAATCTCTTCATTGTACCAAAGAAGGAGAATTCCTTCAGACCAGTTCTGGATCTAAAAATATTGAATCGTTATGTAAGGATACCAACGTTCAAAATGGTAACTGTAAGGACTATCTTGCCTTTTGTTCAGCAAGGGCATTATATGTCCACAATAGATTTACAGGGTGCATATCTGCATATTCCGATTCATCCAAATCATTATCAGTTCCTGAGATTCTCTTTTCTGGACAAGCATTACCAGTTTGTGGCTCTGCCGTTTGGCCTAGCTACAGCTCCAAGAATTTTTACAAAGGTTCTCGGTGCCCTTCTGTCTGTAATCAGAGAACAGGGTATTGTGGTATTTCCTTATTTGGACGATATCTTGGTACTTGCTCAGTCTTTACATTTAGCAGAATCTCATACGAATCGACTTGTGTTGTTTCTTCAATATCATGGTTGGAGGATCAATTCACCAAAAAGTTCATTAATTCCTCAGACAAGGGTAACCTTTCTGGGTTTCCAGATAGATTCAGTGTCCATGACTCTGTCTTTAACAGACAAGAGACGTCTAAAATTGATTTCAGCTTGTCGAAACCTTCAGTCACAATCATTCCCTTCGGTAGCCTTATGCATGGAAATTCTAGGTCTTATGACTGCTGCATCGGACGCGATCCCCTTTGCTCGTTTTCACAAGCGACCTCTTCAGCTCTGTATGCTGAATCAATGGTGCAAGGATTACACAAAGATATCTCAATTAATATCTTTAAAACCGATTGTACGACACTCTCTAACGTGGTGGACAGATCACCATCGTTTAATTCAGGGGGCTTCTTTTGTGCTTCCGACCTGGACTGTAATTTCAACAGATGCAAGTCTCACAGGTTGGGGAGCTGTGTGGGGATCTCTGACGGCACAAGGAGTTTGGGAATCTCAGGAGGTGAGATTACCGATCAATATTTTGGAACTCCGTGCAATTTTCAGAGCTCTTCAGTCTTGGCCTCTTCTAAAGAGAGAATCGTTCATTTGTTTTCAGACAGACAATGTCACAACTGTGGCATACATCAATCATCAAGGAGGGACTCACAGTCCTCTGGCTATGAAAGAAGTATCTCAAATTTTGGTTTGGGCGGAATCCAGCTCCTGTCTAATCTCTGCGGTTCATATCCCAGGTATAGACAATTGGGAAGCGTATTATCTCAGTCGCCAAATGTTGCATCCGGGCGAATGGTCTCTTCACCCAGAGGTATTTCTTCAGATTGTTCAAATGTGGGAGCTTCCAGAGATAGATCTGATGGCGTCTCATCTAAACAAGAAACTTCCCAGGTATCTGTCCAGATCCCGGGATCCTCAGGCGGAAGCAGTGGATGCATTATCACTTCCTTGGAAGTATCATCCTGCCTATATCTTTCCGCCTCTAGTTCTTCTTCCAAGAGTAATCTCCAAGATTCTGAAGGAATGCTCGTTTGTTCTGCTGGTAGCTCCGGCATGGCCTCACAGGTTTTGGTATGCGGATCTTGTCCGGATGGCCTCTTGCCATCCGTGGACTCTTCCGCTACGACCAGACCTTCTGTCGCAAGGTCCTTTTTTCCATCAGGATCTCAAATCCTTAAATTTAAAGGTATGGAGATTGAACGCTTGATTCTTGGTCAAAGAGGTTTCTCTGACTCTGTGATTAATACTATGTTACAGGCTCGTAAATCTGTATCCAGAGAGATATATTATAGAGTCTGGAAGACTTATATTTCTTGGTGTCTTTCTCATCATTTTTCTTGGCATTCTTTTAGAATTCCGAGAATTTTACAGTTTCTTCAGGATGGTTTAGATAAAGGTTTATCCGCAAGTTCTTTGAAAGGACAAATCTCTGCTCTTTCTGTTCTTTTTCACAGAAAGATTGCTAATCTTCCTGATATTCATTGTTTTGTACAAGCTTTGGTTCGTATAAAACCTGTCATTAAGTCAATTTCTCCTCCTTGGAATTTGAATTTGGTTCTGGGGGCTCTTCAAGCTCCTCCGTTTGAACCTATGCATTCTTTGGACATTAAATTACTTTCTTGGAAAGTTTTGTTCCTTTTGGCGATCTCTTCTGCCAGAAGAGTCTCTGAACTATCTGCTCTTTCTTGTGAGTCTCCTTTTCTGATTTTTCATCAGGATAAGGCGGTGTTGCGAACTTCTTTTGAATTTTTACCTAAAGTTGTGAATTCCAACAACATTAGTAGAGAAATTGTGGTTCCTTCATTATGTCCTAATCCTAAGAATTCTAAGGAGAAATCGTTGCATTCTTTGGATGTTGTTAGAGCTTTAAAATATTATGTTGAAGCTACTAAGTCTTTCCGAAAGACTTCTAGTTTATTTGTTATCTTTTCCGGTTCTAGAAAAGGCCAGAAAGCTTCTGCCATTTCTTTGGCATCTTGGTTGAAATCTTTAATTCATCTTGCCTATGTTGAGTCGGGTAAAACTCCGCCTCAAAGGATTACAGCTCATTCTACTAGGTCAGTTTCTACTTCCTGGGCGTTTAGGAATGAGGCTTCGGTTGATCAGATTTGCAAAGCAGCAACTTGGTCCTCTTTGCATACTTTTACTAAATTCTACCATTTTGATGTATTTTCTTTTTCTGAAGCAGTTTTTGGTAGAAAAGTACTTCAGGCAGCGGTTTCAGTTTGAATCTTCTGCTTATGTTTTTCATTAAACTTTATTTTGGGTGTGGATTATTTTCAGCAGGAATTGGCTGTCTTTATTTTATCCCTCCCTCTCTAGTTACTCTTGCGTGGAAAGATCCACATCTTGGGTAATCATTATCCCATACGTCACTAGCTCATGGACTCTTGCTAATTACATGAAAGAAAACATAATTTATGTAAGAACTTACCTGATAAATTAATTTCTTTCATATTAGCAAGAGTCCATGAGGCCCGCCCTTTTTTGTGGTGGTTATGATTTTTTTGTATAAAGCACAATTATTCCAATTCCTTATTTTATATGCTTTCGCACTTTTTTCTTATCACCCCACTTCTTGGCTATTCGTTAAACTGAATTGTGGGTGTGGTGAGGGGTGTATTTATAGGCATTTTGAGGTTTGGGAAACTTTGCCCCTCCTGGTAGGAATGTATATCCCATACGTCACTAGCTCATGGACTCTTGCTAATATGAAAGAAATTAATTTATCAGGTAAGTTCTTACATAAATTATGTTTTTTTTGCACTTTCCATAGGCAAATTTAGGCGATATAATGATAATGTTCTCCTGTCGAATTAGTATACGTGCTTAATCAATCACTGAAAATAAGCAAATTCTCTTGTTAGTTCGTGTTCACTAAAATACCCTAAAGTACTAAAATGTATATTTATAAACTGTAAAAATGTTTCAATAAAATAGGATGCCATATATTTATTTTACAAATATTCCTTTTTTTAAAAAATAAATAAAAAAATACTGTCTTTTTCACAGAACATAAGATAATGTTAAAAAACCCCATTTATATATATATATCATAAAGTCTCATATTTTTGTCTTATATTCTTTACTGCAGAGTAGGTACTGCACAATGTTATCTCCACAACATTGTGCAGCAGCTCCAGGATTTCTTTTTTTCTTTCTATTCCTGTTCTCCATGGTATTTATAGAACTTTACTGAATACAATAGATGGAGAACTTTAAGTCCGCTCTAGGTGCAAAAAATGATAAATGAGTTACTAGTCAATTTAACAAGGTATAAAATAGAACATACAACTGCAGTGATCTAATTTAACTCTTTTTTTGGCGCTCCTATGCGCCTAGGTCAGTGATGACGAACCTTGGCACTCTAGATGTTTCCGAATTACATTTACCATGATGTTTAGGCACTCTGAAGTACAGTCAAGCATCATGGGAAATGTAGTGCTGAAACATCTGGAGTACCAAAGTTTGCCATCACTGGCCTAGGTGAACGCAGACCGAGTAGGAGAATTTATACAGCTGAACTAGCCAATTTTTTTTAACAAATTTTAGAATGATAAATAAGGGGAATTAAATTTGCTGGCAATTATATCAAGAGGCATCTAAGTGCTGTTTTTTTTTTTAGTTATTTTTGACTGAATTCTACCTTTGCAAATGGATACTAGCACAGGTTATGAGATTAATATTTATTGCATAACTGCTAATAATCTGAATTTGTAGCCTATTATTTCACATGCAAGTAATCTGATGTTAAACTTATTGGAAGACTTTTACTATGCAGAAAGTAGGAAATATATCATGTGTTTAAGATGTCTTAAAAGTCCAAAAAACATCTTTTAACGTGTTCTTTCTATTGTTGCACCCATCCCAACTATGCATTATAATGAAGGCCGAAACGATCGTCTGGGGTTGCTGTGTTCCTTGTTCAGAGAGGAATTGCCTGGTATTTCGGCGCTGGACTGACTGTAATAGGCGGGATCAGACTGATATACTACAGGAAAGTTCTACTCTGTGAAAAGCATTACTGGGCTAAAAGAAGCTGCACCCAGCTGGTAAATCACCACAGAACAGGCTAACAATAGTAATGAGCTGGTTATTTGTTCCTGTGAGTGCGCAAGTAGAGAAGCTGTCCACCTGCCTTTTAATACATGGGGCCCCTAATGTATATCTATAAATACCAAGCACAATGTTTTTGAAACTCAAAAGTAACAGATGGTACAACTTTCTCAATTCATTTGAAACAATAGGCCAGATGCAATGAAATCTTCATGGTCTGTGAGGCCCCTGAAAAAAAGTGCTAAATCCCTGTGTAACAAGTCATGGGCTAAATTTAATAAAAACATATTAGCCTAGATTACAAGTGGAGTGATACATTTGTATCTATCTTGAGCACTCACTGTGCTCAGGGTATTACGAGTTGAATGTAAAAATTTAGCAAGTGAGCCAAAGACTCAGTTGCGCTAACATATCGGATATTGCGATCGCACCAACTACCTTTCCCAATGTTATTCTATTGGTCAAGCTAAATAAGCCTTTTTCTTTTTTTTTGCTCAATCGCTAAACCAAGGGTGCGCTAGATTAACTGTGCTGAGGTCGAAGGTATGTTAGAAATACTTAAAAATTCTTACTTTCATCACTAGAAGAAAATGTTATTTTTATTTTTAAATATAAAAACTGTATACATATATATATCTGTATCTTGAATTTCACGTTCTTTTCAATTATATTAAAAACCCATAAAGAACATTAAAATTGTTTAAAAATGATATTGCATATTTTAAGGTATTTGACTGAGAAGGGCCTGATGCGGTTGGAGAATACATGGCAACCGATCTGAGACCATTCATCCATAAATAATCTCTCCAGATTTCAAGATCGACGATGGTGGACTCTCCTCTTCAGTTCACCATACAGATTTTCTATGGTATTCAAGTCAGGGGACTGGGATGGCCATGACAGGGCCTTGAGTTAGTAGATTATTGTCCTGCGACGGCCCATCTGGCAGAGGCAGTCAGGTGCTCATTTAATACTTGTTGATATTTGATAGAGTCCATGATGCTATGTATTCCTACAAAATGTCCAGGTCCTCTGGCAGAAAACAACACCAAAACATTAAAGAGCCATCACCATATTTAACCGTAGGCATGAGGTACTTTTCTATATGTCTACCTCTCTGTGTGCGCCAAACCCACCTCTGGTGTTTATTGCCAAAAAGCTCTATTTTTATTTAATCTAATTATAGAACCAGATCCCATTTGAAGTTCCATTAGTGTCTGGCAAACTGAAGATGCTTGAGTTGGTTTTTGGATTATGTATAGTGGGGATAGGGAGAAGCGCTACTAAAAAGACACTATTTAATAAAAGAAGTAGTAATACAAGAAATGTGTAAAAAATATATGAAAAAATGTCTCTGAAAAGGAAGCAGGCTATACTGCTGAGCAAATACAATACAGATGACAATCTATAAGAGATGAGTGTAAGATGCCGACATTAAACTAATGCGCATAAAACAAATATAAAAACATACAATATTATCCACTAAGCATAAGTAAAGAGTATTACGTCTAGCTTGAAATGACAATAAAAAATAGTAAAAACAAAACAGTAAAAACAAGACTGTATTATATATGTGTAACGATTGGAAAAAACTTTGTAACAGGTAATAGCAACTTAGAGTCCTTGGAAATTTCCAGCAGTGTTAGTCCAGCACCGCCAGGGTATATTACACAATGTTAGCAAAGGCTATAATGTGAATAATGTGAATATACGCTATGTAGCGTATATGAAGGGAGGTAAGAAAAGACTTGCAAAAAAGGTAAGGTTTCTTCTGCTGTGCACAGCGAAGACCTTGTTGCTTACCTATTCATTTACTCGGGTGTATGTGGTGGAAACATAGAAGCTGAACAGATGCTTTCTTTCACTTTGTGCTAAATGAGTGTTTATATCATGCATAATTCCTGTTGTGGCGCTCCATATATTCCTATACCCACTAGCACTTGTTTTAAATCTTTCACTTCGGATATACCAATGGGCTGGATGATAGCTATTGCTCTGTGGAATAGCTTGTTGTGGCGCTCGCTCCAATGCAGGACTGTGGATTCTACCTTTGAAACAAAGTTTCCATCTCCACAACAAAGGATTGCCTGCACTGTGAGTCCGTGAAAAAGCCATTCTAGTTGGCTACATCGTCACGTGACCGGTATTAACTTGGGGACGGGTCATTCAGTCGAAGTTAAGGTACTTTTTTTCTTGTCTTCATTGTGCACAGCAGAAGAAACCTCACCTTTTTTGCAAGTCTTTTCTCACCTCCCTTTATATACGCTACTTAGCGTCAACCTATCCCCATTATACATATTTTGTTTCATTCACATTTAAGAGATTTATGTGAATTTCCAGGTATTAGCTTTGATTATCCTATAGGAAGCTTTCAGACCACTTTCTCTTGTACACATTGTTTTTTTTATAAGAATAGATGCTTTTTCATTGAAACCCTTCCAAACAACTTGTGGTGATGTAGGTGACGTCGGATTGTAGATTTGGAGACTTTCTGACCCCAAGACGCAACTAACTTCTGCAATTCTCCAGCTGTGATCCTTGGAGATATTTTGGCCACAGTGAGTTGAGACAATATAAACTTCTATGTTAATTCATAACATTACCAGTTGACTGGAACTTCTTAATTATTGCCCTGATGGTAGAAATGGGCATTTTCAATGCTTTTGCTATTTTTTTATAGCTGCTTCCCATTTTGTGAAGCTCAACAACCTTTTGCCGCACATCACAGCTATATTCCTTGGTCTTACCCTTTGTGATGAATGACAAGGGAATTTGGCATATTTGTTACCTAATATTATACCCATGTGAAACAGTTTACTGTTCCTAGTCACCCAGGTGTGCTAAAAAAGGGAAAATATCAATGGGAATATATTTATACTTATATTTAACAAAGATTATTGTTTTTTTGGATAAACCTGTGTTGTGTTTGCAATTGTTTGATTTAATAACGATAAAGACTATTTTTTACAGCCTTCTTTGCTCATATTTACCAAGGGTGCCAATATTAGTGGATGGCACTGTAGTATATTATACCTGAATCAGTCATCTATTCTTGGTTATCTATTAGGTAAACAGGTTATTTCTTAGACCACAGCTTTTAAAATACGCTTCTTATTTTATTTTCTGATAGACTGAAGGGTACATTTTTACTGATTAGCCACTGGTGCTGGCTTCTACGCTGTATTTCTTTAACCAACAAAGGGCTAGATTATGAGTGGAGTGTTATTTAACGCTCCCGCTCAAGCGTTTACTGCACTAGAAGTAAGCTTTTTGCGCTTGTCGAGTTGCACTTTTATAATGAGTTAAAAGTAAACAGTTTTCGCTCTCACATTACCCAACAAGTGCAAAAATCCAAACTTAGAATATGGCGTGCACACTCACGTATTCCCCTATGGAAGTCAATGGAGATAAAACTGAAAAAAACAACAACTTGCGCACAAAACCTTATCGCAAATAAAAAACTGACAAGAATATATGAATGTTTCACATTCCATTGTTCTTCACATAGAAGAATATGTTCTATTTATTCATAAATATATATTGCTATATATATCTGATGGTATTTTGGTACAATAAATATCTATGCTAGACATGTGCAACGCTAAAAACGTTGTTTCGTTTTCATTAGTTAAATAAATAATTTAGTTAAGTTAAAAAAAAATTTGTTTCAGAAAATTAGTTATGTTAAGTTAAATAATTTTTTCGGATCCGTTCATTATTTTTAATCCATTCTTTATTCATATTCATTATTCTATTCTAAAGTTTAGAATAGAATAATGCATATGAATAAAGAATGGATCCAAAAAAATGAAAGGATTCGAAAAAACGATTTAACTTAACATAACTAATATGCCGCCAATTGCCGAAAAACAAAAATGATTTAAAACTGCCACCGTCAACCACATCCCTGACACTAAATAAAGCTATTAACCCCTAAACCACCGTACCCCCACATCGCCAACACTAACTAAAGATATTAACGTATAAACCGCCGCTCCCCCATCACGACACTAAATAAACCTATTAACCCCTAAACCGCCGCTCCCCAACATCGCCAACACTAAATAAAGCTATTACCCCTAAACCGCTGCCCCCACATCACCAACACTAACTAAACCTATTAACCCATAAACCGCCATACTCCCACATCGCCAACACTAACTAAACCTATTTACCTCTAAAGCGCGTTCCCCGACATCGTCAACACTTAAATCGTCAACAAAATGATTTAAAACTGCCGTCGTCACCCACATTGCTGACACTAAATAAAGCTATAAACCCCTAAACCGCCGTACCCCCACATCGCCAACACTAACTAAAGCTATTAACCTCTAAACCGCCGTTCCCCCCATCGCCAACACTAAATAAAGATATTAACTCCTAAACACCGTACCCCCACACCACTGACACTAAATAAAGCTATTAACCCCTAAACCGCCCCTCCACAGCACCAACACTAACTAAACCTATTAACCCATAAACCACCATACTCCCACATCGCCAACACTAACAAAACCTATTTACCTCTAAAGCGCCGTTCCCCGACATTAACAACACTTAATAAAACACTAAATAAAGCTATTAACCCCTAAACCACTGTGCCCCCACATCACTGACACTAAATAAAGCTATTAACCCCTAAACCTCCACCCCCCACATCACCAACACTAACTAAACCTATTAACCCATAAACCGCCGCACTCCCACATTGCCAACACTAACTAAACCTATTAACCTCTAAAGCACCGTACCCCCACATCGCCAAAACTAAATAAACCTATTAACTCCTAAACCTCCGACCCCCACATCGCAACTAGCTAAATTAAACTATATTGACCCCTAATAGATCCAAAAGAACAGCAAACACGATTTCAGTCAAAAGCTAGATAGCTCAGTTTATTTGGAAGTTCAAAACTATGGTAGGTAGACAGTGAGACAACACCTGATGCGTTTTGCGCATGTGCACATGCACTTCATCAGAGGCTAATGATTCTATTGACAGGAGGGCTTAAGTACTCATCATCAGCCAATCACTACAAAGTACAGTGTCAACCAATAGTAATGTATTTCATCATACTTAACTGTGTTCAATGGGCGGATATGTAACTCTCCTCCTGTCAATTTAGAAGTCTACAAACATGTGATGTTAACAGTGATAAACTATAAGCTTTAACTATGCAGAATAATTCATCTAAAGTATACTCTCTAGAGAAAACATATATAGAGAGTCCGAATTATCAAATGTCTGTTGGACCTTATCCGACAGTGAGGATCAGGTCTGACAGACATCGCTGAATGCGGAGAGCAATACCCTCTCCGTATTCAGCATTGCACCAGCAGCTCACAAGAACTGCTGGTGCAACACCGCCCCCTGCAGACGCGGGAGGTGTCAATCAATCCGATCGTACTCGATTGGGTTGAATTGTGGCGATTCCTGTCCGCCTCATCAGAGCAGGTGGACAGGGTTATGGAGCAGCGGTCTTTAGAACGCTGCTCCATAACTTGTGTTTCTGGCGAATCTGAAGACTCGCCAGAAACACATGCCCTCAAGCTCCGTTCGGATAAATGGGCCTCAATGTAAACATAAAGATTATTACATTGTCTCATAAGTACAGAAAGACTAAAACATGATAACAAATATGTTCAATCTTTAAATGAATTTTGAAAAAGAACATACAAATTATGATTACTATTTAAAGAAAAGCAATAGATCAAATGAAAAAAACTAATGATCAAAGGAATATTTAAATAAATACAATAAATAAAACAAAGTAAAGTAAAACTAGGGTAAAAACAATGTGTACATAAAGGAAAAAGATATTTAATAATAATCAAATATTTCTAAATGTATTTTTTACCCATAGTTCCATGCTATTAATAATAGACAGCTAGATTATGAGTTTGGCGTTATGAGTGAAAAGCAGCTTTATGCTTCATAACGCTGCTTTTTCCCTAACGCCACTATTACAAGTCTTGAAGGTATAGGTGTACAGCACACTTTTTTGGCCGTCACGCAAAGTCAGCACCGCAATTTTAAAAAAGTCCTTTTTCAATGGGACTCCCATAGCGCCGATATTACAAGTTTTGCCTGGGAGGCCAAAAAGTGACCGGTACACCCTATACCGACAAGATTCGTACCGCCATTTAAAGTGTTAATAACTATTTACTTACTATTCTACCTAGTTAAAATAAATACAAACTTAGCTGTGAAATAAAAATAAAACCTAAGATAGCTATAATGTAACTTATGTTATATTGTAGCTAGCTTAGGTTTTATTTTACAGGTAAGTATGTGTTTAGTTTTAAATAGGAATAATTTAGTTATTAATAGTATATTAGAAAGTTTTATTAAGAATTATTTTATTTATATTAAAGTTAGGGGGTGTTAGGGTTACGTTAGTGTTAGGGTTAGACTTAGGGTTACGTTAGGGGTTAATATATTTATTTAGTGTTAGTGATGTGGGAGGCCAGAGGTTTAGGGGTTAATAAATTTATTATAGCGGTGGCGGCGGCGACATTTGAGCGGCAGATTAGGGGTTAATTAATTTATATAGGTGTCAACAGCATTGGGGGCAGCAGATTAGGGGTTAATAAGTGTAGGTAGGTGGTGGCAACGTTGGGGGCGGCAGATTAGGGGTTAATAAATTTATGTAGGTGGTGGAGACATTAGGGGCGACAAAGCTGTAGCATAAAACTCATAACTAAACTGTTAAAAAGTACACTAACACCCATAAACTACCTATTAACCCCTAAACCGAGGCCCTCCTCCATCGCAAACACTATAATAAAATTATTAATCCCTAATCTGCTGTACCGGACATCGCCGCCACTTAAAAATGTTTTAACCCCTATTCCGCCGCTTCTTGACATCGTCGCCTCTATAATAAACCTATTAACCCCTAAACCGCTGCCCTCTCACATCGCAAACACTATTTAAATATTTTTAACCCCTAATCTGCCGTCCGCCCACACCGCCACTATAATAAACCTATTAACCCCTAAACTTAAGCCTAACCCTAGCGTAACCCTAACACCTCCTTACTTAAATATAATTAAAATAAATCTAAATAAAACTTACTATTATTACTTATAACTAAATACTTACCTGGAAAATAAACCCTAAGCTAGCTTCAAAATAACTAATAGTTACATTGTAGTTAGCTTATGTGTTATTTTTATTTCACAGGTAAGTTTGTATTTATTTTAACTAGGTAAACTAGTTAGTAAATAGATATTAACTATTTACTAACTACCTAGTTAAAATAAATACAAATTTACCTGTAAAATAAAACATAACCCGAGTTACACTAACACCTAACATTACAATAAAATTAAATAAATTAAATTAATAAAATACAATTATTTAAATTACAAAAAAAATAAAGACTAAATTACACAAAATAAAAAAAGAAATGATCAAAAATAAAAATGAATTACTCCTAATCTAATAGCCCTATCAAAATAACCCCCCCGAAATAAAAAAAACCCGTAGCCTACACTAAAATGCCAATGGCCCTTAAAAGGGCTTTTTGCTGGGAATTACCCCAAAGAGATCAGCTTTTATCTGTAAAAAAATACAAACAACCCCCCAACAGTAAAACCCATCACCCACACAACCAAACCCCCCAAATAAAAAAAACTATCTAAAATAACCTAAGCTAACCATTGCCCTGAAAAGGGCATTTGGATGGGCATTGCTCTTAAAAGGGCATTTAGCTATTTTACATTGCCCAAACCCTAATCTAAAAATAAAACCCACCCAAAAAAACCTTAAAAATCCTAACACTAACCCCCGACGATCCACTTACAGTTTTAGAAGACCGGACATCCATCCTCATCCAGCCGGCGAAGTCCTCATCCAAGTGGGTAGAAGTCCTCATCGAATTGGCCAGAAGTCTTCATCTAGACGGCATCTTCTATCTTCATCTATCCGGCGCGGAGCGGGTCCATCTTCAAGACATCCGGCTGGCTGAGTGTTTGGAACTTCCAAATAAACTGAGCTATCTAGCTTTTGACTGAAATCATGTTTGCAGTTCTTTTGGATCTAATAGAAGTTTATGCGGTTCTGGGAGCCAAAGAGTGAGGAGACACGCCCATTCTGACGGAAGGAGCCTGAACCTGCCTGAGAACATTTCCTGCAGCCATGACTGGAGGGCTTCATCGTCAGACCAGGATCGCCTACAGAAGTTGTCAATTACAAGCAGGTCATATCAGATGAGGAAGGGGTGTTGCAAGTGACTGGCTTAATGTGCCATATTGGCATTTTAGGCATTGTATTTGGATTACCAATATAAGCACTGTGCTCCTATTTGGGATTTACAGCTAACTGCATGATATATTACAGGCACTGGCCTGTTTACTTGGACTTATCCAATGATGCAGCAATGGCTGTTTTCGAGTCGTCTAAAGTTTTATACCTGTACTGCTTATTAACCTTTTTTATAAAGGTCTACTCGGACTTTGTTTCTTGCATGAAACCTTTGTATATTATATATATTAACCCCTAAACCTAACACTCCCTAACTTTAACATAATTAAAATAGACCTAAATTAAAGTTACAATTATCAACTAACTACCTTACTTACAAATACAAACTTACCTGTGAAATAAAAATAAAACCTAAGCTAGCTACAATATAACTATTTACTAACCACCTAGTTAAAATAAATACAAACTTACCTGTGAAATAAAAATAAAACCTAAGCTTAAATGACTAGAACCTAACATTACAAAAATAAAAAACCTAACATTACAAAAATAATTAAAACTACAATTACAAAAAATAATAAACACTAAAATTACAAAAATTAAAAATACTACCATTACAAAAAATAACAAACAAATTATCCAAAATAATACAATTATTCCTATTCTAATACCCCGTTTAAAGAAACAAAAACAAAAAAGCACCCCAAAATAAAAATCCCTAATCTATAATAAACTACCAATAGCCCTTAAAAGGGCCTTTTGTAGGGCATTGCCCTAAAGTTACCAGCTTTAAAAGTTTAAACATTACACCCCCTAACATTACAACACCCACCCCACAAAATAAAAAAAAACTAACAAAATCTACCCATTGCCCTGAAAAGGGCTTTTGTATGGGCATTGTCCTTAAAAGGTCATTCAGCTTTTTTACTGCCCTTAAAATTCTTTTTCGACCCATTAAAATAAAAAAGCCCTAATCTATAAAAAAAAACACCCTAAAAAACCCAAAAAAGATCTTCATCCCAGCGGCGAAGCATCTTCATCCATCACGGGACCGGCATCTTCTATCTTCTTTATCCCTGCAGAGGCGGAGGGGTCGGTGGATGCATGGAGGTGGAGGTCCTCTTCATTCGATTGTCTGCCGCACACTGAGGACTCAATGCAAGGTACCCCTTTTATTGGGGTACCATTGCATTCCTATTGGCGGAAAAATTTGAATCAGCCAATTGGAATGAGAGCTGCTTAAATCCTATTGGCTGATATGAACAGCCAATAGGATTTAAGAAGCTCTCATTCCTATTGGCTGATTTGAATTTTTCAGCAAATATTAATGCAATGGTACCCCAATATAAAAGTGGGGCCTTGCACTGAATCCTCAGTGTGTGGTGGACGAGCCCTTTGCAGGAGTTAACTACAAAGGACTACAATGCAAGAAAGAAGCTTCCATAGAACCAATATACTATAATTGCTGCTTCACATACATCATCATACTTTGGCCACCTAATATCCAGCATCATGTGACTTCCATTGACCGCTGCATTTGCTGCTCCAGATACAGTTTACCTAATATTGTGGTCTAGCCACTTTCATTACTTCACCAGTGGATGCAATACCAAGATTATACCAGTGCATTTCTAAAATGTGACATATGCAACTACCTCCCTTAACATTTTAAAGTACAAGCCCGACAATAACTTCAAGCTATCACACATCAATTCCAAGTACATCTCAAAAAATCCTTTAGGCACTCAATTCCAATTTCAAATTCATAATTTTCAATTTAAAATACATCTAAAATTTCATTCAAGCTTATACCTCATTTATCTAACCATTTCCAAAAAGCCCATTCAAGTAATCCATTTACTAATTACACAATCATCCAAACAACCTTTTTATTTATTCTGAGAACATCTAAGAAATCACATAAAGTATTTTCTTCACCATCCACCAATACATTTGATTCCCTGAGGCTTGTTTATACAGTCCCAGGGGAAATGATGAGGTTTGAGTGTTAAAATAGAAGGACAAATGGTTTATCGCCTTTAGCTCAACTGGTGGATAGAACAGATGTCTAACATTCCTTTTTCTTTTCAAATGTCTAAACAAAATAATGTTTCAAATATAAGACTGCTCAACCAAACAAAAAGTAGTCTATAGACTTATTTTTAATTCGTAACTACCCTTTAAAAATATAATTGTGTATACACATAATATAAGTAATACCTTTTCAATTAATAGTTTTAAAAAAATCTAATGCTTTATAATTACGGGACTTTAATTTACTATTTTCAAAACCATGTACATTTAAGAATAAAAATAACATTTTGACCCCAACTTGTCAAATCAGACATTATTTAAAAGTAAATAAATAAATAAACAAATAGTTGAGTTTAGTACTTGAACATTAAGAAAATCAGTGCTATGATGTTTGAAAGAAATAAAAATGTTTATAATATAATTGGATTTCCATATGAAAAAGTATTAAGAATGGCTATGACCTAGATTACAAGTTTTGCGGTATAGTGTGGTATGGCTATACCGCTGAAAAATTGGCCATTGCGCGTGGAATGGCAGGTCTCCCATAATACAAGTCACGCCGATATAGCTATACTGCTAGCATTTTAGCCTGTAACAGCCAATAGAATTTTAACATCTCTCATCCTATTGGCTGATTTGATTTTTCAGCCAATAGGAATGCAACATTACTCAAATATAAAAGGGGTATCTGCATTCAAGCTTCAATGTGCAGCATTCTGCGCTGGATGTCCCCGCCGGTCCTAGACAGCTCCGCTCCTCGCCGCCACAGCTCAGATAGAAGATGCCCCCACGATGGATGAAGACGAATTCTTCATCCAAGGTGGGCAGAGGAGGCCCTTGATCTGGTAGAAGAGACGCCGCCTGGATGAAGATGAATGTCAGGACTTCAGGAACTGTGAGTAGATTTCCTGGGTTAGTATTAGTTTTTTTTTTTGGGGTGTTTTTTTTTTTTTTTGATTAGGGCTTTTTTATTTTAATGGACAGTAAAAGAGCTGAATGCACTTTTAAGGGCAATGCCCATACAAATGTCCCTTTAGGGGCAATTGGTAGCTTAGTTTTTTTTAGACTTAGCTTTTTTATTTTGGGGGGGTTGGTTGGGTGGGGGGGTTTTATTACTGTTAGGGGGGACTTTGTAAATTTTTAATGTAAAAGAGCTGTTTTCCATAGGGCAATGCCCTACAAAAGGCCCTTTTAAAGGCTATTGGTAGTTTATTGTTAGGTTACGGGGTGTTTTTATTTGAGGGGGGGGGCTTTTTTGTTTTCATAGGGCTATTAGATTAGGTGTAATTTTTAATATTTTGGATAATTTCTTTTATTATTTTTTGCAATCGCCTGCTGGTATTTAGAGTCAGGCAGGAGAGGGTCTACCGCTCACTTCCCTACTGCGATTCCAGGGTACCGCAGATCCCCTTACGCCAATTGCGTATCCTATCTTTTCAATGGGATCTGCCTAACACTGGTATTTGGAGTCTTGGGAGAAGTGAGCGGTAGACCCTCTACCGACAAGACTCCTAATGCCAAAAAAAGTCAGTAGTTAAGAGCTTTATGGGCTAACTCCGGAATATAAAGCTCTTAACTACTGTGCTCTAAAGTACACTAACACCCATAAACTACCTATGTACCCCAAAACCGAGCCCCCCCCCCACATCGCCGCCACTCTAATAAAAATTTTTAACCCCTAATCTGCCGACCGGACACCGCCGCCACCTACATTATCCCTATGAACCCCTAATCTGCTGCCCCTAACATCGCCGACCCCTTTATTATATTTATTAACCCCTAATCTGCCCCCCCCCAACGTCGCCGCTACCTAACTACACTTATTAACCCCTAATCTGCCAACCCGACCTCGCCGCCACTATAATAAATGTATTAACCCCTAAACCGCCACACTCCCGCCTCACAAACACTATAATAAATAGTATTAACCCCTAATCTGCCCTCCCTAACATCGCCGCCACCTACCTACAATTATTAACCCCTAATCTCCCGCCCGCACCGTCGCCGCTACTATAATACATTTATTAACCCCTAAACCTAACTCTAACCCTAACACCCCCCTAACATAAATATAATTTAAATTAAACAAAATAATATTCCTAAAATTAACTAAATTAATCCTATTTAAAACTAAATACTTACCTATCAAATAAACCGTAATATAGCTACAATATAACTAATAATTACATTGTAGCTATTTTAGGATTTATATTTATTTTACAGGCCACTTTGTATTTATTTTAACTAGATACAATAGCTATTAAATAGTTAATAACTATTTAATAGCTACCTAGTTAAAATAAATACAAAAGTACCTGTAAAATAAATCCTAACCTAAGTTACAAATACACCTAACACTACACTATCATTAAATTAAATTAATTAAATAAATTACATACAATTAGCTAAAATAAAATACAATTAAATAAATATACTATAATACAAAAAAACAAACACTAAATTACAAAAAATAAAAAAGAATTACAAGCAGTTCAAACTAATTACACCTAATCTAAGCCCCCTAATAAAATAAAAAAGCCCCCAAAATAAAAAATTCCCTACCCTATTCTAAAATACAAAAGTAATCAGCTCTTTTACCATCCCTTAAAAGGGCTTTTTGCGGGGCCTTTCCCCAAAGTAATCAGCTCTTTTACCTGAAAAGAAAAATACAATACCCCCCCAACATTACAACCCACCACCCACATACCCCTACTCTAACCCACCCAAACCCCCTTAAATAAACCTATCGCTAACCCCCTGAAGATCATCCTACCTTGAGTCGTCTTCACCCAGCCGAGCCAAATTCTTCATCCAAGGTGCGCAGAGGAGGTCCTTGATCCGGTAGAAGTCTTCATCCAAGCGGCAAAGAAGAGGTCCTCCATCCGGTAGAAGTGTTCATCCAGGCGGCGTCTTCAATCTTCATCCATCCGGAGGGGAGCTATCTTCAATGGAGCCGACGCGGAGCCATCCTCTTCAACCGACGGACTAACGACGAATGAAGGTTCCTTTAAGGGACGTCATCGAAGATGGCGTCCCTTCAATTCTGATTGGCTGATAGAATTGTATCAGCCAATTGGAATTAAGGTAGAAAAAAATCTGATTGGCTGATGCAATCAGCCAATCAGATTGAAGTTCAATCCGATTTCTGATCCAATCAGACAATCGTATTGAACTCGCATTCTATTGACTGATCGGAACAGCCAAAAGAATGCGAGTTCAATACGATGGCTCTGCGTCGGCTCCGTTGAAGATGGCTCCGCTCCGGATGGATGAAGATTGAAGATGCCGCCTGGATGAACACTTCTACCGGATGGAGGACCTCTTCTTTGCCGCTTGGATGAAGACTTCTACCAGATCAAGGACCTCCTCTGCCCACCTTGGATGAAGAATTCGGCTCGGCTGGGTGAAGACGACTCAAGGTAGGATGATCTTCAGGGGGTTAGTGATAGTTTTATTTAAGGGGGTTTGGGTGGGTTAGAGTAGGGGTATGTGGGTGGTGGGTTGTAATGTTGGGGGGGGTATTGTATTTTTCTTTTCAGGTAAAAGAGCTGATTACTTTGGGGCAAGGCCCCGCAAAAAGCCCCTTTAGAGTTGATTACTTTTGTATTTTAGAATAGGGTAGGGAATTTTTTATTTTGGGGGGCTTTTTTATTTTATTAGGGGGCTTAGATTAGGTGTAATTAGTTTAAACTGGTTTTAATTCTTTTTATTTTTTTGTAATTTAGTGTTTGTTTGTTTTTTGTATTATAGTATAGTTTATTTAATTGTATTTTATTTTAGCTTATTGTATGTAAATTATTAATTTTACGGAGCGGCAGATTAGGGGTTAATAGTATAATGCTGGTATCAGCTATAGCGGGGGAGGCAGATTAGAGGTTAATAAGTGTAAGGTTAGGGGTGTTTAGACTCGGGGTACATGTTAGGGTGTTATGTGCAGACTTAGAAAGTGTTTCCCCATAGGAAACAATGGGGCTGCGTTAGGAGCTGAACGCTGCTTTTTTGCAGGTGTTAGGTTTTTTTCAGCCCAAAATGCCCCATTGTTTCCTATGGGGATATCGTGCATGAGCACGTTTTGCCAGCTTACCTCTACCGTAAGCAACGCTGGCATTGAGGGTTGAAGTGGAGCTAAGTTAGGCTCAACGCTCCCTTTTTTGAGCCTAACGCAGCCCCTCAGACAACTCTAAATACCAGCATTGTTGAAAGGGTGCATTGGCAAAAAAAGCAGCGTTAGCTACGCGGCTTTTTACCGACAAAACTCTAAATCTAGGCGTTAGTGTTTTTTTATTTTTCATAATTTTAGTGTTTTTTTTTGTGGTAATGTTAGATTTAATTTTTCGTAGTGTTAGGTTATTTAAATCTTGTAATTTGTTTTTGTTTTTATTTGTAGTTTATTTTATTTTATTAAAATAGTTATGTTAGGTTTATTTATAGTTTAATCTTAGTTTTTTTTATTTCACAGGTTTTTATTTATTTTAAGATAGTTATATTGTAAATTTAATTTAAAGTTAGGGGGGTGTTAGGTTTAGGGGTTAATAGTTTAATTTAGTTATTTGCGATGTGGGAGGCCAGTGGTTTAGGGGTTAATAGTTTAATTTAGTGCTTTGCAATGTGGGGGTGCGACGGTTTAGGGGTTAATAGGTTTTGTTTAGTATTATCGAGGTGGGTGGCCAGCGGTTTAGGGGTTAATAGGTTTATTTATTGTTGGGGGTGGCGGTTTAGGGGTTAAAAGGTTTATTTAGGTGTTAGCGATGCGGTTGTGCAGAAGATTAGGGATTAATAAGTTTATTTAGTGTCTGCAATGTCGGGGGCGGTGGATTAGGGGTATTTAGACTAGGGCTTTATGTTAGGGTGTGAGATTTATAATAAACTTTCTTTTCCCTATAGACATCAATGTGGAATGCATTAAAGCGATCGCCATTACGCGATCGCAAGTGTTCATTTTTTTTCTATCACTTTCTCTCCATTGATGTCTATGGGGGAAAGCGTGCATGAGCATGTAAAGTCAGGCCTTGGGTTTTGTGGAGCTTAACGCACCATACCGCACAACACAAGAAAGTTTTTCAGTAACTTGTTATGGCAGCGCTATGGAAAGTGCAATATCACTAATATTTTTGCGTTGTTTACGCACCCGGTTTAGTACATAATTTGTACACTAAAACACATTATTTTAAGAAAGCTACATGAAGTATGATCAGTAAATACTTTTCTCTAATTTGCTCAACATCATTTTTCAATAAATAAAACAATACTAAATCAAAGCTTGTCAATACACACACAAGACAAGGCGTTTTAGGGCACAAAGGTTTGGACTAATATACAACCCAGGATACCCCCCCCCCCCAACAACACACAAACAAGAACCTTGATTCACAACTACTGAAGACATTTTCCTGTTTTTACCAGCAACCCTTATTCTGTTCTGCCTGTGAGGCTGGTCACAGCAGCTGTATTTCAACACCAAGTTCTCTCTTTTCTGATTGCCAGCTGTAGTCTTTACTGTAGAGAGAGAACCATATGTTTCCCAGTACATTTAAATCATCAACATTTTCCTCCAATAAAGCAATTCGTAATCGTTATGTTTGTGACCATGTAATAATCTTGCAGAATTTAGAGAAATTACATGGTGTAAAATATATATTTAAGAGAAGTCTATTCAGATTTGTTTGATTTCATTTTCTTCTTATACATTATATAATACTTACAGTTTATTAGTATATAAGAAAAAAAAATAATTAGAAAATAAAAAGACTAAAAAATCATGCATTAATTTATATTACAATCAGTGTAAATCATATTGCCTAATATTACAAATGTACAGTGTTTTGATATCATTCCATAATACATATTTAATTTGATGTAAATTGTATTGTCCTATATTCTAAAGGGAGCTTGTTACTCACAGAAAACAATGAGGGCCTGGACAGGACTGTTTCTGTGATTTATTAAAGAAGATGAATACACCACTACTCTTAGAGGCCTATTTATCAAAGGTCTGTTGGACCTGATCCAACACTGCAGATCAGGTCCGACAGACCTCGCTGAATGCAGAGAGCAATACGCTCTCCGTATTCAGCATTGAACCAGCAGCTCTTGTGAGCTGCTGATGGAACGCCGCCTCCTGCAGATTTGCGGCCAATCGGCCTTCAACAGGGAGGTGTCAATCAACCCGATCGTACTCGATCGGGTTGAATAGGGGCGATCTCTGTCCACCTGCTTAGAGCAGACGGACAGGTTTATGGGGCAGCAGTCTTTAGACCTGCAGGCTCGCCAGAAACACGGGCCCTCAAACTCAATTCGGAGCTTGATAAATGGGCCTCGGTGTATTCATTAAAACTATTTTTTCAATATTATCTGTGAGATTAGATTATGTAATTTGTGTCACTATTTGAATTACTGGAACTTTATAGTATATAAATGTAAAGAAAAAAAATCTTGTTAAAATAAAAAAAACAATAAAAAACCTAAGGGTATTATTGAGGAATAATGGTAGATTACGTATTTAATTACTTGCCTATTATAGAAAATACATTACTTTGACAATGTTACTTTTAACAGGCAGAGGTAACAGCTCCTCCTGAGTCCTGACTTTGGACTTAGGTACTTTTTTCTAGAAAGTCAACATTTAACTTTCATGATTTATTTTAGACTTTTGTAATTTTTTAAAACTTTCCAGTTTACTTCCATTATGAAAATGTACTCAATCTTTTCATATACACTTTTCCTAAGGCCCCAGCTCCTACTGATACAATATATACATATATGCATTTAGTGATTGGCTGACGGGGGTCACATGATACATCAGGTAGGAAAAATGAAAGTAATTTTGAAATTTGTTAGAAAAAAATCGAATACCTATTTGAAGTTCACAATACGGCTCTGATGATCAAAACATCCATAATGTGGCAATATATTCAAAAGGGATCTGACCCGGGAACAAGATTGCCTGTGAAATAGTCAAAACAGCTGAAATCAGTGTTTGAAGACAGTCTCACTGAGAAGCATTTTATTTTACATCTCAGTGGGTGGTGATGCTGGGGATATTTTCCAAGCAGAATCACTACCTACATTGAAGATGCAATGTAAATGATCCCTTTTACACATATCATACATGTATATTCCCTATTTTGTGCATTCGGTGCACAACTGAATAAACCAATGGCATCCTGCATAAATTAAAAGAATAAAGAAAGAGTGTATTAATTAAAAGCTTTAATACATTAATTTATTCCTTATTCTTTTAATATAAAAGACCAAATCAATAAACACCCCTACACAGCCCTATACTATTAACCCCTAAAGTGCCATAACACTCACTGCAACCTAACCCCTCAGCACTATTAACCTATAAAGCAACATAACCCCCACTGCAACCTAAGCCCAGTACACTTAAGTAACATAACAACCCAACCCCTCTATAGAAAACAAATATAAAAGAGCTCAAAATAAAAACAACAAAAAACACACAACAGTTAAACACAACAAAGTAAATAAACCATTAGTCAAAAGTACACAACAATAAATAAGCACAAAGTACACAAAAAAGCACAACAATAAACAAGTAACAACACAACCAACAATACACAATAAACAGGTACTAAAACAGCCAATACACAACAATAAACAAGTAACAACACAATCAATATACAACAATAAACATGTACCAACACAACTAACAACACACAATAAATAAGCACAAATTAAAAAAAACATCAAACAAAACAGCAGTAAACAAAAGCAAGAAACAACAAATATTTATTACTCACCATATGAATTGTGTTTATCAGATGTAATCCACATCGCTCCTGTCAATGAAAAACTCCACCGAGGAGGACCACCAGAGCCACCGGCTCCATGGAGTACCCACCGTAGCTGCCGGCTCCATGGAGGATCTAGTGCCGCCACCAAGGAAGACCACTGGACATGCCGCCGCCATGGAGGAGTTGTTGCCGTAGAGCCATCACCCTAATTCTCAGGAAGACTTTGGATGGTGAGTAAAACAAATTTGTTGTATCTTGCTGTTGTTTGCTGCTGTTTCATTTAATGTTGTGTTGACTTGCTTATTTATTGTGTTTTGTTAGTGGGCGGACTTTTGCTGAAGTTTTGATCCTTATTATTTCCTATGGGAGACGCATCTCCACTCTTCGGAACAGAGAGGTTCAGACCTTGTGGGTCTGACAATGCATTGATAACCAGGCCTAAGTGTTATTGCATTGTCTTTTTATTACACATTTGTTGATTATGCATTTCTACTCTATGGTCTTTTAAGGTTATAGTAGACCACAAACTCAATAAGGACTTGAGCGGTTTGCTCATACACACTGCAGGGTTTATTGAATATAGGCTAATGTACGTGTCAACATGTATTTTAAATCTAATACAATTAAGGCCATGCTGAATAGGCTGAATTTAAATTACTATATAAAGACCTAAATAAAAATATATCAGCATCATTAGTCATCAGCAGTTTTGTCTAACAAAAAAAATTATTTAAAAACTACATTTTTATGTAAGCTTAATGGCAGATTTGTTTGTTTTGTAAATACATGGTGTGAGAATGACTAAAGGACATGTACATTTTGTGTTTTTCTATATAATTTTCTTATAGAAAGAAAATAAAATGTTTATTAAATTAAGCTGTATATTAGTTTTGATGACAACGTTAATATTAGTAAATTATTTTTTTTAGGAAGAAAAGCACATCATTTTCCCTGTAGGATTGTCATTAAATTAAAGCTATGCATATTTTTTACATGGACTGACATTTTCCTATGAAAGACAACCTTTATGATCAGCAATCTTTCAATTTTCAATATTTTACCATTTATCATTAGAGCACCTGTCATTGAATCACAATCACAGGAAATAGTTTGGCAAGGACAGGAAATAGATCAAAATTCCTAGCTTCCGTTGTTCATTGGCAGGCTCGTCCTTTGATAATATATTTCCTATTCCTTTACTGTGTATAATGAAAGGCAATCATATGTTTGTATGAATGGCACGCTTCATTAGCACAATGTAATTATTACTGGGAAAGTGAACAGGAATTTTTTTAATGGAAAATATTTGGAATTGAATATTCAATCAATACAAGTATTAAAAATTGAAAGTAAAATGTTAGCATGTAAGTGAAAGACCTCAGGTTTGCAAACATCTGAAGGTCAGATAGCACAACAGCACTAACTCCCTTCCCCCATAAACTTCTGTGGGGTGCACTACAAAAGCCTTTTTTTTTGCTTTCCCATGTGCGCTAATTCAAAGGTGAGCTAGGTGGTCAATCCTCCTGATACACAAACTCTAATGACACAGTTGAGCCAATTATTCTTACCACAATTTGACTCTATTAAAAAAGACCTGTCAAATATCACATCCAGATTAGATCTTATTTCTACTGAAGTAAAACAGTTTGCTAATAGAATTTCAGAGGCAGAAACCAGAATCTCTGATCTAGAGGACCTAGTCAACACACATGAAAGCGTATTGCAAAAATATGACACTAGAATTAGCCACTTACAAAACCGCCTGGAGGACCTAGAAGATCGCTCCAGGCGAAACAACATAAGAATTGTTGGACTACCTGACACCCCTGAATATGAAGATTTACTACATTTTACATCTACTCTACTCCCACAAGCTCTAGGTTTTCCTCCACAACAACTCCCGTTATCAATAGAAAGAGCCCATAGAATTGGTCCCAGAAGGACCAACCAAGATGGCACAACCAGACATAGAATATGCATATTTAAATTGCTCAGATTTCAAGACAAAATTCAAATGCTTAAACTCTTTAAGGAAAGGGAAACATTTACTATAGCTAGCAAGAAAATTCTGCTATTCCAAGATTTTTCAAATGAAACTACCCTTAAAAGAAAAAACATGGCCCCGTACTGTACCCAATTGATCAACAGAGGAGAGAATGCACGTTTGCTTTATCCTGCAAGAATTGTAATAATAAAAGATGGTAATAGGATAACTCTTGATTCCATAGAGGTAGCGCAAAAATATATAGCTGATAGTTCATAATGGCAGTGTCAGTCGTACTTTTAGTCGGTCCTTTTTTGGTAGGGCCTTTCTTTTCTCTTGTCTTCTTCTGGGTTTTTTTTTTTTTTTTTTTTCTTTTTTTTTTTTTTTTTTTTTTTTTTTCTTTCTCCCCCTCCCCCCCCCCACCATTCTCAGATGAGGATAGTTTTTTCCTGTTTGATACATTACTTAAACCAGCTCTAGACAAAAAAGGTAGAGAAAAATGTAAATATTTTTATAGACAATTATTTCTACAGGTTTAAGGTTAGCTGAGGAATTTAAACTCCTTTCCTGGAATGTCGGAGGGATAACGTCACCAATAAAGCGTAAAGCGATTATTCAAAGATTAGGTAAGCTAAATCCCAGTATCGCTTTCCTACAAGAAACTCATCTTAAAGACATTGAAATCCCTAAATTAAAAATTAAATGGGTCGGTGAAGTCATAGCCACCCCCTGTTCAATCAGAAAAAGTGGAGTAGCTATTCTAATTAACAAAAACCTCGCGTATAAAATCTTAAACATTGAAAAAGACCCTAAGACTAGATTCATATTACTTCACATTCAAATCCACAACACAAAATTACTATTATGTAACCTATATGCTCCAAATAACTTTTCTTCCAAATTCTGGAGTCTAATCCAGACTAAATTATTCCCTTTTATAAATCAGTACGTTATAGTTGGGGGCGATTTCAATATGTCAATATGTACTGAACTTGATAGACTTGACATTAGAAATAAAAAAGAATATGACCGACAAGCTAAATATTTCAAATCCTTTTGCTATGGGATGAAATTAGTTGATATTTGGAGAATTATTAATCCTGATACACGCGCGTTCACGTGCGAATCTAAAACTTATAAAACATTTTCAAGGATTGATTATATCCTAGTCTCTGAAACGTTATCAATCTTTCAGATAGATCCTCAGATAAATGATATTGTCATTTCGGACCATGCCAGTATATCGGTCTTGCTTCCCTCATTAACTCAAAACAAGAGTAAGAATCAAAATTTTCATTTCCCTAGATATCTGTATAATAATGCAAGATTTTCCTTATGGCTAAAACAAACATGGAGAGACTATTGTGCCAATAATATTTCTTATTTTAATAAGATAGAGATATTTTGGGAAGCCGCAAAAGCGGTTCTAAGAGGCCAGATTAAAGCCTATATGTGTTCTAAGCAAAAGAAAGCGACTGCTCAAGAAAGTTATATGTCTAATCTAGTCAAAAATACATATAAAAAATATATTAATATCCGAAATGATCTAAATTGGAGGAATTATCTTAAAGCCAGACAGGAAAGGGATATTGTAATAAGACAAAAAATACAAGAAGAAGAAATGAAAATGAATCTCTACTATAAAAGTTTTCATGGGTGCTCCGCTAAATATTTGGCTAAGCTGACAAAAAATAGGAAAAAAAAAAATTTTGTTCTGACCATAAGAGAAGATAATAATAAATACACAAACTCCCAAGAAATTGGGGATTTTTTTCACTCATATTATCAACAATTTTATACAAATAGGGAAACTGACACATTACAGGAAGAATTATTTTGGGCTAAGATGAATATCCCTAAAATAGAAGACACGGATCTGTCCGCTCTAAATAGCCCGATAACGCAAGATGAAATAAAGAAAGCAATAGATAAAACCAAATCCAATAAAGCAGCTGGACCTGACGGCTTACCGGCCGAATTTTTTAAAATCTTATCGGAAGAGATAGTAGAGACACTGGAAAAATTGTTTAACCATTATTTCAGTAAAAATCAACAGATCTCTAAAAATTTTACAGCAGCTATTATTTCATTAATATTGAAGAAAGATAAAGATCCAGAAGACCCTGCATCATATAGACCTATATCTGTTCTTAATACAGATTATAAAATTTTAACTTCTATCATAGCCTCCAGACTTGCAATCTCTTTTGATAAAATAATTCACCCTGACCAGACAGGTTTTATGTCCACACGAAACTCTTCTAAAAATATTCGTAAACTTTTGACTTGTATAGACTACCTATCGAATGCTGATAAAAGTGAACAGGAACAACCTGGTCAGGATATAGCTTTAGTTAGCCTGGATGCCGAAAAAGCTTTCGACGCGATTATATGGAACTATCTATTTAGATCTCTTCAGGAATTTGGCTTCAAAAATCAATTCACACAATTTATACATAATATTTATAACAATCCTATTTCATACCTTCTCATCAACAATAATTTGTCCGCTCCGCTGGTACTAGGAAGAGGTACAAGACAAGGCTGCCCCCTATCACCATTTTTATTTAACATTGCTTTAGAACCGCTAGCAATTTGGCTTAGGGAGACAATCACAGGTATTAGGTTTGGCACCCAAGTCTTAAAACTTCTTATATATGCAGATGATCTTCTCATTTTTTTAGATAATGTAGCACAGGAAATCCCCAGTGTAATGGAAAGCTTGAATACCTTTAGCTCTTTTTCCGGCTATAAAATTAACTACAATAAAAGTGAACTAATGTGGATCAAGGAAAATAGGCTCTCAAATTGTATCCATCCTTTCAGAACGTCGGAAATAGTGAAATATCTAGGTATCCATATTCATGCTAATCCTAAACTCTGGTATAAACTCAATATACCTCCTCTTATACAAAAAATTAAAATTGACTTAGAAAGTTGGGTGTCGTTACCTATTTCACTGTCTGCTCGCGTCAATGTCATCAAGACGATTATATTCCCACGACTTTTATATCCGTTGCAGAACCTACCCTTATTCCTTCTTGCTTCCGATGTACGGAAATTATATTCTATATTCTCCAGATTTATCTGGAAGAACAAAAAACCACGTATCGCATTAAAAAAATTAATGCACCCTCGGGGTTCAGCCGGTCTTGCCTTACCTAATATCGAATTATATAATATCGCGTGTTTAGCCAAAATTGCTATAGATTGGTTAGCAGACACAAATACATTTTCTTGTCTGTCTATGGAAAGTTTTATGACATATCCTTTCTCTATCAAAGCTAGTTTACACTGTTCATATAAAGATCTACCTCCTAATATCAGTAGACTGATAACGATAAAAAATATTATTAAAGCCTGGCAAAAACTTTGTACTCTCCTAGGACTAGATTATTCTTTTTCCGAATTTCTCCCGATTATTGGCACGATAGATTTCTCTCCAGGACATACACAGGCCGTATTCAAAAGATGGGCCCACCAAGGACTTACAAATATGTATCAAATTCTTCATAATGATGGGTTCATCCATACATTTGAGTCTCTCGTTGTCCAATTCGGCCTCCCTAGAAAGGACATGTTTGCTTATTTTCAACTAAGACATTATGTCAGTAACCAATCATGGGGCCTGGACCGGTCTCTGGCATGGTCTGATATTAAAAAATGTATCTTGAAATTCAAAATAGGATTACCCTCAATTTCTCTTATGTACGATATCATGTTGAATAAACAGAGCCTTATTTTTCTTAATAGCACCTTTATTTTTTGGTCACGAGATTGTCCCAATCTAGAAGAGGGAGCAATAGAACAGAGCTGTAGCTTGGTTAATAGGAGCCGAGTCCCATCAAGTTGGAAAGAAGCACATTTCAAAATACTAAATAGGTTCTATATAACACCAGTTAAACTGTCAAAAATGTATATCTCACATTCCGCTAACTGTCCTCGCTGCTCATACCCTAAAGCAGATTTATTGCATATGTTTTATTACTGCCCAAGATTGATACAATTATGGAAAAAATTATCCTTCTGGTTAAAAAAACATTACGGTGTTGACATTCTGTTCAAACCAGAGAGTATTATTTTTCTCAATATCCAACTTAGCAATTCTCCTTTGAGACTAAAAACTTTGTCCTCAATTATATTATCGACTAGACATCTTATAGCAAAAAACTGGAAAGCGAAATCGGCCCCCTCTTTTTCAATGCTTACTCAGGGAATACAAAACCAAATAATTTTTGAGTCTTTTCATTTAAAATCCGCCAAAGAAAATAAAATAAAAAGATTCTTGCTAGACTGGCTACCAATAATCAAGTCATATTTACCTTCTATTCAAAAACGAATACTATCCCCGTTTTTAAGTTCAGATAGCTTTATGGAGTTAGTGGTACATGATGAATTCCCGGCATCATGGATTACCAGTCACAGAGAATAATTTCAAGATTGAACTAGACATTATACATAGGAAACATTGAGTGGGGTGGTGTCGGAGGGGTTTTTTCTCTTACTTTTCCCTTTTTCTTTTTTTTTTTTTTTTTTTTTTTCTCTTTCTTCCCGCTTTATTCGGGTTTTCCCTTTTCTTCCTTCTTCTAGTATTAGGATAAAAATTCTAAGCCAAGTTTTTGTTTAGATACTGACAAATTATGGAGAAATGAAAGAAAAATGTGAAATTTCTTGCAATGTATTTTTGATTTAAAGTTTGTTATTGTGCCCTGCGTGGCAGATATATTTTTTTTGATCAGTATAGTGTATTATTTTTCTGATGGCTTATGTAATAAATAAAAGATTTAAAAAAAAAAAAAGGTGAGCTAGGACAACTACACTAAAGCTGAAGGTGCGTTGAGAAATACTTGAAATAACTATATTCTTCACTTCTTTATCTCTATGTACATATATATATATATATATATATATATATATATATATATATATACAAAGTCGTATGCAAAAGTTTAGGCACCCATGACAATTTCCATGATTTTCATTTATAAATAAGGACACAGTAATATTTCAGTAGTGAAATGAGGTTTATTGGATTAACAGAAAATCTACAAGATGCATCAAAAAGAAATTAGACAGGTGCATAAATTGGGGCACCCTTGTCATTTTCTTGATTTGAATACCTGTAAATACCTAGCAATGATTAATTGGAACAGGCAATTCGTTTGGTGAGCCCATTAATCTTTGAACTTAATAGACAGGTGCATCCAATCATGAGAAAATGTATTTAAGGTGGCCAATTGCAAGTTGTTGTTCTCTTTGACTCTTCTCTGAAGAATGACAACATGGGGGGCCTCCAAACAACTCTCAAATGACCTGAAAATGAAGATTGTTCAACATTATGGTTTAGGGGAAGGCTACAAAAAGCTATCGCAGAGATTTAAGTTGTCAGTGTCCACTGTGAGGAACATAGTGAGGAAATGGAAGACCACAGGCACAGTTCTTGTTAAGGCCAGAAGTAAAATATCGGAGAGGCAAAGGCAAAGGATGGTGAGAACGGTCAAAAACAGCCAACAGGCCATCTCCAAAGACCTACTGTGTGGCCAGTGCTGGTACTTGGAATCTTGTTAAAGTTGAGGGTCACATGGATTCCACTCAATAACAGCAGAGAATAATGTTGAGGAATCAGTCACAAAAATGAAGTTACACTGGAGCTGGATATTTCTGTGATGTCCTGTTTTATGCAGGATCTTATGCAGTGTTTTTAAAGTAAGGGTTTGTTGCTCTTTAAATGAATAAAACAGGCAGTATGGTTTGAACTACCTGTTAAATCACTGGTGAGACTTTTACTGAAAGAAAACTTCGTAGATGCCAAGCAGAAGCAAGGAATAAATGAGTAGAAACAATTGTTGCAATATTGGTATGGAACTTAAAGCAAACAGTTCAGAGGTCTGATAGAATAAATATGTCTTTTGGTATACTTAGTATAACATCAGTAGTTGTATCCTTATTGTAACAATTCTTAGGAACGTCTTCACGCACTCACACACTCATACATAAAATATATACAACACAGTCAGACTTTAGTAATAACCGGTAGAAGATTCAGCAGAGGATAATAGAAAGGTAATGTGGATGCTTTCCAGAGAGAGACAAGGTAAGTAATTGATCCTTTAAAAGTGGATTAAATATTACCTTAGATTTGAGGAGAACGGATTACCTCTGTGACCGGTATACGGCGTTGGTGTGAGTGCGGCTTCCGGAACGCTGCAAGTAGATCCGGTGGCTCCTTGATCCGGATTGAAGTATAATGGATTCCTGGTAGAATTGGAGAATTAATGAAATAAACTGATGTTCTGAGAGAAAGAATAACAATGAAGCAAGTTAGTAATATTCAAGATTAGAATCACAACATGAGGAATGCGATCAGAGAAGCTCCAAAGAGAAAACAATTTTCAGGCAAGGAATGATTGTTCAGGTGTGCCTGATATAGGGTGGAGGAAGGTAGGCGGATATACCTTAAAGGTATATCACACACTCCCCCCGCTAAGGGGTCCCCCAAACGACGAGAGGGATGGCTTCAAAGGATACCTGCGATGAAAAGATCTAATCAGACGGGGAGCAGAAATTTCAGTGCTACGATGCCAAGAATTGTCCTCAGGACCAAAACCTTTCCATTTTAGCAAGTACTCTAGGTGACGGTTCTTGATTCTCGAATCTAGAATACGGTCTACCTCAAATTCGTCGTGGTCATCTATTTGTAACGTAGATGGAGTCTGAAGGTTGGTTTGCATAGAAGAATTATAAGGTTTTATCAGAGACACATGTATAGTGGGGTGAATCCTATAAGCTGCAGGAAGAGTTAAACATAACGTCATAGGGTTCAGAATTTTATTGATTATAAAAGGTCCGATGTATTGGTTCGCCAATTTCTTAGAGGGTACATGTAGTTTTAGATTCTTTATAGATAACAACACTTTGTCACCCACCTTATAGACTGGACTGGGTCTGTGACATATCATAATAAGCTTTCTGATAATTTTTTGCATCAGATAAGTGTTTTTTGACTAGGGCTAGTCTTACTTCAAGTTGTGAAGAATAGTCTTTAGCAGCTGGTGAGTTTACGTCAGTTTTAGATAATGCCAGAGTAGTCGGATGATAGCCATAGGTTACATAGAACGGTGTCATTTTTGTTGAAGATGACACCGAATTATTGTAAGAGAATTCCGCCATCGATAAATAATCTATCCAATCATCCTGCAAATGGGAGATGTAACAACGAAGATATTGTTCTAATGTTTGGTTTAGTTTCTCAGTCATCCCATTGGTTTGGGGATGAAAGGCTGTTGAATATCTTGGTGTGATTTTTAACAATTTGCATAATGATCTCCAAAATGATGAGGTGAATTGTGTACCTCTATCTGTTATTATATCAGTGGGTAGTCCGTGGAGTTTCACTATGTGGTTAAGGAAAACATTTGCTGTAGTGAATGCGGAGGGTAACCTTTTTAGAGGTATAAAATGTCCCAATTTTGTTAGATGATCAATGACAACTAATATAGTGTTATAGTTTCGTGATTTTGGTAGCTCTACAATAAAGTCCATCGAGATCATGGACCAGGGTTTATCCGGAACTGGCAATGGGGTCAACAATCCGATGGGCCCTTTATGATCTATTTTATTTCTAGCACAAGTGTCACAGGAATTGACATAATCTTGAATGGTTTGATTCATTTGGGGCCACCAATAGTTTCTTCTTGTTTTTTCAATGTTTTTTTGTATTCCGGTATGACCGGATAAAGGTTCATCGTGAGTGTGTTTCAATATTTGTTTTCTTAAGGAACAGGGTATGTATAATTGATCTTTATGGTTTATTAAACCAGTAATTAGGTTTTTGTGACAGGATTTTGGTGTATTGGTTTCTTTTTCTTGTGCCCTTTTAATCTCTTCCTCAAAAGGTGTTAAGACTTAAATGTATCGATTGGTACTATTGGAGTCATGGTCTCTTGTGGTGTCATTTCCTGTACTCTGGACAATGCATCAGCCTTGGTATTCAGGCTTCCTGGTCGGTAGGTGATCAAGAAATTGAATCTATCTAAGAATAATGACCACCTTACTTGTCTGGAAGTTAGAGTTTTGCTTTTCTTCAAATATTCCAGATTCTTATGATCTGTGAAGATTTTAAATGGTTCGTGTGTACCTTCCAGTAAGTGCCTCCATTGTTCAAGGGATACCTTTATAGCAAGGAGTTCTTTATCTCCTATACTATAATTATTTTCTGCAGGTGTGAATCTTCTTGAGTAATAAGCCACAGGAAATAGTTCTGATTTGTTTTCTGTTTGTTGAGATAGAACTGCCCCTATACCTGAACTTGAGGCGTCTACCTCTAACACATATTGTAGATTAGGATCTGGCATATGTAAGATGGGGGCTTTGGAGAATTGCCCCTTTAAGTAGTCAAAGGCTAATTGGGCCTGTTCGGTCCATTTATATCTTTGTTTCTTACTAGTCAACTGAGTTAAGGGCTTTACTATATCAGAAAAGTTTTTGATAAACTTTCGATAGTAATTGGCAAAGCCAATAAAACGTTGTAGGGCACGAACCGATTTTGGTGTAGGCCATTCTAGTACTGATGAAACTTTATCTGGGTCCATTTGGATCCTGTTAGGAGTTATTATGTATCCAAGGAATTTAATCCTGTTCACATGAAATAAACACTTTTCTTGTTTGGCATATAACTTGTGTTCCTTTAAGCGCATTAAGACCCAACGTACATGTCTTTCGTGTTCTTGTTCTGTCTTGGAATAAATTAGAATATCATCTAGATACACTATAACACAGATATCCATTAGATCTCGGAAGATTTAATTAATAAAGTGCTGGAAAGTAGCTGGGGCATTGCTCAATCCAAAAGGCATGACGTTATATTGATATAACCCATATCGAGTCCGAAATGCGGTCTTCCATTCGTCACCTTTCTTCATTCTGATAAGATTATAAGCCCCTTTTAAATCCAGTTTAGTAAATATTTGTGCTCCTTTTAACCGTTCTATTATCTCTGGTATTAGAGGTAATGGATACCTGTTCTTTATGGTTATGGAGTTTAAAGCCCTGTAATCAATTATAGGCCATAGAGTGCCATCTTTGTTTTTTACCAAAAACATGCCTGCTGCAGCTGGAGATGTAGAGTGGGATATAAACCCCTTTCTTAAGTTATCATCTAAATATGACCTTAAATAAGTTAACTCATCCTGTGATAAGGGATAGATCTTCCGGTGTGGTATTGGGGACCCTGGAATTATATCTATGGGGCAATCAAAGCTTCTGTGAGGTGGTAAATTCTCTGCTTCTTTCAAATTGAAGACCTCTGCCAAATCCTGATATATCCCTGGTATCCCTGTCTCAGATGATGCTAAAATACTATGAGGGTAACAGGTGTTTAAACAATATGTTGAGTCTAGTGTAAGTTTTGCATGTTCCCAATCTATTTTGGGATTATGTTACTGCAACCAACTGTATCCTAAAATGATAGTATGTAGTGCTATGGGGATCACATCAAATGTTATATATTCTGTGTGCCCATTGTTTGTCATTGTAAGCAAAGGTATTGTCTGGTGTGTAATGGGTCCCTTATTTATTAAAGTTCCATCTATTGATTTAACAAACACAGGGTTCTGCTTGCACACCAGAGGAATTTTATTATTTACAATATATACAGAATCAATGTAGTTCCCAGATGCACCTGAGTCAATCAATGCCTTGGAGTGTATATTTTCCTGATCCCACTGCAAAGAGAGAGGTAAAGTCAATTGCATTGTATCTGAGATATGATAAATGTTTTTATAACCGGTTTTCTTACCCTTCTTTTGTCTTTGTAATGAAGGACAGCTTGAGACGGTGTGTTCCTTTTGTCCGCAGTATAAGCACAAGTTTTCTAACCTTCTTCTCATTTTTTCCTCATTACTTAGTGGCCCCTTGATAGCGCCTATCTCCATAGGGGTTACACTACCTTGTGTTTTCTCAGATGTTGTAGGATAGGTGAACTGACGCCTGGGTATTGCGTCTGAAGTGGATCTCTCTGCTCGCCGTTCCCTGAGTCTTCTATCTATGGATGTGCTGGAAGAGTATCAGGTATTTCCTGGCGAGAAAGTTCATCCTTAAGGTTTTCAGATAACCCCAGCCTAAACTGATTCTTAAGGCTAACTTGGTTCCATAGTGAGTCTGTTGCCCACATTTGAAATTCAGTTGTGTACTCCTCCACCGTGCGCTTACCCTGCTTGAGTGCGCGAAGTTTAGATTCTGCAGTTATTTGTGTATCTGTATCTTCATATAGATTAGACATAGCCTGAAAGAAATTCTGTAATGAATCCAAAAGTGGGTCATTATTTTCATAAAACCTGCTAGCCCAGGTTCTGGGCTCTCCCTGTAGAAATGAAATAGTGGTGCAAACCCTGATACGGTCTGAATAATACGTGCGGGGTCTAATGCAAAAAAGAAGATTACAAGCAGTCTTGAAATCTCTGAATTCCTGTCTTTTACCAGTGAAAGGTTGGGGGTATTGAATATGGGGTTCAGGTACATCAGTACTTTTGGGAGACATGTATTCTTTAACAATAGCTTTTAATGCGGTATTATCTGCTTGAACTTCTGTTAAGCATTGTGTAAGATACTCTAATTTTCGTTGTATGTTAGAGAACTCATTTTTAATTTCATTTGCATCCATAATAACAAAGTTTTGTTTACCAGTAACAAACCCTTAGAACACTGTGGCCTGAAAATTATGTGATGTCCTGTTTTATGCAGGATCTTATGCAGTGTTTTTAAAGTAAGGGTTTGTTGCTCTTTAAATGAATAAAACAGGCAGTATGGTTTGAACTACCTGTTAAATCACTGGTGAGACTTTTACTGAAAGAAAACTTCGTAGATGCCAAGCAGAAGCAAGGAATAAATGAGTAGAAACAATTGTTGCAATATTGGTATGGAACTTAAAGCAAACAGTTCAGAGGTCTGATAGAATAAATATGTCTTTTGGTATACTTAGTATAACATCAGTAGTTGTATCCTTATTGTAACAATTCTTAGGAACGTCTTCACGCACTCACACACTCATACATAAAATATATACAACACAGTCAGACTTTAGTAATAACCGGTAGAAGATTCAGCAGAGGATAATAGAAAGGTAATGTGGATGCTTTCCAGAGAGAGACAAGGTAAGTAATTGATCCTTTAAAAGTGGATTAAATATTACCTTAGATTTGAGGAGAACGGATTACCTCTGTGACCGGTATACGGCGTTGGTGTGAGTGCGGCTTCCGGAACGCTGCAAGTAGATCCGGTGGCTCCTTGATCCGGATTGAAGTATAATGGATTCCTGGTAGAATTGGAGAATTAATGAAATAAACTGATGTTCTGAGAGAAAGAATAACAATGAAGCAAGTTAGTAATATTCAAGATTAGAATCACAACATGAGGAATGCGATCAGAGAAGCTCCAAAGAGAAAACAATTTTCAGGCAAGGAATGATTGTTCAGGTGTGCCTGATATAGGGTGGAGGAAGGTAGGCGGGATATACCTTAAAGGTATATCACAATTTCAACAAGACAATGACCCAAAACACTGCTCAAAATCTACTCTGGCATTTATGAAGAAGAACAAGTACAATGTTTTGGAATGGTCATCCCAGTCCCCAGATCTGAATATCATTGAAAATCTGTGGGGTGATTTGAAGCAGGCTGTCCATGCTTGGCAACCATCAAGCCTAACTGAACTGGAGATGTTTTGCAAGGAGGAATGGTCCAAAATGCCTTCATCTAGAATCCAGACACTCATTACAGGCTATAGGAAGCATCTAGAGTCTGTTATTTCTGCTAAAGGAGGCTCTACTAAATATTGATGCAATATTTCTGTTGGGGTGCCCAACATTATGCACCTGTCTAATTTCATTTTGATACATATTGCACATTTTCAGTTAATCCAATAAACCTCATTTCACTACTTAAATATTACAGTGTCCTTCAGTTATTTGATAGATCAAAATTGCTGATCCAAACACCCAATTATTTATAAATGAAAATCATTGAAATTGTCAGGGGTGCCTAAACTTTTGCATATGTACACTGTATATATTTAAATAAATAAAAAGAACCCTTTCTTCTAAGTGAAGAACATAGGTATTTAAAGTATTTTTTGTAAAGATTCACGTTTAAAAGGGATATTTTATATGTCAAGGTGTTTGACTGAGAAAAGCTCAAAGTTGAATATATATGTATATATATATTTGTATGTGTGTATATGTATGTGTATATATATATATATATATATATATATATATATATGTGTGTATATATACAGTATATATATATAAGTACACATAAACACACACACAAGTGCATATATGTGTTTATATGTATGCATGCACATACACATGTTCACATAGACGCATATACAAATATATATCTTTCTATCTATATATCTATGCATCCTTAGATAGTAAAGGGTGCACTAAAGGGATGCCGGCTGCACTAAATATTCTCTGGTTATTCAGTCTTACCATGGACTTGTAATACCAGATTGCCCGATAATCCTAGCGCTGCCCAGAGATATTGATAGCACACCCTGCGCTATCAATAGTGCTCCACTTGTAATCTAGACTAATATTGGGTGATGCAAGGAAAAAACTAATAATAAATCCCAGAGGCCTAAATTCCAGTCAGAATTCCCATTTGAATTCATAAACTTAGCTTAGGTGACCTTTTTGGTTTATTTTCTAAATTATTTCAATCCATAAAGATAACTCCCATCTGAATTAGAAAGGGAACAAAAAACCTAAACCAAAAAAACATAAATAGATATTGCAGGATTTCCCGACAGGTTTTTGCAAGGAGTTTCACAAATGCAGTCAGTATTCATGATAACTAATAAAAAGGACAACATTTGCGCTTGACAGACACACCCTAAGAGGCCACAAAGTAAAATTTGTATCCAGCAAATGCTGCAAATCAAGTAGCTGGTTTAGGTAATTTACATCATTTTGAAAACCTAGGGTACTTATCTTTGCTTTTTGGCCACTCTAGGTAGCATGGGAAAAAGCACACCAGAGGTCCTTCTGGTAGATTTGAATGAATGTTGGCTTTTTCATTATTATAGTTTCATTACTTTTGTACAAATAATAATTTTATATAATTTACAGTAATTTTACAATTTACATGTTTAAACCTCCAGAGGCTTTGTTGCAGACATAAATGAACATATAGATGTTAGTGTTTAATTTTGTACAATCTGAATATCTTAAAAGTTGGATTGGAATTATATTTTTAATTTTTGGTTGTTGTTGTTGTTGTTAAAAAATGCAATTTAAAAATGGTATGAAAAATAGTTTTCTTATAGATTAGAATACCAGTGTTAAATTGCCCTATTCAAGATATAGGGGGTATTCATGTAGCACCAATGCATTTGAAAACTTTGTGATAAATGGGTCATTGTGGGGTCTTCAAATGTATAAAGTTAACCAAGGTATGGAGGGACTCTTGGGAGTACTTGCAGTGACAAATAGAGTAAGTATGGCTGTGCAATATCCATTATTGTCATTATTTCTCTGAGGCAGTTGGTCTCCTTGTGTACTTGGGACATACTGGCGAGTCCAAATGGCGTTTTTGTTTCCCTTCATTAAATATGTATTGAGGAATTAGTACATCAAGAACAATTATGAGGCTTGAGAGCAAATATCTACTTTTTGGTGTTTATATTCCATTATCAGAGAGCACAGACATTAATTAGCATGTTTATAAGGAAGTGTGATAAAAGAGCCAGATGTGCCTGTGTCCTATGCACAAACAAGGCAAACAAATACAAAAAGCCAAAATACTGAATGAGATAAACTCTCTAACAAAAGTGTCTAAATTTTGTTGTCTGATTCACTATTGAAATATCATACAACACATGGATTGTACCATAATATCTGACATATGCATTTTATTTATTGGTTTTAGAGAGAATTGCAACACAACGATTAGCTATATGTGTTGTGGCCCTCCATGACATCCATTGGAATTAACCGTATCTAGTTAACTCTAACCAGGGGGCTTCTAGATGTATGATTTTGGGTTGGGGAGCAGGAGGATGAGAAATGAGTCAGGGAAGATCATGGGAGGAGTCACATGGGAGAATTCAGGATGGGTGGAGCTAGAGGTAGAGTCACAGATGTGCTGTGCACCTGCGCATTCTGTGTTATTTAGAGGTACTGGCTGCAGCACTATGAGATTAAAACCCTGTAATCCATTTGGAATAGAAGGATTACATAGTCCTGCTCCATACAGAGATTTTACAGTCTTACAAGTGTACTCATAAAATGCAGAACGTCTCATTCTATGATGATAACAATAAATACCTGCTTGTGTGCTTGTTAGAGATACCTTAAAGGGATATTAAACCCAAAAAATTTAATTCATGATTCAGATAGAGGATACAGTTTTAAACAACATTCCAATTTACTTCTATTAACTCATTTGTGTCATTCTTTAGCTATCATTTGTTGAAGAAATAGCAATGCACACTGGTGATCCAATCACTCGAGGCATCTATGTGCAGCCACCAATCAGCAGCTACTGAGCCTATCTAGATATGCTTTTCTGCAAAGGATATCAAGAGAATGAAGCAAATTAGATAATAGAAGTATATTAGAAAGTTGTTTAAAATTGCATCTTCTTTCTAAATCGTGAAAGAAAAAATATGGGTTTCGTGTCCCTTTAATACTCCTGATTGTTATAAATATGTGTTCCTATTAACAGCACTCCCAAATGTGTATTTCAGTTATATTTTCTCTTTTCAGTTTGTTGAATTAGTTTTTTGGACATTTGAAGGATAAACTTTAAAGAGAATAATAAAAACCAGCAGACATAAGTAAATACTAAATTAGTCAAGTATTTGAACATTTCCCATTTCATATATATTATTTATATTATTTATTTTATATATTTTATTATTATTGTAATACAAATATGTAAACTTAATTTGCATCTAAAAGGGTCCAAATGAGGATATAGTTTTAACTAATAATTTAATTAGATTGTTTTCTCATAACATTAGTTATAAAATCCACAAATGTATTTCTAGCAGTTCATCTTTTTCTCTGAAGGGTTTAATCTGCAGGAAAAAAATAATAATAATAAAATATATATATTTGCTATGCTATTCATTCCTTTCTGTTGAAACTACAGTGTGATTGGAGCTGTAGTGAGATAGGATCTGTATGAGGCAGCAGATTGGAGCTGACGGAGCGTGATGCATATTTTTCAGATAATAAATCTTTGCTATGGAATTCTGTGTCCATCTCCCTTGTCTCCTCTTAGTGGGACATTGTAGTATAATATCAAAGGAGACTTGCTTCCTGTTTAAAAACACAACCCTTCTCTCCAACAAGGAAAGGTTTACAATAGTTTTATTAAAATAAATAAATAAACAAACAAGTAAAGAAAAACAATAAATAAATAAAAAAATTAAAGAATCCTACACCTTGTAAGTGCATGTAGTATTTTAAAAAACAATAAAATGTACCTAAAAAATGTAATTCCACAGAGATTTTTTAATTATGCATTGTAAAAAAAATATATATTTTTACTATTTATTTAACCTGATTTTCCTAGAATTTGACTCAATAGCTGTGGTTCCTGCAGGATTCTGAAATCTAAACATTCTACATATTGATTGATTGACCAGTATAGGAACTCTTTATATTATTGTTGCAATGATATATACTTTGTATATATATATATATATATATATATATATATATAAATAATTTAATGCCATTATATTTTTTGAGAATACCAAATGTCTGGGTATTCTATAATATCATCATTAAATGCTTATTCTTGTGTTTTACAGAAATACCATGTGATTCCAATCCATTAGAAGAGGCATGCAAGTTATTTTGCAAGTTTCTCCCATTTTTTGTAAAGGTTATTCCAATGCATTAATTTTTTTTGAAGATCTTGTTAATCATATTGGTTTTTAGTGGTTTATCAATGGCTTAGATTCAATAAAAGCAATTTGTGAAACGAATATCTCTCAAGAAAACTTTCTGCAACATTGTACCTCAAACATTGCAGAATTCAAAGATTTGTGCCCATCCCTTGTTATAGTTGCAAGTTGTAATTAAACAAACATACATTTACCATGCATCAACCTTGTATCTGAGTTGTTGTGGTTTTTATTGTTTTAACTACTTAGCAAAAAGATCTAATTTCTTTCACAATATTTTATGTATTGAGAACTTAATGTAACTACTGTATATATATTTATTGCAAGAAGGTCCACTTGAGATATGCTGTAAAAGATAAGTGAAACAATGGTTCATACATTCCTACAATGATCTTGCCTTTCAGCATGGTTCTTTGGGAACCGCCCCAGCAACTACATATAGCCCAATGTGCAGCCTCATTAGTATATTGTATTGATTGAATCTGGCAGCTGTATTCCATTTTTAATCCTTCAAAAACACCTTTAAAAGGACAGTTTACTCAAAAATGTACTCCCCTTTAATTTGTTCCCAATGATCCACTTTACCTGCTGGAGTGTATTAAATTGTTTACAAGTAGCTCCTTTACCCTTATATTGGCATTTGAAATAGTTGATTTAGCCAGTGCTATCCCCACCTATTCTAAAAGTTTGTGGCCTCAGGTCCAAGCTATAGATAAGCTTTGTAAACACAGCCAGCAGAAGAGATTACACTCCAAGTGGGATATAGCAGAGATAAGGTAATATTTCATACATTTTTGCTCTGCGGTTGGTAAAAAAAGCAATTATAAACACATTAAGGGAACAACTATTTTACAGTATACTGGCCCTTTAAAGCATTTTGTTCCTATGATTTTTAGACTTTTCTAATTCAACAATCATGACCCATTGAAAACCAATTTTGGCCTATTTTAATGGCATATTCTTTTTGATTTTTTTTTTGCACAGGTTTTATTTAACTCTTAAAAATGTGCACATTATTATTTTAAATTTTAAAAGCATATTGCTCAAATTGCACTTTTAAATTATGCAATGTGTACACAAACAAAATGCAATTAAAATATTCAGTTATGATTTTACACTTTTCAAAAAAAATTTTATTTAAAAAATTACTCAAATTATATGAAATTGTTCATTTATATTAAAGGGATAGTCTGCTCAAAAATAAACTTACATTACTCAGTTAGAGCATGCAATTTTAAGCAACTTTCTAATTTACTCCTATTATCAATTTTTCTTCTTTCTCTTGGTATCTTTATTTAATAAATATGTAAAGTAAGCTTAGAAGTCGGCCCATTTTTGGTTCAGAACCTGGTTAGCACTTGCTGATTAGATGGCACCAATCAGCAAGTGCTACCCAGGTTCTGAAACAAAAATGGGCCGGCTTCTACGCTTACATTCTAGCTTTTTAAAATAAAGATACCATGAGAATGAAGAAAAATTGATAATAGAAGTAAATTAGAAAGTTGCTTAAAATATCATGCTCTATCTGAATCATGAAAGTTTAATTTTGACTATACTATCCCTTTAATTTATAAAAAAGGAAAACTGCATTGAAACTAATTAGGATTCCGTTATTAATTTGCCATGTTTCACTTTTGCATATTTTTGAATTTATAAAGATCTGGAAAATTCCTAGGAACATCTTATTTAAAAACCTTTGAAACACCAGTGTCATATTATTTGTATGCTTTCTCTGTTATATCACACAAGCAACTCAGAAGTTTTTATTACTGCAAATAACAGTAGTTCGATTAATAACATAAACTAAGAAAGGCAAACCAGAATCACTCTAGCATGCATACAATTATGTATATTTACATTGTCTAATGGATTGGAATGGGGACTCAAATCTGAAAGTGGTAAGGGCAAGATTTGCTGCTCAGCAAATACCCCTAATACATGTTTGTATATATATTATTATTATTATTGTTTATTATTTTTTTAAATTGTGCTAATTAAATTAGCCGTCAGCATCTCACTCTGAGTAGTATTAAATATATCTAGAGGCAGCAATCCTTCTTTGTCTCATTGTAAGGCTGTGTCTGGCTTCCCATCTTGCAGTATGAAAAAAGCTCAGATATGCAACAAAAAGAGCTCACTACTACTGCAGCTTACTGAAACAGGACATGGTTGCAGGCAGTTACTGACCTCCACGCTACAGCATCATATCTAGAACAAATCACAGTAACTTTTTGTACACTACTATGCAGGTTTTCATTTAGTTTTTCAGCGGTACTCTACATAAAATGCAAATAAACATAAAAAAAAAACATTTAACATATCAGTATTTCTAGCTTGTGCCTGTGAAATAAATAGTTAAAAAGAAGATAATTTTTTTTTTTATATTTTGTTTATGTTCTAAGTTTAACTCACCAGGTTTTCTGATACTGTATTCTCTATACCCACATATCCTGGCTGGAAGTCCTACTGTAGCCTCTGAATATTCTAATATTTATTATTGTAATATTTCCTACTACTAATAACTATGATTTGTACAGAACAGCCATCCATTTTCTATATTAATTTGGCTACAAGACCCATTTTTTTCTTCTAAGAGCAGTTTTTAATGGCAAATTTTTACACACTCAAGTGTAGCACATAATGCAATTCTTTGCACTGCTCACCCTCATCTCAGGCACAGCAAATACAGTTTCTGAGAGTGTTATAATGCTGTCTGCTAGGTATATATGTTAGTTTTACCAGAGCACACCTACTCCATAGATGGCAGTGATGAAAAATAGTTTTTTAGGTCCCCAAAGGTAACTCAGTAGTAAGTAATAGCAATAATATACATGCAGCTCTGTATAATGATTTGGAGAATGGATAGGCAGACCTGCAACCTGCACTAATAAAAGGTTCCCTTGCATTAGGACTGTACACATTCTGTACACACATATGTATAGACTTGGCTGCTATGGTTCCCCAAGCACTTGGGTCCTTGTGCCACTGCACCAATGGTAGTTCCACCCCTGTTTAGCCCCTATAATTGTCAGGGTACTTATGATTAGGTTGTAGACCCTGAAACTAGCGACTGAATTCATTCTGGTTCCTTATCTGTCCCCACTTTATCGATGACTCCCTCTGCCAGTCCTCCTCTCACTCCGCCATCATTTTCTACTTATTACTGCTATTCGCATATCACTTCCCCTTTATACTGTTTATAACAGAATGCAAGGGTGTATGTGTTGTACATGTATAATATAATGTATGAGTGTAATAATTGGTCAAATAAATATATAATAAAAAGATGTATTCTTTTTATGTAGTCACTAACGGCTAGATTACGAGTTGTGCGTTAAGGTAAAAAAGCAGCGTTAACAAGTCCTAACACTGCTTTTTTACTGGTATTACGAGTTTTGCAGGTATAGGTGTACCGCACACTTTTTGGCCTTAACGCAAAGCAACTTACGTAAATTTCATAAAAGCTTTATTCAATGGGACTTGCATAGCGCCGGTATTATGAGTTTGTCCTGGGAGGCCAAAAAGTGAGCGGTACACCCTCTACCGCCAAGAACGCATTTTAAAGTCAGTAGTTATGAGTTTTACGCTACAAAGCTGTAGCATAAAACTCATAACTAAAGTGCTAAAAAGTACACTAACACCCATAAACTACATATTAACCCCTAAACAGAGGCCCTCCCGCATCACAAACACTATAATAAAAAGTTTAACCCCTAATCTGCCGCTCCAGACATCGCCGCCACTATAATAAACATATTAACCCCTAAACCGCCACACTCCCGCCTCGCAAACATTAGTTAAATATTATTAACCCCTAATCTGCCGTCCCTAACATCGCCGCAACCTACCTACACTTATTAACCCCTAATCTGCCGCCCCCAACGACGTTGCCACTATACTAAAGTTATTAACCCCTAACCCTAAGTCTAACCCTAACCCTAAACCCCCTAACTTAAATATAATTAAAATAAATCTAAATAAAACCTACTATTATTACCTAAATTATTCCTATTTAAAAATAAATACTTACGTATAAAATAAACCCTAAGTTAGATACAATGTAACTATTAGTTATATTGTAGCTAGCTTAGGGTTTATTTTATAGGTAAGTATTTAGTTTTAAATAGGAATTATTTAGTTAATGATAGGAATTTTTCTTTATATTTATTTTAATTATATTTAAGTTAGGGGGTGTTAGGGTTAGACTTAGGTTTATGGGTTAATAAATTTAGTATAGTGGCAGCGATGTTAGGGGCGGAAGATTAGGGGTTAATAATAATTAACTAGTGTTTGCGATGCAGGAGTACGGTGGTTTAGGGGTTAATATGTTTATTATAGTGGCAGCGACATTGGGGGCGGCAAATTAGGGGTTAATAAATATAATGTAGGTGTCGGTGATGTTGTGGGCCGCAGATTAGGGGTTAATAAATATAATATAGGTGTCAGCGATGTCGGGGGTGGCAGATTAGGGGTTAATAAGTGTAAGGTTAGGGGTGTTTAGACTCGAGGTTCATGTTAGGGTGTTAGGTGTAAACATAAATTTAGTTTCCCCATAGGAATCAATGGGGCTGCGTTACTGAGTTTTACGCTGCTTTTTTGCAGGTGTTAGACTTTTTCTTAGCCGGCTCTCCCCATTGATATCTATGGGGAAATCGTGCACAAGCACGTATAACCAGCTCACCGCTCACTTAAGCAGCGCTGGTATTGGAGTGCAGTGTGGAGCGCAATTTTGCTCTACGCTCACTTCTTGCCTGTTAACGCCGGGTTGATAAAAACCCGTAATACCAGCGCTACAGGTAAGTGAGCGGTGAAAATAAACTGCAAGTTAGCACCACAACCCTGTTACCGCACAACTCGTAATCTAGGCGTAAGGTTGTTATATTCCTCTATGTGGAGGTTTACATCTGCTAAAACACCATGAAGGTTATCTTAAATATGCAATATCTTCATTAAGCAACAAATATCTCAAAACCCCTGAAATATTATATACTAAACTTAATTGGATTTTGTAATCATACAGCAGCTATACATTGGAATAAATTAAAAAAGAAAGTGATAAATGCCTAATGCTTTCACATATCACACTCTAATAAATTGAGCTGAAGTCCATGAGTTTAAATTTATTTACATTTGTCTGTTCTATACAGAAACATGTTTTCTCCAACATAGGTGTGTCCGGTCCACGGCGTCATCCTTACTTGTGGGATATTCTCTTCCCCAACAGGAAATGGCAAAGAGCCCAGCAAAGCTGGTCACATGATCCCTCCTAGGCTCCGCCTACCCCAGTCATTCTCTTTGCCGTTGTACAGGCAACATCTCCACGGAGATGGCTTAGAGTTTTTTAGTGTTTAACTGTAGTTTTTATTATTCAATCAAGAGTTTGTTATTTTAAAATAGTGCTGGTATGTACTATTTACTCTGAAACAGAAAAGAGATGAAGATTTCTGTTTGTAAGAGGAAAATGATTTTAGCAACCGTTACTAAAATCGATGGCTGTTCCACACAGGACTGTTGAGAGGAATTAACTTCAGTTGGGGGAACAGTGAGCAGACTTTTGCTGCTTGAGGTATGACACATTCTAACAAGACGATGTAATGCTGGAAGCTGTCATTTTCCCTATGGGATCCGGTAAGCCATTTTTATTACAGAGTAAATAAGGGCTTCACAAGGGCTTGTTAAGACTGTAGAGGGCTAAATCGATTCATATATAACATATTTAGCCTTGAGGAATCATTTAATATGGGTATTTTTGTAAAATAATATCGGCAGGCACTGTTTTAGACACCTTATTCTCTAGGGGCTTTCCCTAATCATAGGCAGAGCCTGATTTTCGCGCCGGTATTGCGCACTTGTTTTTGAGAAGCATGACATGCAGTCGCATGTGTGAGGAGCTCTGATACATAAAAAAGACTTTCTGAAGGCGTCATTTGGTATCGTATTCCCCTTTGGGCTTGGTTGGGTCTCAGCAAAGCAGATACCAGGGACTGTAAAGGGGTTAAAGATAAAAACGGCTCCGGTTCCGTTATTTTAAGGGTTAAAGCTTCCAAATTTGGTGTGCAATACTTTTAAGGCTTTAAGACACTGTGGTGAAATTTTGGTGAATTTTGAACAATTCCTTCATACTTTTTCGCAATTGCAGTAATAAAGTGTGTTCAGTTTAAAATTTAAAGTGACAGTAACGGTTTTATTTTAAAACGTTTTTTGTACTTTGTTATCAAGTTTATGCCTGTTTAACATGTCTGAACTACCAGATAGACTGTGTTCTGAATGTGGGGAAGCCAAGGTTCCTTCTCATTTAAATAGATGTGATTTATGTGACACTGAAAATGATGCCCAAGATGATTCCTCAAGTGAGGGGAGTAAGCATGGTACTGCATCATTCCCTCCTTCGTCTACACCAGTCTTGCCCACTCAGGAGGCCCCTAGTACATCTAGCGCGCCAATACTCCTTACTATGCAACAATTAACGGCTGTAATGGATAATTCTATCAAAAACATTTTAGCCAAAATGCCCACTTATCAGCGTAAGCGCGACTGCTCTGTTTTAGATACTGAAGAGCATGAGGATAATGGTTCTGATATGCCCCTACACCAGTCTGAGGGGGCCAGGGAGGTTTTGTCTGAGGAAGAAATTTCAGATTCAGGGAAAATTTCTCAACAAGCTGAACCCGATGTGATTACATTTAAATTTAAGTTGGAACATCTCCGCGCTCTGCTTAAGGAGGTGTTATCCACTCTGGATGATTGTGAGAATTTGATCATCCCAGAGAAACTATGTAAAATGGACAAGTTCCTAGAGGTCCCGGGGCCCCCAGAAGCTTTTCCTATACCCAAGCGGGTGGCGGACATTGTAAATAAAGAATGGGAAAGGCCCGGTATACCTTTCGTCCCTCCCCCCATATTTAATAAATTGTTTCCCATGGTCAACCCCAGAAAGGACTTATGGCAGACAGTCCCCAAGGTCGAGGGGGCGGTTTCTACTTTAAACAAACGCACCACTATACCCATAGAAGATAGTTGTGCTTTCAAAGATCCTATGGATAAAAAATTAGAAGGTTTGCTTAAAAAGATGTTTGTTCAGCAAGGTTACCTTCTACAACCAATTTCATGCATTGTCCCTGTCACTACAGCCGCGTGTTTCTGGTTCGATGAGCTAGAAAAGGCGATCGATAGTGATTCTCCTCCTTATGAGGAGATTATGGACAGAATCCGTGCTCTCAAGTTGGCTAATTCTTTCACCCTAGACGCCACTTTGCAATTGGCTAGGTTAGCGGCGAAAAATTCTGGGTTTGCTATTGTGGCGCGCAGAGCGCTTTGGTTGAAATCTTGGTCAGCGGATGCGTCTTCCAAGAACAAATTGCTTAACATTCCTTTCAAGGGGAAAACGCTGTTTGGCCCTGACTTGAAAGAGATTATCTCTGATATCACTGGGGGTAAGGGCCACGCCCTTCCTCAGGATAGGTCTTTCAAGGCCAAAAATAAACCTAATTTTCGTCCCTTTCGTAGAAACGGACCAGCCCCAAGTGCTACGTCCTCTAAGCAAGAGGATAATACTTCTCAAGCCAAGCCAGCCTGGAGACCAATGCAAGGCTGGAACAAGGGAAAGCAGGCCAAGAAGCCTGCCACTGCTACCAAGACAGCATGAAATGTTGGCCCCCGATCCGGGACCGGATCTGGTGGGGGGCAGACTCTCTCTCTTCGCTCAGGCTTGGGCAAGAGATGTTCTGGATCCTTGGGCACTAGAAATAGTCTCCCAAGGTTATCTTCTGGAATTCAAGGGGCCTCCCCCAAGGGGGAGGTTCCACAGGTCTCAATTGTCTTCAGACCACATAAAGAGACAGGCATTCTTACATTGTGTAGAAGACCTGTTAAAAATGGGAGTGATTCATCCTGTTCCATTAGGAGAACAAGGGATGGGGTTCTACTCCAATCTGTTCGTAGTTCCCAAAAAAGAGGGAACGTTCAGACCAATCTTGGATCTCAAAATCCTAAACAAGTTTCTCAAGGTTCCATCGTTCAAAATGGAAACTATTCGAACAATTCTTCCTTCCATCCAGGAAGGTCAATTCATGACCACGGTGGATTTAAAGGATGCGTATCTACATATTCCTATCCACAAGGAACATCATCGGTTCCTAAGGTTCGCATTCCTGGACAAGCATTACCAGTTCGTGGCACTTCCTTTCGGATTAGCCACTGCTCCAAGGATTTTCACAAAGGTACTAGGGTCCCTTCTAGCGGTACTAAGACCAAGGGGCATTGCAGTAGTACCTTACTTGGACGACATTCTGATTCAAGCGTCGTCCCTTCCTCAAGCAAAGGCTTACACGGACATAGTCCTGGCCTTTCTCAGATCTCATGGATGGAAAGTGAACGTAGAAAAGAGTTCTCTATCTCCGTCAACAAGGGTTCCCTTCTTGGGAACAATAATAGACTCCTTAGAAATGAGGATTTTTCTGACAGAGGCCAGAAAAACAAAACTTCTAAACTCTTGTCGAACACTTCATTCCGTTCCTCTTCCTTCCATAGCGCAGTGCATGGAAGTAATAGGTTTGATGGTAGCGGCAATGGACATAGTTCCTTTTGCGCGCATTCATCTAAGACCATTACAACTGTGCATGCTCAGTCAGTGGAATGGGGACTATACAGACTTGTCTCCGACGATTCAAGTAAATCAGAGGACCAGAGACTCACTCCGTTGGTGGCTGTCCCTGGACAACCTGTCACAAGGGATGACCTTCCGCAGACCAGAGTGGGTCATTGTCACGACCGACGCCAGTCTGATGGGCTGGGGCGCGGTCTGGGGACCCCTGAAAGCTCAGGGTCTTTGGTCTCGGGAAGAATCTCTTCTACCGATAAATATTCTGGAACTGAGAGCGATATTCAATGCTCTCAAGGCTTGGCCTCAGCTAGCAAAGGCCAAGTTCATACGGTTTCAATCAGACAACATGACGACTGTTGCGTACATCAACCATCAGGGGGGAACAAGGAGTTCCCTGGCGATGGAAGAAGTGACCAAAATCATTCAATGGGCGGAGACTCACTCCTGCCACCTGTCTGCAATCCACATTCCAGGAGTGGAAAATTGGGAAGCGGATTTTCTGAGTCGTCAGACATTACATCCGGGGGAGTGGGAACTCCATCCGGAAATCTTTGCCCAAATTACTCAATTGTGGGGCATTCCAGACATGGATCTGATGGCCTCTCGTCAGAACTTCAAGGTTCCTTGCTACGGGTCCAGATCCAGGGATCCCAAGGCGACTCTAGTAGATGCACTAGTAGCACCTTGGACCTTCAAACTAGCTTATGTATTCCCGCCGTTTCCTCTCATCCCCAGGCTGGTAGCCAGGATCAATCAGGAGAGGGCGTCGGTGATCTTGATAGCTCCTGCGTGGCCACGCAGGACTTGGTATGCAGATCTGGTGAATATGTCATCGGCTCCACCATGGAAGCTACCTTTGAGACGAGACCTTCTTGTTCAAGGTCCGTTCGAACATCCGAATCTGGTCTCACTCCAGCTGACTGCTTGGAGATTGAACGCTTGATCTTATCAAAACGAGGGTTCTCAGATTCTGTTATTGATACTCTTGTTCAGGCCAGAAAGCCTGTAACTAGAAAAATTTACCACAAAATATGGAAAAAATATATCTGTTGGTGTGAATCTAAAGGATTCCCTTGGAACAAGGTAAAGATTCCTAAGATTCTATCCTTTCTTCAAGAAGGATTGGAGAAAGGATTATCGGCAAGTTCCTTGAAGGGACAGATTTCTGCCTTGTCTGTGTTACTTCACAAAAAGCTGGCAGCTGTGCCAGATGTTCAAGCCTTTGTTCAGGCTCTGGTTAGAATCAAGCCTGTTTACAAACCTTTGACTCCTCCTTGGAGTCTCAACTTAGTTCTTTCAGTTCTTCAGGGGGTTCCGTTTGAACCCTTGCATTCCGTTGATATTAAGTTATTATCTTGGAAAGTTTTGTTTTTGGTTGCAATTTCTTCTGCTAGAAGAGTTTCAGAATTATCTGCTCTGCAGTGTTCTCCTCCTTATCTGGTTTTCCATGCAGATAAGGTGGTTTTACGTACTAAACCTGGTTTTCTTCCGAAAGTTGTTTCTAACAAACACATTAACCAGGAGATAGTCGTGCCTTCTTTGTGTCCGAATCCAGTTTCAAAGAAGGAACGTCTGTTGCACAATTTGGATGTTGTTCGCGCTCTAAAATTCTATTTAGATGCTACAAAGGATTTTAGACAAACATCTTCCTTGTTTGTTGTTTATTCTGGTAAAAGGAGAGGTCAAAAAGCAACTTCTACCTCTCTCTCTTTTTGGATTAAAAGCATCATCAGATTGGCTTATGAGACTGCCGGACGGCAGCCTCCTGAAAGAATCACAGCTCATTCCACTAGGGCTGTGGCTTCCACATGGGCCTTCAAGAACGAGGCTTCTGTTGATCAGATATGTAGGGCAGCGACTTGGTCTTCACTGCACACTTTTACCAAATTTTACAAGTTTGATACTTTTGCTTCTTCTGAGGCTATTTTTGGGAGAAAGGTTTTGCAAACCGTGGTGCCTTCCATTTAGGTGACCTGATTTGCTCCCTCCCTTCATCCGTGTCCTAAAGCTTTGGTATTGGTTCCCACAAGTAAGGATGACGCCGTGGACCGGACACACCTATGTTGGAGAAAACAGAATTTATGTTTACCTGATAAATTGCTTTCTCCACCGGTGTGTCCGGTCCACGGCCCGCCCTGGTTTTTTAATCAGGTCTGATAATTTATTTTCTTTAACTACAGTCACCACGGTATCATATGGTTTCTCCTATGCAAATATTCCTCCTTTACGTCGGTCGAATGACTGGGGTAGGCGGAGCCTAGGAGGGATCATGTGACCAGCTTTGCTGGGCTCTTTGCCATTTCCTGTTGGGGAAGAGAATATCCCACAAGTAAGGATGACGCCGTGGACCGGACACACCGTTGGAGAAAGTAATTTATCAGGTAAACATAAATTCTGTTTTTAAACCCACAACCAAGTTATAGTAATACTTTTCTGGCTAAATGTCATTTGATTTTTAGTTACATTTTATTATTTTTAATTACATTATATAGTTTTGTCAATGAAAAAAGTAATACTTTTAGTTAAAAAAAACATGCTTGAATGTAATTATAATTGAACATTTTGTGATTAATTAGGGAATTTGTTACACTTATAAAATGCATAGTTTTTCTAATTATTAGTTTTGGCATTTTGGTATAGATTATGGGGTCACAATCCATTAGAAAAGCTTATTAATGAATTATCTATAAAAATCCCCATATATTTTAATGATTTATTTTGTAGAAAAAATATTGGATAGGTTTTTCTACAGGATTGTGATCAACCAATATATTTATTAATTAACATGCAATTAGTTTTTATTTTATTTTCTTCACAGGAAAAAAAAGTTGCTTACTAACATTTTAGTCAGTTTTCTTAAACAAAATTACCACTGGCCTACAGATCTAAAGAGACTCATCTATACAGCTAATGTTATTGATACCTCCATATTCTGAATCTATAAATGTGTGTCTAATTGTGATATACATTGTACACAGCATAGGCAGCCATCTTGACTTTTCACCTAAAGAATATTCTGGAATTTCTTTCTATAGGGGTTTTTAAAAAATGATACTTGCTCCCAACAAGATAAGCTTAATATTCACATGGGAACAAACAGGATTTAAAATAGTAACGTTTAAACTTTTGTAATGTGAAGTAAAATACATTCTTTGATTTTCAAAACAATTATCTTATATGAATTTATAATTTATTTAATATATACAATATGACCAGATTGCACAGCATATAGTACATGTTTCAGCATTTATTAAATTAAAGCTAACCTGAATTCCACTTACAGTAAGTGATGTGGAACATGTAATTAATAATCAAAGATTAGAATAAGGGCTAATTTTTCTCCTGAAAAACACTGTTGATTATCTTCACATAAATGGGTCTCCATAGCTTTTCTATATTTCCTCTGAGGAAACATGTCTTCAAACTGAAAAATATTACTGTGAACAAAATGTTTGAAGGGTCACAGGAAAGGTTTTCCCAATGCCACTAGGATTAATTTAAATGTCTTCTAGTTTGGAAAATATTCAAATAAATAAAAAAATAAAGGGTTTTCATTTTTTATGGCAAATTGAGGCAAATGACTTTGTAAGATAGTAATTCATTTTCTGTCTTATTCTAGAACAGATTGAAGCTTTTTTTTCCTCTGTCTAACCCATTGGGGAGGCAGTCATTCTATGAAAGGCATGAACAAGGTTTATGGTGCATACAGTAAAGAATATTCTGTAGGTAAGGAATTGTGATGTATTTGACTAAAGGGAATATCCTGTATCTTTATTTTGTTTTTCTTTACAGATGATCCTCATGCAAGAATATATTCATAAAAGTTATTAGGCAATAACATTGTGCATGTAATACCTATGATGATATCATGTGTTGTGATACAAAAGGAAAAATGAAAAGGGTACTGTATATTATTTGCTTTCTCTAAATGAAACATTATTATAATTGGAATTTATCCAATATTCTACTGTTAACACAAAATCAAGCAGATGACTAATATGTACATCCTGCTGTCTATTTGTAATACACAAATCACTACATGTGTGCTGTGTTGCTAATTCACAATACATGCTCAGAAGCAGCAATGCGCTACTGGGAGCTAGCTGCTGATTAGTGGATACACATACATGCCTCTTGTTGTTAACTCATTGATATGCTCAGCTAGCCCCCTATATTGCATTGTTATACTTTTAACAAAGAATACCAAGAAAATTAGGCAAATTTAATAGAAGTAAAACAGAAAGTTATTTAAAATTGTAAATAAGGTTGTATGTCTCTTTTAAAGGATAGTCTAGTCAAAATTAAACTTTCATGATTCAGATAGAGTATGCAATTTTAAGCAACTTTCTAATTTTCTCCTATTATTAATTGTTCTTCGTTCTCTTGGTATCTTTATTTGAAAAGGCAGGAATGTAAGCAAAGGAGCCAGGAAATATTTGGTTTAGCACCTGGGTAGCACTTTCCGATTGGTGTATAAATGTAGCCACCAATCAGCAAGCACTACCCAGGTGCTGAACCAAAAATGGGCCAGCTCCTAAGCTTACATTCAGATAAAGATACCAAGAGAACGAATAAAAATCGATCATAGGAGTAAATTAGAAAGTTGCTTAAAATGGCATGCTGTATCTGAATCATGAAAGTTTCATTTTGACAAGACTATTCCTTTAACTCTTATGTACATACAACTGCATATATATGAGATAACTTAGAGTTGGAATCCAACCAGAAATACATCATTTTGATTATAAAGTGAATGGAAAATGGAAAGAACTATTGTTGAGGTAAAACTGAAAATGTGCTAATATTTATTAGTATAGATAACAAACATAAAAGGCTAATACTAATTGTAATATGATTAATAATAAGTAAAACATGAGAGAGACAAAAGTAATGTTTTTATTCAGATAGGATAAAATAATTCATTCTCCAGCGTATTTCCATACCCAATCAAGCTTAGATATTTATTATATATATATTCAAAAATGTAATAAAAGAACAGCAATGGCTGCCTTAATAAAAAATTGTAGATACACTTAACTAAAAGTGAAATAATCTCTTAGGTGCAGACCCTATAAAAGTATCGTTATGAGAAACTATAAGAGGAGCCATCATGATAAATGGTCCGTAGTATAGATAGGGAATACAGCACTCTTTTAAAATGTTTAAAAACTCCATGTTTTACTAAGTGTCTATCAATAAAGACACTGAACATGAGACCAAACAGTGGTTCTATTCACATCAAAAATCCAGTGACCCACAAGCAAAAAATAAAGCAAAAAAAATATATATATATATTTAATAGCACAACAGAAACATATAAAAGCTAAGTCACGTGACTTTCATAGGCCCATATAGTAGGATGCACATCAACAGGATTACAGCTATAGGATAGTTTGAATCTACTACACCCCAGCTGCACAAAGAACCCCCTTAGTAAAATGCTATAGAGGGACAACCAGGCCAGGTTCACATATAGGGATCTAAGTAGACTGTATAAGCTGAAAAGTACAACAGGCATAAGTGTGGAAAAGTTAGTTCAAGCAAACGGTAAAGCTCTTAGTTGCTGAAAGGAATAGAATGCATCATTTGTTTTAGTCCCGTATCAGAATTGCATACCTCCTGCAAGGAACATCTCATACAGTTCAGAGTAAAGTAATTCATATTTCAAATAGGACAGCCATATACATCCACATATAAATGTGTAAATGTGTATATATATATATATATATATATATATATATATATATAGAGAGAGAGAGAGAGAGAGAGAGAGATTGTTAGTACACAGTATTTCCATCACAGCAAAGGATTTTGGGTCAGAACATGCAAATGAGTTTTGCAATATCCATACTTTAACAGATTTGGAAGCAAATAAGTAAGGCTACAGTGAAAGTACGGCATGCTGAGGATTTTTGAGAGGAAATTAGTCTTCTGATTTGTCTGGTTATGTAAACAAGCTGAGCAATATTTTTTTATTCTACTAAGTAAAGAAGATTTAGTTATATAATTCAGCATATTATCCTTCTCAATGATTTCTGAAGTGTGAGGTATCTTGCTCAAATAGTAGCCACGTGGAGATGAGTTACAACAAACAAGCATTGTGATTGATGTGTTCTAATCTTTATATGAATTCATAGCTACACATACACTGCTTTATAAATCATATAGTTTTATGAAACCTTCACTAGACTGTATCCATAGCAGCTCTTATCATTGTAATTTCTCCTACATTAGCACAAATGCAGTAGATGGGATGATGTTTTTAACAAATAATACAATGAACATGTAATGTTGACAAGGCATGTGCTTAAAGGGATAGTCTAGTCAAAATTAAACTTTAATGATTCAGATAGAACATGCAATTTTAAGCAACTTTCTAATTTAACCCTATTATCAATTTGTCTTTGTTCTCTTCGTATCTTTATTTGAAAAGGCACTTGTTAAGTGTAAGCTTAAGAACTGGCCCATTTTTGATTCCGCTACTGGGTAACGCTTGCTGATTGGTGGCTACATTTAGACACCAATCAGCAAGTGCTACCCAGGTGCTGAACCAAAAATGGGCTGGCTCTTAAGCTTACATTTCTGTTTTTTCAAATAAAGATACGAAAAAAAGAAAACGAAAAAAAGATTGATAATAGGAGTAAATTAGAAAGTTGCTTAAAATTGCATGCTCTATCTGAATCATGAAAGTTTAACTTTGACTATACTATCCCTTTAATATGTAGAATTGGGTGTGTTTTAGGTAGGTAATTCATATTGCTTACATTCGGGTAGATTCTGAGTTTTGCGCTAAACAGGGTGCGAAAATAACGCCAAAAAAGTTACGTTATTTCATTCTCCATAGCGCTGCCATTACGAGTTACTAAAAAGCCTCCTTGTGCGTGCGATATGGTGATGTTAAGCTCCATACCGCACAAAATCCAAGGGCTGCTTTGACATGCTCGTGCACGCTTTCCCCCATAGACATCAATGGGGAGAGAGTTTTAGAAAAAAACTAACACCTGCGATCACGGAATGGAGATTGCAGTAACGCAACCCCATGATGTCTATGGCGAAAAGAAAATTACGTTTAAACCTAACACCGTAATATAAACCCCAAGTCTAAACACCCCTAATCCACTGCCCCCGACATCACGACACCTAAATAAAGTTATGAACCCCTAAACCGCCACTACCCGACATCGCCGACACCTGAATAAAGTTATTAACCCCTAATTTGCTGCTCCCCGACATCGCCACCATTATAATAAAGTTATTAACCCCTAATCCACCGCTCCCCGACATTGCCACCACTATAATAAAGTTATTAACCCCTAATCCGCCGCTCCTTCACATTACCGCTACAAAATAAACCTATTAACACCTAAAGCGCCGGCCCCCCACATTGCAAAACACTAAATTAAACTATTAACCCCTAATCCTAACATCCCCCTAACTTTAAATTAAAATTACAATATAACTATCTTAAAATAAATAAAAACTTACCTGTGAAATAAAAAAACCTAAGTTTATACTATAAATTAACCTAACATAACTATTTTAATAAAATAAAAAAAACTACCAATTAAAACATCTAAATTACAAATTTTAAAAAACCTAACACTACGAAAAAAATCCAAAAATCTAAATTACAAAAAATAATAACTACTAAATTACAAAAAATAAAAAATACTAAGCTTACAGAAAGTAATAAATGAAATTATCAAAAATAAAAACAAATATTACACCTAATCTAATAGCCCTATAAAAATAAAAAAGCCCCCCCAAAATAAAAACACCCCCTAGCCTACAATAAACTACCAATAGCCCTTAAAAGGGCCTTTTGTAGGGCATTGCCCTAAGTTAAACTTAGCTCTTTTACTTGTAAAAAAATGCAAAGTCCCCCATACAATAAAACCCACCACCCAACCAACCCCCCAAAATAAAGCTACCCATTGCCCCTAAAGGGGCATTTTTTTGGGCATTGCCCTTAAAAGGACATTCAGCTCTTTTTTATTGCCCTTAAAAGGGCATTTAGCTCTTTTAAAAAAGCCCAAAGCCCTAATATTAAAAAAAAAACACCCGAAAAAAAGAAAGAAAAACCTAACACTAACCCCAAAATATTTACTCACGGTTCCTGGCGGCGAGAAATCTTTATCCAGGCGGCGATATCTTCATCTATCCCGGGGCGTCTTCTATCTTCATTCCGGCTGCACGGAGCGTCCTCTTCATACGGTCCCCGCCATACACTGAAGTTGAATGTAAGGTAGCCGTTTCAAAATGGTGTACCTTGCTTTTCTATTGGCTGATTTGATTCTTCAAATTCAAATCAGCCAATAGGATGAGAGCTACTCAAATCCTTTTGTCTTCGGCCTCCAGGATGGCTCCGCTCTGCACTGCCGGGATGAAGATAGACGACAGCCCCCGAGATGGATGAAGATATCGCTGCCTGGATGAAGACTTCTTGCCGCCTGGATGGAGATGGATGTCCAGACTTCAGGAACCGTGAGTAGATATTCTGGGGTTAGTGTTAGTTTTTTGTTTTGTTTTTTGGGTGGGTGGTTTATTTTTTTAGATTAGGGCTTTGGGCTTTTTAAAAAGATCTGAATGCCCTTTTAAATGCAATGAAAAAAGATCTGAATGCCCTTTCAGGGCAATGCCCATACAAATGCCCTTTTAGGGGCAATGGGTAGCTTAGGTTTTTTTAGACTTAGGTTTTTTATTTTGGGGGGTTTGTTGGGTGGGGCGTTTTTACTTTTAGGGGGGACTTAGTATTTTTTTATATGTAAAAGAGATGTTTAACTTAGGGCAATGCCCTACAAAAAAAAAACATTTTAAGGGCTATTGGTAGTTTATTGTAGACTATGAGGTGTTTTTATTTTTAGGGGCTTTTTGATTTTTATAGGGCTATTAAATTAGGTGTAATTGTTTTTATTTTTGATAATTTTGTTTATTATTTTTTGTAAGCTTAGTGTTTTTTATTTTTCGTAATTTAGTGTTTATTATGTTTTGTAATTTTAGATTTTTAATTTTTTTTAGTAGTGTTAGGTTTTTTAAATTTATAATTTTTCACCGTTAAAAAAACCATAACGCAAAACTTGTAATCTAGGTGATAGTCATTTATTTCACATTGTTTTATTATTCGCTGATTTTCACTTGTATTTAATTCACTAATTTTGCGATCAAATGTTTTTGGATAGGTTCATAATATGATAGCACAAGTCATGATTTCGTATTAGAGAGAGAAAAGCCTGTCTGCAGTCTAAAACATTAGGCGGTCAGCATTACTACTGAATTAACTACATTATTATTTTTTTACATTGTTTGTCAAAATCCAATACACAAGTGCACTTGAAAAAAACCAAAAAAATGAACAAAAAAATAAAATAAACAATACCCATTTTTCTTCAGTTTCTTGTTTTTGTGTTTGTTTTTCTTCAGATTTTAATGGTAGCTCATCTTATGGACTAGTAAGACTTAGAAAAAAACAGTATCTGAGCAGCCATAAGATGGTTTCAGCTGGAAATTTTGCAGAATTAGAGTGCGGGCTGTGTTCTGGTAGACTTTAAATTTTCAGTAAATATATTTTTGCTCAGGAATATATCATGTTTCTGTTGTATTTAAATTAAAGTCTGAATCTTGAAACATCATTTATTGAATTGTACAATGTGACCTACATATTATTCTTATAAAAGATATTTGGAGAAAAAAAATAAACCAAAAAGCAAAGCACATGCATGGTTACAAAAGAGCATTGAATGGATATACTGTAATTTGTCAAGTGATTAACATTCTTTTACCATCTGACAAAAGTGTGTTTTTAACCTTTTCTCCGCTGTTTTAACGCCTCTATATAAAACTGTTTAAGATGCAATCTTTCTATTTTTTTTTTAAACAGGTAGAACACTTTCAAAATATTTTTTACTTAAATCCACCTCCCAGGATATACAAAGTGTTTTTTTTATTGCAAGGATAGTTAACAGTGTAGTATATTGCTGGGTCTGAGTTCTAAATCCTACAGTATAAAATCCAGCCTCTCTGCAGGAAAGCAGTCTAATAAAATAAACCAATCTAACAAAATAAAGCACACTGCAACGTTTTCTTTTAATTCTCATAATGAAACAGGTCGGGCTAGATTACAAGTGAAGTGCAATCAATAGTACAGGGGGAGTTAAAAATAATGCCCAATCTGGTATAACTAGCGCATGATTAATCATTTTAACCAGAACATCTTTTTTAAAGCACCTATACTATTAACCCCTTCACTACTGGAACTTTCAGAGAAGAACTTGCCCAAAATATCAGATAATTTTTAGCATTTTTGCTATCACTCTATTTAAACAAAAATAGAGCCTTGTTTTTTTTTTTTTATTTACCTGTCAAAACTATATACTTTTGTAAACAGACAACCCAAGGTATTTATCTAGACCCATTGTGGTATATTTCATGCTACCATTTTACCGCCAAATGTGATCATATAAAAAAAATATTGGTAACTTTTAAAAAAACTTTGGGTTTCTCACTGAAAATATTTATGTACCGCATCATGACACAAATGGTTGTGAAAGCTTCTCTAGGTTCCCCTTTGTTTAGAAACAGCAGACATATGGCTATGCCATTGCTTTTTGGTAATTTGAAGAGTGCTAATTGCAACTGTGGACCACAATTCTGAAATTCCTGGCAGTGAAGGGGTTAATCAGGTAGCTTATAAGGTTAATTTTAGCTTTATCTCTACCTGATTCCCTCCCAAACAACTCTCTTCTCTCCCTCACCCCCACTGTTCACCACCATCTTAGGTACTGGCAGACAGTTGCCAAAATGAAGATTTAAGGCAAAATAATTTATTCTTTTTTTTCTATTTTCTGCACTGTAGAATCCCCCCTTACCCTCCAACCTCCCTGATCCCTCCCATAAAACTCTCTATTCCTCCCCCCTCTAACTAATGTCCGCCATCTTAGGTACTCACAGCTGTCTGACAATACCTATACATTTTTTTTTTAAATAATGTTTAATTTAATTTTTTTGGTTAAACCTTCTGTAGTGTAGAGCCCCCCGCCCACGATCATTAGTTAGGGATCACAAACCCACATTTTTTTTGTAGTGTAGCTCCCCATCCCTCCCTCTCCCTTTATTATTTTTCCACAGCCCTGCCACACTCTCCCCCTCCGTCCTCCCATACATATATATACATACTGTATATAAACATGCATATACTGTATATACATACACGCATAAATAAACACCCTTGGCCACTTCTAAGTCCTGCCCCTTGTTAAACACCAAATCCCTGTAATCCTGAAAAAAATCTTTTTTCCCCATTAATAAACTTTTGTTTTATAAGTATACATATATATCTACATCTACATATAACTTAAAAACATTATTTCCATAGCATTGTTCTGTTTTTTTGTGTGCAAACTAGCAAGCATGCAATAATACTTTACTTCAGGTCTCAGAAGGCATTCATTTTAATTTAAATCTATTATGTGAGGAATTTAGAGAACCCACGCTGTCTGACATGCAGATGTTAGCACATCCTAGACTATTGCTCAAGCAATAAAATATAACTTTACAGATGTAATGAGTGGAAAAACAGAATCTTCATTTGATTGTGCTCAAGTGATGTTAACGCTTAATAACGCTAATATTCTTGCACTCCACTTGTAATCTAGGCCTTTATGTGGTGTTCAGTTTTCCGTTTAATGTCCCTTCAAAGTAGGATATGCTTTTAACAGAATTGTAATGAACTTTAAACTTTCCAAATATGTTTTGAGGCTTGATATAAAATTTTTTAGTCCAAAAGCCCATCTCAGTTTGCAGTTACATTTAACCCCTTAATGACCAACGTACCCTGTACGTCCACAGTTGTTAAGGATTTTACTAGTGCAGCTTTGACACTATGCTAGTACTGTATACCTCACTTCCTGAGGCATGCAGATATAGGGGCCTATTTATTAAAGATCTTGCGGACCTGATCCGACAGTGCGGATCAGGTCCGCAAGACCTCGCTGAATGCAGAGAGCAATGCGCTCTCCGCATTTAACATTGCACCAGCAGCTCACAAGAGCTGCTGGTGCAACGCCGCCCCCTGCTGACTCGTGGTCAATCGACCGCCAGCAGGGAGGTGTCAATCAACCCGATCGTACTCGAACGGGTTTATTTCCGGCGATTCCTGTCCGCCTCATCAGAGGCAGACAGGGTTATGGAGCAGCGGTCTTTAGACCACTGCTTCATAAGTGGTGTTTCTGGCTAGTCTGAAGACTCACCAGAAACACGGGCCCACAAGCTTCGTTCGGAGTTTGATAAATGGGCTCCATAGTGCGGAACGTCGCTCTTTTCACCGCATGAATGGGGTTATGTAAAAGACTACCAACGTATAAGTGGTTAAGTATACCATGTTGTTGATTATATTTTTACTCATTTGTAAATGAAACATTTTGTAGATACAGTCATGGCCAAAAATATTGGCACCCCTGCATTTCTGCACCACTTCGCCCAGAAAATTGTTGCAATTACAAATGTTTAGGCATTCTCATGTCTATTTTTTTTGTTTGTATTGATATGACACAAAAAAGTGGAGAAAAAAAAGTCAAATCTGACACATTCCACGTAAAACTCCAAAAATGGACTGGACAAAATTATTGGCACCTTCTCAAAATTGTAAGAAATAATTGCATTCCAAGTTTGTGATGCTCCTGTAATTTGTAATTAAACTCACCTGTATCAATTAACAGGTGCTGACAATATAAAAATCCCACCAGCAACCAGTTAAAATGGTGAAAAATGTACTTAACCTTTCTGTTGTGTGTCTCTGTGTGCTACACTGAGCATGGAAAAGAGAAAGAGCAACTAATAATTGTCTGAGGATTTGAGAACAAAAATTGTGGAAAAGCATGGACAATTTCAAGGTTACAAGTACATCTCCAGAGATCTTAATGTTCCTGTGTCCACTGTGCCCAACATTGTCAAGACGTTTACAATCCATGGCACTGTAGCTAATCTCCCTGGACATGGACGAATTGATCATAAGATTGCAACAAAGAGATGTTCGAATGGTGGATAAAGAACCTCAATCAACTTCCAGATAAATTCAAGGTGACCTTCAGGCACAGGGTACAAATGTGTCAGCCATCTGAATGAAAAGGGACGCTATGGTAAGAGAGCCAGGAGGACCCCAAGGCTGACACAAAAGCATAAAAAAGCCAGGTTGAAGTTTGCCAAAACTTACTTACTTGAGGAAGCCAAAATCCTTTTGGGAGAATGTGCTGTGGACAGATGAAACAAAATTACAGCTTTTTGGTAAAGCCCATCATTTTACTGTTTTCTGAAAAAATAAATGAGGCTTTTAATAAAAAGAAAACAGTCCCTACAGTCAAACAACCTTCTCTCGATCCAACCTCCCCATCCAACTACGCCCTATTTCCCTACTCCCTCTTGCCTCAAACCTTCCCCCTCTTGCCTCAAAGCTTTTTGAAAAGTCAGTACATGCACGCCTATCCCATTTCCTTACATTACACCCCCTCCTTTACCCACTGCAATCTAGATTTCGCCCCCATCACTCCACAGAGACAGCAATCGTTAAGATTACCAATGACCTACTTACAGCAAAATCCAAAGGCCACTTCTCTCTGCTTATACTCCTTGATCTGTCTTCAGCCTTCAATACTGTCAACCACCCTCTTTTGCTCCAAACCCTCCAATCCTTCGGCACAGCCCTTTTGTGGTTCTCTTTCTACCTGTAGGGCCGGATTGGGCTGCCGGGATACCGGGAAAAATCCTGTTGGGCCGGCAGCCAGTGGGCCAGCAGAGGCAGCTGCAGTGTGTGGAGCTGTTGTGAGTGACGGTGCATATTACTAAGTAACCAGGAGGTTGTTTATAGCTTTTTCACAAAGTTTTTTTTCCCTATGCAGTTAAACAGTGGAGCTCTGCAATTTTCTAACAGCATGCATGTGGGATGATGAAATAAAATGTAGACAGAAAAGTGCGAGGAGAAAATGCCCAAATTGTTGGAGAGAGGCAGGACCAATTGCGAGCCACTGCAAGGGGAGGCGCTACTATTTCAGGGACAGCCACAGCACTGAGCAAGTCTGGAGACGAGAGACACATGCAGCATGCTCCATGGTCACGCCCAGGCCCTTAGAGGTCTGCCACTCTGGGGGGGAGGTCTGCTACTCTGGGGGGGCCCCGCTGCCCAGAAGTTGTGAAAAATACCCTGCCACCACTTCTGCAATGCGCAAGGGCCAAGGCAGGCAGACGCTCCGATGCTCGGCTCAGAGGCATAGAGGGCTCTGGGCCGGCAGTGTAGGCTCCTGACATTGATGTTCTGTGCCACACCTCCAGATCAGAGTTTCTCAGAGTCCCACAGCAGGCAGGCACCAAGTCCAAGAGGCAGACACGGCAGAGCGTGACAGCAGGTAGGGCTAGATAAGAGGCCCCAGGCCGGGACAGTTAGTTTCTATACCTCAGTCTGTAAATTACATGCTAGTCACGTTTGCGTCAAACTAAGGTCTTAAGTAGTATCTAACTTTTAGATCAACACAGTTTGTGCTTCACATTGTGTTTCCCACCTGAATGTTGTGTACTGAGTGAAAGGTGAAAGCAAATGGGGAATAATGGCGTTTTGGGCATAAAGTGTATTTTAACACTGTGATCAGTGTATCAGTGTACACAAAATGGCTGTGTGTATATATATATATATATATATATATATATACACATACACACCCTCTTGTCACTGGCTCATCTGGGGGGGGCACTGGGGGGGCTGGTCTTCTAAAATTTCCAAGGCCGGTCTGGTTTACCTGTTTAACCATACCTTTAGTGTAGCCTCCTCTGGGTCTTCCTCTGCCCCCGTAACCACTTTCTGTTGGGGTACTGCAAGACTCTATCCTCGGTCCCCTTGTCTTCTCAATCTACACGTCATCACTAGGTTCCCTAATAAAGTCCCACAGGTTTCAATATCATTTGTATGCCGACAACACTCAAATCTACATCTCTGCTCCAGACCTATCTCTTTCCTTGCTAACCCTTGTCACTAACTGTCTTTTTCACATCTCTTCATGGATGTCCTCTCACTACCTTAAGCTAAAGCTCTCCAAAACTGAGCTTCTTATTTTCCCCCTTCTTCTAAAATCTCCACCACCCATCTCTCTATAACTGTTGACAACTCCATCATTACCCCTACCCTTCATGCCCGATGTCTTGGGGTCACACTTGACTCAGATATTTCTTTCACTCCTCACATTCAGGCCTTGGCTAAATCCTGCCGCTTCCACCTTAAAAACATCTCTAAAATTAGACATTTCATTACACAAGACACAACTATGATTTTAATCCACTCTCTCATCCTTTCCTGCCTTGACTACTGCAACTCCGTCTTTTCTGGTCTCCCTAGCTGCCATCTAGCTCCTTTACAATCCATAATAAATGCCTCTGCCAGGATCCTCCTCCTTACACTTCGCTCTTCATCTGCTGAACCTCTCTGCCAATCCCTTCACTGGCTTCCTCTTGCCTCCTGGATTAAACACAAAATTCTGACTCTGACATACAAAGCCCTCAACTGCTCTGCTCCCCTCTATATCTCAGATCTTGTCTCCAGATACTCTCCCTCCCGTCCCCTTTGCTCTGCTTATGACCTCCTCCTCTCCTCCTCTCTTGTTACCTCCTCACATTCCCGTTTACAGGACTTCTCCAGACTTGTTCCCATCTTGTGGAACTCTCGGCCTCACTCCACAAGACTCTCCCGAGTTTTTAAAGCTTCAAGTACTCCCTAAAGTCTCTTCTGTTCAGGGATGTATACAACCTATACTAACCTTTCCTAATACCAGTTCCTCTCCTCCATTGCTATCCGCCATAAACCCCCTTAGAATGTAAGTCTAAGAGCCCAACTGCTTGCAGATCACTTCACAAGAGCTGACTACAACAGTGTGACTCTAGACAGGGCCCTCTACCCATTTGATCCCTTTAATTGCTACCTTGTATATCGCCTATTTTGTAGTGCTCCGTTATCTGTTGGTGCTCTACAAATAAACAGTAATAATAAAAATTAAACTTCTGCTGATGTTTTGGGGTTGCTTTGCTGCTTCAGGTACTGGATGTCTTGACTGTGTGCATGGCATTATGAAATCTGAAGACTACCAAATAATTCTGTGGTGCAATGTAGGGCCCAGTGTCAGAAAGTTGGGTCGCCGTCAAAGGTCTTACAGTAGGACAATGACCCAAATCACACGTCAAAAAGCACCCAGAAAAGCGCTGGAAATTACTGAACTGGCCAGCAATGAGTCCAGATCTCAATTCCATCTAGTAATTAAAACTGTGTTGTTAATCTCTCTGCCATCTCTGTGCTGCCTGCAATTTAAAGTCACCCCCAGGGGTGGAACGACCATTGCTGCAGTAGGTTCAGTGACAGCAGGGTCCAAGTGCTGGGAGGGCCCATAGCAGCCAGTTTATACAATAGGAGTGTGTAGAATGTGTACTATCCTAATGCAGGGGAGTATTTTATTAGTGCAGGTTGCAGGTACAAACAAGACAAACAAAGTGAAAGTAAAATAATGCAGTTACTTCCGCAGTAATGCTGACTGCCTAATTTTTTTGAATGCAGGCAGGTTTATTTCTCTCTAATAAGAAACCATGACTTGTGCTATCAATACATTTATACGGCTAGATTTAGAGTTTGGCGTCAGCCGTCAAAAGCAGCGTTATTGGAACAGCGTGATTGAATCAGCCAATCAGATTTTTCCTACCTTAATTCCGATTGGCTGATAGAATGCTATCAGCCAATCGGAATTGAAGGGACGCCATCTTGGATGACGTCACTTAAAGGTACCGTCATTGTGTACGAAGACTCTGGATGAAGAGGATGGCTCCGCATTGGCTCCTTGGAAGATGGCCCTGCTCCGCTCCGGATGGATGAAGATTGAAGACGCCGCCTGGATGAAGACTTCTACCGGATGAAGGACCTCCTCTGCGCATCTTGGATGAAGATTTCGGCCCGGTTGGGTGAAGACGACTCAAGGTAGGGAGATCTCCAAGGGGTTAGTGTTAGGTTTTTTAAGGGGGGTTTGGGTGGGTTAGAGTAGGGGTATGTGGGTGGTGGGTTTTAATGTTGGGGGGGTTGTATTTTTTTTTTACAGGTAAAAGAGCTGATTACTTTAGGGCAATGCCCCGCCAAAATCCCTTTTAAGGGCTGGTAAAAGAGCTGATTACTTTTGTAATTTAGAATAGGGTAGGGATTTTTTTTTATTTTGGGGGGATTTTTTTAGGTGTAATTAGGTGTAATTAGTTTAAACTTCTTGTAATTTTTTTATTTTTTGTAATTTAGTGTTTGTTTGTTTTTGTATTATAGATTAGTTTATTTAATTGTATTTTAGTTTAGCTAATTGTAGTTAATTTATTTAATTAATTTAGGTTAGGATTTATTTTACAGGTAATTTTGTACTTATTTTAACTAGGTAGTTATTAAATAGTTATTAACTATTTAATAGCTATTGTACCTAGTTAAAATAAATACAAAGTTGCCTGTAAAATAAATATAAATCCTAAAATAGCTACAATGTCATTATTAATTATATTGTAGCTATATTAGGGTTTATTTTATAGGTAAGTATTTAGTTTTAAATAGGAATAATTTATTTAATTAGAGGAATATTATTTCATTTCATTTAAATTATATTTAAGTTAGGGGGGTGTTAGGGTTAGGGTTAGACTTCGGTTTAGGGGTTAATAACTTTATTATAGTAGCGGCGACGTTGCAAGCGGGAAATTAGGGGTTAATAATTGGAGGTAGGTGGCAGCGATGTTAGGGAGGGCAGATTAGGGGTTAATACAATTTATTATAGTGTTTGCGAGGCGGGAGTGCGGCATTTTAGGGGTTAATACATTTATTATAGTGGCGGCGAGGTCGGGTAGGCAGATTAGGGGTTAATAAGTGTAGTTAGGTGGCGGCGACGTTGGGGGGGGCAGATTAGGGGGTAATAAATATAATATAGCTGTCGGCGATGTTAGGGGCAGCAGATTAGGGGTTCATAGGGATAATGTAGGTTGCGGCGGTATCCTGAGCTGCAGATTAGGGGTTAATAATATAGTGCAGGTGTCAGCGATAGCGGGGGCGGCAAATTAGGGGTTAATAAGTGTAAGGTTAGGGGTGTTTAGACTCGGGTTCATGTTAGGTTGTTAGGTGCAGACTTAGAGAGTGTTTCCCCATAGGAAACAATGGGGCTGCGCTAGGAGCTGAACGCTTCTTTTTTGCAGGTGTTAGGTTTTTTTCCAGCCAGCTCAACCCCATTGTATCCTATGGGGATATCGTGCACAAGCACGTTTTTCCAGCTTACCGCTACTGTAGGCAACGCTGGTATTGAGAGTTGAAGGGAAGGTAAATTATGCTCAACGCTCCCTTTTCTGAGCCTAACGCAGCAACTCAGACAACTCTAAATATCTGCGTTGTCTTAAGGGTGCGCTGGAAAAAAAAAGCAGCGTTAGCTACGCGGGTCTTTACCGACAAAACTCTAATTCTAGCCGATAGATTTTTGATTAAGTATTTATTTCTGTTTGTATTTTATTTGCGTAAAACTTTTATTGTATAAAATTGATTTGAGTTAAATTTTTATTTAACAAAAAAAATAGATTTGTTTAAGAGAAAAAAATTTGAATTGCCAAGAAATATCACACTTGTACATTCGACACTTGTACAGGGTATTTCTATAGATCATTTCTACAAATCATGTGGTTGAACTTGTAATCTCCCTATATCAATTTCTTACCATTTCATAAAAAAAATCATAATAACAAGTTTGTGTTAAAATAAGTAAAATGTTTTACCAAAGTGAATAAGATTTCTATATTTTGATGATTAGGTTACAACATACCCAGGGGTGCAACTACTATTGGTACAGCAGGTGTAGTGGCTCCAGGGCCCAAGTGCTGGAGGGGGGCCCATAGAAGCCCTTCTATACATAAGTGTGGGCAGAATATGTACAACGTAATGCAGTGGAGCCATTAGTGCCGGTTGCCAGTCTATCTATCTATCTATCTATCTATCTATCCTCAGAATGATAATACAGAGCAGCATGTATATAATAACTGTTGCTTAGTATTGAGTTATCTTTGGTACCAGGGCCCTCTGTTGAGTAGGTCCGTTACTGGTTACCCCAAACTAATCAGATAGGGTCATTTGAACACCCGAACATTGATAAATGGATAGTATTTAAATGAAGGTGCATATGTGCATAAGCTCTGTGCATAATAAAGAAACCTTACTGAAGCAGTGATGACATTTACTAGAAGCATTTTTGCAAATGCTTCTTTCGGAATATAAACACAAGTATGTGCATTTCATTTGTGAGTTTTATGTTCCATAAAACATTAATTCTGTTGTATAAACATGATAAATATTCTTTAAATTATAAAAGAACACTCTAAACAACTTGAAACATTTTGAACTTGCCATCTGGATGTGATAGAAATATTTAAATAAAATACAAACAACTTAACGGGTTGGAAAGTACATGATTAATCATATCATGTAAAAAGACAGAACAAGGGATATGCATTCGGAATTACATTTAAAAAGTAACTTTCTGCCTTGTGATATTTGTATTTTGGATGAAAGGACCAATACAGGGTAAGATTGCAAGTGACATACTATTTAGCGCTTTCGCTCACGTGCAAACACCCAGCGCAAACACCCACAGTGTGGATCAGGTTCGCAAGACCTCGCTAAATGCAGAGAGCAATACGCTCACCGCATTTAACATTGCACCAGCAGCTCACAAGAGCTTCTGGTGCAACGCCGTCCCCTGATGACTCCCGGCCAATTGGCTGCCAGCAGGGAAGTGTCAATCAACCCGATCGTACTCGATCGGGTTGATTTCCGGCGATTCCTGTCCGCCTGCTCAGAGCAGGCGGACAGGGTTATGGAGCAGCAGTCTTTAGTCCGCTGTTTCATAACTTGTGTTTCTGGCGAGTCTGAAGACTCGCCAGAAACACGTCCCTTCAAGCTCCGTACAGAGCTTGATAAATATGGGCCTTTATCTGATAGTCTTATGTTAATCTTTAAAGACAAGCATAAGTGTTAAACATGATTCTATGGGCTACATTTCTCAAGCTGTGAATGTGGTGCCACCCTTAAGAGTGGCAGAATTTAATCATCCTGGTCAGATCCAACCAGGATGATTCACAATCCATGCTTTCATGAAAATGGTTAAGCTTAGATCAGGGCACAGGCAGCAGCTATTGCTTGCTCGCTGTGATGCTGGACTGACTGGTTCCTGGCTGTGAATCTTTTCCACCCTCAGTATGATAAATAGGTCCCTTTTCTCTTGCTTGCCATTAAAGATGGATAATTATCTGCATTGTGACCTTAGAATGATAGAACCTGATGTTCCCCTTAACATTGTTCTAAGCTATAGAAAGAATGTTGCACTGAAGATTATCTCAATCAACATTTAAGTGTTAATATTATAATTTTCAAATGTTACGTTCAATATTAAATTAATAAAGGAAAATACATGTCTAGTTATATTCAGAAAACGTTTAGAGGTCTTTTAGACTGAACATATGTGTCATCCAGTGCTACAGAATTTTGTGGCACTATACAAATAAATGATAATAATAACAACAATAATACAGTACATGTGGCTCAACATTCACCAGACTCTACTTGCCATGGCCACATAATGATTATAATTGAATAAATCAGCATATTCTTTGGATTTCAAGAAATGTAGGATAACTAACCAGCATTACATACTTGCTTATAATAGATGTAATGATTTTATTAACAGATATTAAAATATTATTTAATAATTGACAGTAAAATACTAAGACAATCAATCAACAGTTTACACAACAGTAGATTAGCATTATAGAAAACATCAACTTCTAGTCTTGAAACTCTGGAACAAACAACACCAAGTACATGAAGATCCTGGCAAGAGGTCTGTATAGCCTCAGAATGTACAAGCTATTATAAAATAACAGAAATGAACATGCAAATACTTATACAGTTCCAGAAAATTATCTTTGGCAGCAAATATATGATTGGTATAAAAAATACATCTTATTTAGATCTCAGAACATCAAAGAAAACACTAAATTTTGAAGTAGTAAGCCCAACCTTTAACATTCTACTTATTGACCTTGACAAGTGTTTGCGCTAGTCAGGCTTATTGCTCGTATTACGAGTTGAAAGTAAATGCGATCGCTTAAGCGATATGGACACCCCTACTAATTATTGAGTTAGAGTTTTTCAGCCACACCCATTGCTAACATTTGCATAAAACCCGTCACATACCCATGAAATCTCCATAGACAAGCACTGGCAGTGCAATGGATCCTACTTATGATCTCAGTGAATCTGGGTGTGCCAGATACCAGGACAATGCTACCTACTGGAATGAATAGTTTGCTGGAGGAGGGATTTAATACATGATATCCTGTACAGCTAAGGCACTGGTTTTCAAACCTGTCCTTAGGTTTCCCTAACAGGTCACATGTTGAGGATATCTGAACTAAAAACAGGTTAAATAATCAGCTGATTAGTAAACATTGTTATTTTACCTGCTCTCACTCAAGGCAATCCTGAAAATCTGGCCTGTTAGGGAAGTCTGAGGACATGTTTCAAAATCAGTGAGCTAAGAAAATCTGCAGGAGAATTGAGAAAACGTAAACCACAACCACAACATCTAGAAATGGAGCATAGCATTTATGATTGTCAGTTTCAGTGTTGTCCTCATAAATGAGAATTCAATTGGCAATCAGGTATTTGTGATCAGAATTTCACCATTTGCAGTTCTATCTTGTTTGTTGGTGACTGAGATGACAGATTTTTTTTTAAAGAAGTAGAAAGCCCAACAACCGTCTTTTCAAAAATCTTGATTTACAACATCCAGATTCTCATGTCATCATTTCCTTACAGTAAAAAGAAATGTCCAAAGATAAACCTCAACTTTGTGGTTTTATCAGTTTTGCTGATAATTTTGTGGCTACATTATTGCAACTCATCATTTAGTGGTTTCATGACTTAAAGTAAATATTAAAGTCCCACTCTAGAAGACGAAATAAGTTGTGGCTACGCCTAATAAAAACTAATTTCCTGTAGAATTCTTCTTGATTTCTCAGTCACATCTCACCAAAACTGAAAAATGGCATTTTAATAAAGATTGAAAATAATCTGAAGCCATGCTGATAACTGGTGCCTTTTGTAAATGGGTATGATGGATATAGTGGGCATGTTTGCTTAATGATTTTATTGTCACTTTTAATATTTTTATTTTTTATTTTACATTATTTTCAAAGTGACAATACAATCATTGAGCAAACATAGCCATTATATCCATCATGCCCATTTACAAAAGGCACCAGTTATCAGCATGGCTTCAGATTACAACAGGTTAATTACACACACATAAATGATGATTTTGACAGTTCCTACATAGGAGGTGTCAATTTTTAATTCTCTGCTTTTACTTCTAAACTTTGGGTGGTAGAACTGCCACTCATAAGAAGTGTTTTCTAGTTAAATATGTCCAGTAAGCAATATGTGAAAATTAAAATAATCCTCTGAAAAGGTTAAAAAAAAGTCCAGTGACTGGTTATGAGTACACAGTCCTGAAATAGTTATGACTAAGGCCAAGAATAGAGTCTTTGGGGTCAATTTAACAAGGGCCGGATGGCCCCTGTTCCCGTTATTTCTGTGTGAGCCTTCAGGCTCGCTGGAAACAGGAGTTAAGAAGCAGTGGTTTTAAGACCGCTGCTCCTTAACTCATACGCCACCTCTGAGGCAGCGTTTAGCAATCTGCCCAATTGTACACTGATTGACACCCCCTGCTAGTGGCCAATTGGCCACAAATCTGCAGGGGGGTGGCAAAACACAAGCATTTCACTAGAACTGCTTGTGCAATGCTGAATGCCAACAGTGTATGCTATCGGCATTCATCAATCTCTGGTGGACATGATACGCTGCAGTGCATCATGTCCACCAGGTATTGTTAAATCGGCCCCTTTCTGTTATCACAAACCAATAATTATCTGATTTGGAAAGTGTATTCCATTTTTTGTGTGGATATATTAGTTTAAAAATAAGGACCAAGGTTAATTCATCAGAAATACATTTTTGTAACTTTTCCTCTTCCAGTTATTATTATTATTTTTTTTTAATAAAGCGCTATAGAAAGTTCAAAACATTAATGGGATAAATTACATACAAGTACAACAAGCGTAAATTGCATTTGTAAGGGTGCATAACAGCAGTGCAATAATTGAGTTAACTAATTTATATGAAAGGAGAAGAATGCCCTGTTCTTGAACACAATCAATAGTAGTATGAGCTGGTCTGCAAATCTGGGAGGCTGGTGTAAATTAGAGATTTATGAGTTTATCTGCAAATCTGTGAGACTGATGTAAATTAGAGGCTTGTGAGCTAATCTGCAAATCTGTGAGACTAATGTAAATTAGAGGCTTGTGAGCTAATCTGAAAATCTGTAAGACTGATGTATGTTAGAAGCTTGTTAACTGGTCTGCAAATCTGTGAGACTAATGTAAATTTGAGGCTTGTGAGCTGGTCTGCAAATCTGAGACTGATGTAAATTAGAGGCTTGTGAGCTGATCTGCAATTCTGTGAGCCTGATAAAAATTATAGGCTTGTGAGCTGATCTGCAAATCTGTAACACTGATGTATGTTAGAAGCTTGTGAGCTAGTCTGCAAATCTGTGAGACTGATGTAAATTAGAGGCTTGTGAACTGGTCTGCAAATCTGTAAAACTGATGTAAATTGAAGGCTTGGGAGCTAATCTGCAAATCTGTGAGACTGATGTAAGTTAGAGGCTTGTGAGCTGGTCTGCAAATTTGTGAGACTGATGTAAGTTAGAGGCTTGTGAGCTGGTCTGCAAATTTGTGAGACTGATGTAAATTAGAGGCTTGCTAGCTGGTCTGCAAATCTGTGAGACTGATGGAAATTGAAGGCTTGTGAGCTGGTATGCAAATCTGTGAGGCTGATGTAAATTAGAGGCTTGAGAGCTGGTCTGCAAATCTGTGAGACTGATGTAAGTTAGAGACTTGTGAGCTGGTCTGCAAATCTGTGAGACTGATGTAAGTTAGAGGCTTGTAAACGGGTCTACAAATCTGTGAGGCTGATGTAAGTTAGAGGCTTATGAGCAGGTCTGCAAATCTGTAAGACTGATGTAAATTAGAGGGCTGTGAGGTGGTCTGCAAATCTGTGAGACTGATGTAAGTTAGAGGCTTGTAAGATGGTCTGCAAATCTGTGAGACTGATGCAAATTAGAGGCTTGTGAGTTGATCTGCAAATCTGTGCAACTGATGTAAATTAGATGCATATGAGTTGGTCTGCAAATCTATGAGACAGATATAAATTAGAGGCTTGTGAGCTGGTATGCAAATCTATGAGACTGATGTAAACAAGAGGCTTGTGAGCTGGTCTGCAAATCTGTGAGACTGATGTAAATTAGAGGTTTGAGAGCTGATCTGCAAATCTGTGAGACTGATGTAAATTAGAGGCTTGTGAGCTGGTCTGAAAATCTGTGAGACTAATGTAAATTAGAGGCTTGTGAGCTGATCTGAAAATCTGCAAGACTGATGTACGTTAGAAGCTTGTTAACTGGTCTGCAAATCTGTGAGACTAATGTAAATTTGAGGCTTGTGAGCTGGTCTGCAAATCTGAGACTGATGTAAATTAGAGGCTTGTGAGCTGATCTGCAATTCTGTGAGCCTGATAAAAATTATAGGCTTGTGAGCTGATCTGCAAATCTGTAACACTGATGTATGTTAGAAGCTTGTGAGCTAGTCTGCAAATCTGTGAGACTGATGTAAATTAGAGGCTTGTGAACTGGTCTGCAAATCTGTAAAACTGATGTAAATTGAAGGCTTGGGAGCTAATCTGCAAATCTGTGAGACTGATGTAAGTTAGAGGCTTGTGAGCTGGTCTGCAAATTTGTGAGACTGATGTAAGTTAGAGGCTTGTGAGCTGGTCTGCAAATTTGTGAGACTGATGTAAATTAGAGGCTTGCTAGCTGGTCTGCAAATCTGTGAGACTGATGGAAATTGAAGGCTTGTGAGCTGGTATGCAAATATGTGAGGCTGATGTAAATTAGAGGCTTGAGAGCTGGTCTGCAAATCTGTGAGACTGATGTAAGTTAGAGACTTGTGAGCTGGTCTGCAAATCTGTGAGACTGATGTAAGTTAGAGGCTTGTAAACGGGTCTACAAATCTGTGAGGCTGATGTAAGTTATAGGCTTATGAGCAGGTCTGCAAATCTGTAAGACTGATGTAAATTAGAGGGCTGTGAGGTGGTCTGCAAATCTGTGAGACTGATGTAAGTTAGAGGCTTGTAAGATGGTCTGCAAATCTGTGAGACTGATGCAAATTAGAGGCTTGTGAGTTGATCTGCAAATCTGTGCAACTGATGTAAATTAGATGCATATGAGTTGGTCTGCAAATCTATGAGACAGATATAAATTAGAGGCTTGTGAGCTGGTATGCAAATCTATGAGACTGATGTAAACAAGAGGCTTGTGAGCTGGTCTGCAAATCTGTGAGACTGATGTAAATTAGAGGTTTGAGAGCTGATCTGCAAATCTGTGAGACTGATGTAAATTAGAGGCTTGTGAGCTGGTCTGAAAATCTGTGAGACTAATGTAAATTAGAGGCTTGTGAGCTGATCTGAAAATCTGCAAGACTGATGTACGTTAGAAGCTTGTTAACTGGTCTGCAAATCTGTGAGACTAATGTAAATTTGAGGCTTGTGAGCTGGTCTGCAAATCTGAGACTGATGTAAATTAGAGGCTTGTGAGCTGATCTGCAATTCTGTGAGCCTGATAAAAATTATAGGCTTGTGAGCTGATCTGCAAATCTGTAAGACTGATGTATGTTAGAAGCTTGTGAGCTAGTCTGCAAATCTGTGAGACTGATGTAAATTAGAGGCTTGTGAACTGGTCTGCAAATCTGTAAAACTGATGTAAATTGAAGGCTTGGGAGCTAATCTGCAAATCTGTGAGACTGATGTAAGTTAGAGGCTTGTGAGCTGGTCTGCAAATTTGTGAGACTGATGTAAGTTAGAGGCTTGTGAGCTGGTCTGCAAATTTGTGAGACTGATGTAAATTAGAAGCTTGTGAACTAGTCTGCAAATCTGTGAGGCTGATGTAAATTAGAGGCTTGGGAATTCATCTGCAAATCTGTGAGACTGATGTAAATTAGAGGCTTGTGAGCTGGTCTGCAAATCTGTGAGGCTGATGTAAATTAGAGGCTTGGGAGTTCATCTGCAAATCTGTGAGACTGATGTAAATTAGAGGCTTGTGAGCTGGTCTGCAAATCTGTGAGACTGATGTAAATTAGAGGCTTGTAAATGGGTCTACAAATCTGTGAGGCTGATGTAATTTAGAGGCGTATGAGCAGGTCTGCAAATCTGTAAGACTGATGTAAATTAGAGGGCTGTGAGGTGGTCTACAAATATGTGAGACTGATGTAAGTTAGAGGCTTGTAAAATGTTCTGCAAATCTGTGAGACAGATGCAAATTAGAGGCTTGTGAGCTGATCTGCAAATCTGTGAAACTGATGTAAATTAGATGCATGTGAGCTGGTGTGCAAATCTGTGAGACTGATGTAAATTAGAGTCTTGAGAGCTGATCTGCAAATCTGTGAGACTGGTGTAAATTAGAGGCATGTGAGCTGGTCTGCAAATCTGTGAGACTGATGTAAATTAGAGGCATGTGAGCTGGTCTGCAAATCTGTGAGACGGATGTAAATTAGAGGCTTGAGAGCTGATCTGCAAATCTGTGAGACTGATCTAATTAAAGGCTTGTGAGCTGGTCTGCAAATCTGTGAGACTAATGTAAATGAGAGGCTTTTGAGCTGATCTGCAAATCTGTGAGACTTAAAGGGACAGTATACTGTAAAATAGTTTTTCCCTTAATGGGCTTACAATTGCTTTTTTTACCAACTGCAGAGTAAAAAATGTATGAAAATTAGCTTTTTAAGGTTTATTTCTGTATATTAAAGCTCTGATTTTGTGTTTTGAAGCCACAGCCTAATAAAATAGGTTGAGCTTGTAGGTATAATCAGATCTCATTACTGTATCACATTGTGCACATATACCTGCTTCTTTATCTTATATCTGTCCTTAAAACAATCACCAATACTTTGAGAGAACAATGGAAAATCAACATTTTATTACCTTATCTCTGCTTTGTCACACTGGGAGTGTAATTTCTTCTGCTGGCTGTGTTTACAAAGCTTATCTATAGCTGGTACGCGCGGCCACAAACTTTCAGAATAGGTGGGGATACCACAGGCTAAATTAACAATTTCAAATGCCAATATAAGGGTAAAGGAGCTACTTGTAAACAATTTAATACACTCCAGCAGGTAAAGTGGATCATTGGGAACAAATTAAAGGGGAGAAAATTTTTGAGTAAACTGTCCCTTTAAGTAATTTAAAGGCTTGTGCGCTGGTCTGCAAATCTGTGAGGCTGATGTAAGTTAGAGGCTTGTGAGCTGGTTTGCAAATCTGAAAGACTGATGTAAATTAGAGGCTTGTGAGCTGGTCTACAAATCTGAAGACTTATGTAAGTTAAAGGCTTGTGAGCTGGTTTGCATATCTGGGAGACTGATGTAAATTAGAGGCTTGTGAGCTGGTCTGCAAATCTGTGAGATGTAAATTAGAGGTATGTGCGCTGGTTTGCAAATCTGGGAGGCGGATGTATGTAAGAGGATTGTGAGCTGATCTGCAAATCTGTGAGGCTGATGTAAGTTAAAGGCTTGTGAGCTGGTTTGCATATCTGGGAGACTGATGTAAATTAGAGGCTTGCGAGCTGGTCTGCAAATCTGTGAGATGTAAATTAGAGGTATGTGTGCTGGTTTGCAAATCTGGGAGGCGGATGTATGTAAGAGGATTGTGAGCTGGTCTGCAAATCTGGGAGACTGATGTACGTTAGAGGCTTGTGAGCTGGTCTGCAAATCTGGGAGCCTGGTGTAAGTTAGAGGCTTGTAAGCTGGTCTGCAAATCTGGGAGCCTGGTGTAAATTAGAGGCTTGTGAGCTGGTCTGCAAATCTGGGAGACTGGTATAAATTAGAGGCCTGTGAGCTGGTCTACATATCTGTGAGACTGATGTAAATGAGAGGCTGTGAGCTGGTCTGCAAATCTGTGAGACTGATGTAAATGAGAGGCTTGTGAGCTAGTCTGCAAATCTGTGAGACTGATGTAAATTAGAGGCTTGTGAGCAGGTCTGCAAATCTGGGAGACGGTGTAAATTAGAGGCCTGTGAGCTGGTCTACATATCTGTGAGACTGATGTAAATGAGAGGCTTGTGAGCTGGTCTGCAAATCTGTGAGACTGATGTAAATGAGAGGCTTGTGAGCTAGTCTGCAAATCTGTGAGACTGAGGTAAATTAGAGGTTTGTGAGCTGATCTGCAAATCTGTGAGGCTGAAGTTATTTAGAGGCTTGTGAGCTGGTCTGCAAATCTGTGAGACTGATGTAAGTTAGAGGTTTGTGAACTGGTCTGCAAATCTCTGGGATTTATGTAAATTAGAGCCTTGTGAGCTGGTCTGCATATCTGGGAGACTGGTGTAAATTAGAGGCCTGTGAGCTGGCTGGTCTACATATCTGTGAGACTGATGTAAATGAGAGGCTGTGAGCTGGTCTGCAAATCTGTGAGACTGATGTAAATGAGAGGCTTGTGAGCTAGTCTGCAAATCTGTGAGACTGATGTAAATTAGAGGCTTGTGAGCTGGTCTGCAAATCTGTGAGACTGGTGTAAATTAGAGGCCTGTGAGCTGGTCTGCAAATCTGTGAGACTGATGTAAAAGAGGCTTGTGAGCTGATCTGCAAATCTGTGAGCCTGATAAAAATTATAGGCTTGTGAGCTGATCTGCAAATCTGTAAGACTGATGTATGTTAGAAGCTTGTGAGCTAGTCTGCAAATCTGTGAGACTGATGTAAATTAGAGGCTTGTGAACTGGTCTGCAAATCTGTAAAACTGATGTAAATTGAAGGCTTGTGAGCTAATCTGCAAATCTGTGAGACTGATGTAAATTAGAGTCTTGTGAGCTGGTCTGCAAATCTGTGAGACTGATGTAAGTTAGAGGCTTGTGAGCTGGTCTGCAAATTTGTGAGACTGATGTAAATTAGAGGCTTGCTAGCTGGTCTGCAAATCTGTGCGACTGATGGAAATTGAAGGCTTGTGAACTGGTCTGCAAATCTGTGAGGCTTATGTAAATTAGAGGCTTGAAAGCTGGTCTGCAAATCTGTGAGACTGATGTAAGTTAGAGACTTGTGAGCTGGTCTGCAAATCTGTGAGACTGATGTAAGTTAGAGGCTTGTAAACGGGTCTACAAATCTGTGAGGCTGATGTAAGTTAGAGGCTTATGAGCAGGTCTGCAAATCTGTAAGACTGATGTAAATTAGAGGGCTGTGAGGTGGTCTGCAAATCTGTGAGACTGATGTAAATTAGAAGCTTGTGAACTAGTCTGCAAATCTGTGAGACTGATGTAAATTAGAAGCTTGTGAACTAGTCTGCAAATCTGTGAGGCTGATGTTAATTAGAGGCTTGGGAATTCATCTGCAAATCTGTGAAACTGATGTAAATTAGAGGCTTGTGAGCTGGTCTGCAAATCTGTGAGACTGATGTAAATTAGAGGCTTGTAAACAGGTCTACAAATCTGTGAGGCTGATGTAAGTTAGAGGCGTATGAGCAGGTCTGCAAATCTGTAAGACTGATGTAAATTAGAGGGCTGTGAGGTGGTCTACAAATATGTGAGACTGATGTAAGTTAGAGGCTTGTAAAATGGTCTGCAAATCTGTGAGACAGATGCAAATTAGAGGCTTGTGAGCTGATCTGCAAATCTGTGAAACTGAAGTAAATTAGATGCATGTGAGCTGGTGTGCAAATCTGTGAGACTGGTGTAAATTAGAGGCATGTGAGCTGGTCTGCAAATCTGTGAGACTGGTGTAAATTAGAGGCATGTGAGCTGGTCTGCAAATCTGTGAGACTGATGTAAATTAGAGGCTTGAGAGCTGATCTGCAAATCTGTGAGACTGATCTAATTAAAGGCTTGTGAGCTGGTCTGCAAATCTGTGAGACTGATGTAAATTAGAGGCTTGTGAGCTGGTTTGCAAATCTGTGAGACTGATGTAAATGAGAGGCTTTTGAGCTGATCTGCAAATCTGTGAGACTTAAGTAATTTAAAGGCTTGTGTGCTGGTCTGCAAATCTGTGAGGCTGATGTAAGTTAGAGGCTTGTGAGCTGGTTTGCAAATCTGAAAGACTGATGTAAATTAGAGGCTTGTGAGCTGGTCTACAAATATGAAGACTGATGTAAGTTAAAGGCTTGTGAGCTGGTTTGCATATCTGGGAGACTGATGTAAATTAGAGGCTTGTGAGCTGGTCTGCAAATCTGTGAGATGTAAATTAGAGGTATGTGTGCTGGTTTGCAAATCTGGGAGGCGGATGTATGTAAGAGGATTGTGAGCTGGTCTGCAAATCTGGGAGACTGATGTACGTTAGAGGCTTGTGAGCTGGTCTGCAAATCTAGGAGACTGATGTAAATTAGAGGCTTGTGAGCTGGTCTGCAAATCTGGGAGCCTGGTGTAAGTTAGAGGCTTGTGAGCTGGTCTGCAAATCTGGGAGCCTGGTGTAAATTAGAGGCTTGTGAGCTGGTCTGCAAATCTGGGAGAATGGTGTAAATTAGAGGCCTGTGAGCTGGTCTACATATCTGTGAGACTGATGTAAATGAGAGGCTTGTGAGCTAGTCTGCAAATCTGTGAGACTGATGTAAATTAGAGGCTAGTGAGCAGGTCTGCAAATCTGGGAGACTGGTGTAAATTAGAGGCCTGTGAGCTGGTCTACATAGCTGTGAGACTGATGTAAATGAGAGGCTTGTGAGCTGGTCTGCAAATCTGTGAGACTGATGTAAATGAGAGGCTTGTGAGCTAGTCTGCAAATCTGTGAGTGATGTAAATTAGAAGCTTGTGAGCTGGTCTGCAAATCTGTGAGACTGATGTAAATTAGACGCTTGTGAGCTAGTCTGCAAATCTGTGAGACTGATGTAAATTAGAGGCTTGTGAGCTGATCTGCAAATCTGTGAGGCTGAAGTTATTTAGAGGCTTGTGAGCTGGTCTGCAAATCTGTGAGACTGATGTAAGTTAGAGGCTTGTGAACTGGTCTGCAAATCTGTGAGACTGATGTAAGTTAGAGGCTTGTGAACTGGTCTGCAAATCTGGGAGACTGATGTAAATTAGAGGCTTGTGAACTGGTCTGCAAATCTCTGGGATTTATGTAAATTAGAGCCTTGTGAGCTGGTCTGCAAATCTGGGAGACTGGTGTAAATTAGAGGCCTATGAGCTGGCTGGTCTACATATCTGTGAGACTGATGTAAATGAGAGGCTGTGAGCTGGTCTGCAAATCTGTGAGACTGATGTAAATGAGAGGCTTGTGAGCTAGTCTGCAAATCTGTGAGATTGGTGTAAATTAGAGGCCTGTGAGCTGGTCTACATATCTGTGAGACTGATGTAAATGAGAGGCTTGTGAGCTGGTCTGCAAATCTGTGAGACTGATGTAAATGAGAGGCTTGTGAGCTAGTCTGCAAATCTGTGAGACTGATGTAAATTAGAGGCTTGTGAGCTGGTCTGCAAATCTGTGAGACTGATGTAAATTAGAGGCTTGTGAGCTAGTCTGCAAATCTGTGAGACTGATGTAAATTAGAGGCTTCTGAGCCGGTCTGCAAATCTGTGAGACTGATGTAAGTTAGAGGCTTGTGAACTGGTCTGCAAATCTGGGAGACTGATGTAAATTAGAGGCTTGTGAGCTAGTCTGCAAATCTGTGAGACTGATGTAAATTAGAGGCTTCTGAGCCGGTCTGCAAATCTGTGAGACTGATGTAAGTTAGAGGCTTGTGAACTCGTCTGCAAATCTGGGAGACTGATGTAAATTAGAGGCTTGTGAACTGGTCTGCAAATCTCTGGGATTTATGTAGATTAGAGGCTTGTGAGCTGGTCTGCAAATCTGTGTGACTGATGTAAATGAGAGGCTTGTGAGCTGATCTGCAAATTTGTGAGACTGATGTAAATTAGAGGCTTGCGAGCTGGTCTGCAAATCTGTGAGACTGATGTAAATGAGAGGCTTGTGACTGAACTGATCTGCAAATCTGTGAGGTGGAAGTTATTTAGAAGCTTGTGAGCTGGTCTGCAAATCTGTGAGACTGATGTAAATTAGAGGCTTTTGAGCTGGTCTGCAAATCTGTGAGACTGATATAAGTTAGAGGCTTGTGAACTGGTCTGCAAATCTGGGAGACTGATGTAAATTAGAGGCTTGTGAGCTGGTCTGCAAATCTATGAGGCTGAAGTAATTTAGAGGCTTGTGAGCTGGTCTGCAAATCTAGGAGATTGATGTAAATTAAAGGCTTGTGAGCTGATCTGCAAATCTGTGAGCCTGGTGTAAGTTAGAGGCTTGCGAGCTGGTCTGCAAATCTGGTAGGCTGATGTAAATGAGAGGCTTGTAAACTGGTCTGCAAACCAGTGAGACTGACATAATTATATGCTTGTGAGCTGATCTAAATATCTGTGAGACGGATGTAAATTCGAGGCTTTTGAGCTGGTCTGCAAATCTGGTTGACTGATATAAGTTAGAGACTTGTGAGCTGGTCTGCAAGACTGATGTAAGTTAGAGGCTTGTGAGCTGGTCTGCAAATCTGGGAGGCTGAAGTAATTTAGAGGGTTGTGAGCTGGTCTGCAAATCTGCAAGACTGATGTATGCTAGAGGCTTGTGAGCTGGTCTGCAAATCTGGGAAGCTGAAGTAATTTAGAGGGTTGTGAGCTGGTCTTCAAATTCGGGAGGCTGGAGTAATTTAGAGGGTTGTGAGCTGGTCTTCAAATTCGGGAGGCTGAAGTAATTTAGAGGGTTGTGAGCTGGTCTTCAAATTCGGGAGGCTGGAGTAATTTAGAGGGTTGTGAGCTGGTCTTCAGATTCGGGAGGCTGAAGTAATTTAGATGCTTGTGAGCTGGACCAGTGGCGTAGCGTGGGTTGTCAGCGCCCAGGGCAAGGCAAGTATTGCGCCCCCCCCCAACCCCATTTTAGATATGCTGCTTCTTCTTACATTTGGGACAAATCAAGCAAAGACCCAAGCCTGGTAGATCACATAAAGCAAGGGACACTGTCTCCTCTCCCACAAAATGCTCCCTTAACCATCATTACTGGATAACAGTTATTGCTGATGATACCCATATCCCCAAAATATGTCCCTTGTCATAAGCAGCTGCTAATCAGTAGCGCCTTACAAATAAAGCCATGAAAATAATATATTGGCAATACAAGAGGGAGTGGGTGAAGCCTGCAAGCATTATGTGCTACCCCCCTGTGATCAAACCCTGTCTGCAGCTCTCCAGAGCTGGGCAAATATATACAATATTAAATTTGAAGATTTATTCTCGTTTTACACATGGGGGAAAGCCCCCCTTAACCCCCATCTGGTGGTGACATGTCATGATCTGTAAAACTTCATGGTACAAATACTGCAGATCACAGGGTGCACCCACCCCCACATTGCAGCAACCCATATTGTATATGTGGTGCAATAGGTTTTTGGTAAGTCGTTAAAAAGAGGAAAAGGGGACACACAGGTTGGAAGCTGTTACATAAGGTTGTCCCTACTGGGCAGACTGTCTTTTGGGTGCCAATGACATATAAAAGTGGGGTATATATTCTACCTTAATAAATATAACAATTGTAAGTAATCAATATAAAAGGGGCATGGGACAGACAACCCAGCATTACATACATATATGGGGGGAGGGTGTATGGTATTTAGGGGGATGCTGTTAAATTTATTTACTAACACAAATTATAGTTATTTTTTTTTTACTTTAAATGCAGTAAGGGTGGGTTAAATGTAAATAAAAAAGGCAATGAGCACCCAAACCCTAAAAATCGGTAAAAGTCCACACCTCAGGAGTCCAGCAAGAAATAGATTCAAGATGGTGAATTCATAGGACTTCTTTGATAGGAGACAAACACAGTGAAATGCCTGGTGAGCAGCACAATCCTGGTGCCAGACAGCACACAAATCCCTAAATCTACTTCTGCCCTGGGAAGATCATGGAGGGGAAAAATCAAATACAGGAAACAAGGTCTCATTTTTGTCAACTGTCACAAATATACTTTTTTTGTGTGCAAGGACAAGATGGCGTAAGTTGTAATCAGCATCCGGTCAAACATGAAAGTATGGTCTCTGATCACCCCACCATCCCACTAACTAGGTAACTGGGGTTAACAGAAAGGCAGAGCCCAGCCATGCTGCCACCAGTGCCACGGGTTTGAAAGAGATTTATTGCACTTTTTAAGGATTCCCCCCCCCCAACCTCTGCTTAGAGATCCTTAAAAAGTGCCCCAGGCAATGCATGGCATTCTGGCTCTGGGTCCTTTGTTGGAAGGGAACTTACTTGTTGGGTAATAATAGAACCGTAATTAAGCTGCATTTTGGGTGTTGCTAGTATCAGGCAAAAACAGGGCTATAAGTAAGTCTGGTCCTACACCTTACCTTAGTCGCGGCATCACCACATTCCTGACGGGTCGCAGAACAGAGCTGATGGCCTGTCAGAATTTTTAGCCTCCCTTCTTCCCTTTGCTAAGTTGAGGCTAGAAGCGCCCCTCAGAATTATGCGCCCGGGGCAACCGCCCCTGTTGCCCCCCCCACGCTACGCCACTGAGCTGGACTGCAATTAGTGCCAGTATAAAGACAGTAAGAGCTGGATTAAACTTACATGCCAGTGATATTAGTAACACCATCACTGCATCTCACCCTCAATAACAAAAACATCACTGCATCGCACCCTCATTAAGAAAAACATCACTGCATCTCACCCTCAATAACAAAAACATCACTGCATCTCACCCTCAACAAATAACCATCACTGCATCTCACCCTCAATAAAAAAAAACCTTTCTGTAATTAACCCAATTTCCACTTAGTGAATAACACATATTGCGACACCATCCTCCACCATAATTTTACATTACATAATTAATCCTCCATAGCCACATTCCTCTGACAACAATTAGTTTGTATGCTTGCTGTCAATAAATCAGAAAAGGGTGGGTTCAGTTATGATATCCCCCTTAATCCTGATTTTTTTTAGTCTGATTTGCCCCATAAATTTTTTTAGCACCACACCAAATTATTGTATTATAGTATTTTTGTTGAGCTTGCATAGTTATTTGGCAATACAAGTGTTTTGTGCCACAACATAACATCTATTAAAAGCTGGAAAATGAATGCTGCTGTACCTCAGAGATATAGTAAAACATTAATAATGTACTTCTCTTGATATTTTGGCATATTTATAATGTACAATAGCCCATAAAGTGGTACATAATACCTCAGCTGTATTATGGTAAATAGGATCTATGAACATGTTCTGCTAAAATATATGTCAGAGGAAGTAAGCTTTATGATACAGAAGCACCAAGGCAAGAAAAGAAATATCCAAGAAAATAAATGGAAAAAAGCCTTAAAGACTTATTCAAACAGGTTTAATACCGATTAGTGTTTGTTTCTTTCCATTCATCTAAGATAAAGATATTTTTCTTTAAATAAATCCATCAATAGGTACTTGTGTAGAGACTCAGGGGATGACAGGTTTATCTGCCTTACTGTAAAAGCCAACTGGCATAAACTGATGTGTACAAAGGACACTTACAAGAACAACTGCCTCTAGTGCTGCATCTTGCAAATGTCACTTCTATTGATCATTCCACTATGGGCTGTAGGAAGATCTGTTTTGGTGTTTACAAAATAACAGACCTAAAACCAAACCCATTTTAATGCAGACATTCCCAGGCACATCTGCTGGCCAGAACATGCATCATTAATCTAATGCTAAATTGTTAAAAAAAGACTGATAACATAGCCACGTTGTTTCAATAAAAATTCTATCTGTTTTTTTCCTTCAAAATATTCATTATGTGATCAGATTTCAATGTTTCGTAGTAACTGACTAATTCAAAGTAATCCAATATTTTTCCACTTAAACACATTTTTAGCAACAATTTCTCAAACAATATGAAAACTTAAGCTAGTATATTACTCTCACATGATTCGTTTTATTTTTGGCTATCAAAATCATAATGTGCTACACTAATGGGGTTAAAAGCTCACTCTGTATGATGAGGAACAAAGTCGCTTTAGAGATCCTTGAGTGTAAACTAATATAGATTGTTTTCCTTCTTGTCCTTGTTTGCTCTTTTATTCACATCTATCTTTGACTTAGCAATGATACCCCTGACACAGGTAATGTCATAAGGTCCCCATGTATCAAAAACAAAAAACCCAACAACTTTGTTTAACATGAATAATATCGCTAATATCTATTCTTGTGCAGTCCAGGCACTACTTTTAAAATTTCAATGATATTAATTGCCCGAATCCCTCCACTACAACTGCCCTCCTAAAAGTTTGCAACAACATTCAAACTGGCATGGAACAAGGAGACCTAACTGGAGCTATTTTCCTTGATTTTGCAAAAGCCTCTGACACAGTAGACCACAACATTCTACTGCTCAAACTAAACAAATCAGGTATTGGTGATCGTTCGCTAACATGGTTTCGATCATATGTATCGGATCGATCACAATATGTCTCCATTTCTGACAGTGACTCCCTCCCTCTCCAGTCACGTGTGGGGTTCCCCAAGGTTCCATTCTCGGCCCCCTACTATTCACATTATTTATAAGCGATCTGCCTAATGCCTGCAAATCCTCAACTGTACACATGTACACAGACGACACAGTAATCTATGCAAGCAAATCCCATCTACCGCAACTTGAGGATGTTCTCCAAGACCAGTTAACAGAGGTAGAAAAGTGGATCACAAAAAACAAACACTTACTAAACACTGACAAAACTGTCACAATGATCTTTGGAACAATTCCTTAATTACACAAATTATAAAATTCCCATCTATACATCAAAACAAAATCAAATAGCACACTGACTACAGTCAACTCTTTCAAATACTTGGGTATTTTGTTAGACCCCAATCTATCTTTTGGCCTCCAGATAGAAAAACTTGCATCTAAACTTTATCCAAAAGTAGGTGCCCTGTACAGAAACAAATCCTGCCTAAGCCCTACAGTAAAGGGAAAGTTTGTAAAGCAAATGCTGAAGCCAATCATTTATTATGGGGCTGTAGTATATGCACCAGCACCGCAAACTCACCTTAATAAACTTAATACACTGTATAACTCGTTCTGCCGCTTTGTGCTACTATGTAACTACAGGACCCACCATTGTGACATGTTAAAAGAACTAAACTGGCTATCGCTGGAATCCATCTTTCCAGCCTTGTGTTTAAGAGATTTTCTGGGAAGCTTCCACCCTACCTTAGCAAAATGCTCTCCCCGGCTGTTCCCACCTCCTATAACCTCCGATCCAGTACCGGCACTTTATTTAGTCTGTCTCAATACAAAAATAAAGCAGCTCAATCCTCCTTTTCCTACAAAGCACCGAAAATATGGAACGACCTCCCGCACACTTTCAAATCTTCCCCAAGCCAAAAATCCTTTAAGAGATCCCTTTCTACATATATCAAAACAGAATGCACCTGTCATGGTTGATTATGGATTGCCCACCTGTTCTATGTTAATTTTTGTATATATTTTCTATTAATATTGTTTTTGTATTTTATTGTACCAATGCTATGTTTTGTGCACCCAGGACATGAAAACAAGAGAAATCTCAATGTATCCTTCCTGGTAAAATATTTTTTATAAATAAATTAAAAAATAAAAATTAAGAAAAGGTGGTTCCCATTCATAATAGGTGTAGATAAGGATTATATGTTCTATGTATCTATCTGTCTGTCAGTCTATCTCTCTCTCTCTCTCTGTCTGCCAATCTATCTATCTATCTATCTATCTATCTATCTATCTGCTAGCTTGGTAGACCTTATTTAGATTGTACTGGAGGAAACATATACTATTTTCATGATATAGCATAACCTCTGGGTGATTTTCAATTATTACACAGTTTTTGATACTGTATAACCCGCTAATCAGATCTTGTAGCGCAATATAATGTAAAAACAGTAGTAAATGAAATAGCAGGTTGAAGTCTTAGTAATAAGCAACCAATATTACAGTTTTATAATTACTTAAAGTGAAAGTGAATCCTGGTGTTTGTGAAATGCTAGGATTGACCATTGAAGCAAATAAAGGGAACTTTCATTCATGAAATATAACATACTTCATGCAGAAAGCTCCTTTGTTTGTTTCACGTGTTTGCCATTCTGAGCTGCTAAGGCAGCCCACGGCAGAACGCTGTTTTTCTGGAGGAGGTGACATTTTCACCTCGTAACCAATAGCTGTGCAGTAAATCCGGCTTATCTCCCTGTGGCACCAAATTTCCCTCACACTATTTGCCAAGAAGTGCAAACGTTACCTCTTAGCAAAACAGCGTTCTGCTGTGGCCTGCCTTAGCAGCTCAGAACGGCGAACGCTTGAAACAAACAAAGGAGCTTTCTGCATGAAGTATGTTATACTTCATGAATGAAAGTCCCCTTTATTTGTTTCAGTGGTCAATCCTAGTGTTTTACAAATGCTAGGATTGACTTTCACTTTAATATTTTCTCTTTTAAACACCCCAGATCTTACCTATGTTTGAACTTTGAATGCAACATTTCTTCTTGGTGCTAAGAATATTCTCTTTGCTGCTATCAGCGATACATAAGGCTTTCATATTTCACAATCACTAATCTTTTTCTTCTCTAGTTGATTTATGAATCAACCCTGTCTTTATCTCTTTTACTGTCTGCTACTGATGAATCAAAGATAAGACAGATATAGAGTAATCATATCTAACATATTGCCCATTTGTTTTGTGTGTGTGTTTTTCGTTTGAGAGTGGCTTTGTGTATCTTAAAAAGCACTTTATTTACTGGCACTATGTTGAAAGAATACACATTTATCATATTTATGTAGAACATAAATTATGTATTTGTTATTTATTTTAAAGTGTTTGTGTTGAAGTTGCAGCATGCGTTTATAATTGATAACAGAGACAAATAATGCAAGACCTGTTGAGCAGAAAATGAATGTCTCATATGCAACCTGTTGCCTCTAAATGCAAATTCTGTATAGTACAGTGAAGTTTAAGGAGACATATTTGCTTCAACCTTTTACCCATAAAAAATAAATCAAATATTCTTATTAAAAAAAATGTTCGCATAAATAATGTTATGAAAAAGGTTTTTGAAAAAACAAAAACATTTGAATTAATTAAAGAATGTAAGTTTTGCATCACTTATCTATATAACTTTGCTTACAGGTAGTCCCTGACAGATGCTGTGCACACCGCTGATACACCTGAAAGCAGGAGAAGTGCAGAGCGCGTGTGTCTAGCCTGGGTCACCTCTGTGTGCTAACAGTTGCTAAGAGCGTTAACAAGCCCTTTAAGCTGATTCCAAGGTCAATGGACAATCCATAACAAAGTTTTCCCTTTAGTTCCACAGCTTGAATCAATGGATTCCTTTATCCATATTACTGTATATAGACAAGCAGTGAAAACAAGCTTGAGAAATATGATAGTGTAATGTTTGGGTTTCCAGTAAAATAATATTTTAGATACTAATATCCAATGACATTTCTCAAGTTATCATTTTGTTGCTTTACTCTCTAACACTGTTATTCCTATAAATGCAAAATGACATGTTGAAATGTATAACAAATGGGATTACCATAGTGCAGGGTTCATGGCTACCAAGACCATATTTAATTAACACTGGAAGTGAGGGCTGTTCCTTATGTGCTCAGCTAGTATATCAAAATGGCACTTGCTATAAAAATACAGCTACTAATTTAGACTCATTTTTTGGAGACAGGCTACTAGTGATTAAATGTAGTGAGAAATGGCACCAGGATCATGTGTTTCACTTACGGATATGATTAAAAATTCTATTCCAACAACTCCCACCCAGAAAAAAGAAAGACTGAGGAACTTAAGAATCAGACTCAAGTATGGTCTCTCACAATATACAAAAATAGTTTTTCTCATTATTTTCTTTAGTAACAGCTGAAACCTTTTATGTCATGTTTTCATTTTTAGTGCTCATGTATGTTATTACATTGCGTGCTTTAAACATGTCAACCTGCTGTGGGCATATAAAATCACATGTGATTGTTTTTATTTCTTCGGTTACTAGTAGTATCAATCTAAAACTACTGAACCAATTTGCTTAAAAATTTGAGAGCAATGACAATATAACCAGAAAGTTATATTGCTGTATACAAACATGAGGAATGTGTAAATTACTGTATTTAATGCAGTGTTTTATTTGTACAATAACTGCACAGTATTAACTAGCCAATATATGTCACGCTGGAATTCTCTGTAAGATACTGCACAGTAAATACACATATTCCCTAGTAGGAAATATTTTTTTATTTTCTAGGCTTTTCATAGTCATTCAATAATTATAACCATAAAATGTAAACATTCCACTCTGTATCATGCACGCTAACCCGAAGTGCACAATACAGCTGCCAAAAAGCTGTCACTGATCTTTAAATGCCTATGTGACAGAACAGAGTGCAAGAATACCTAAACTTCATGATGGCCATGCTCAGTATGAAGATAGTGCTTGATGAATCAGCACCAGTAAGGGGTTAAAATAAGAGAATAGCGTAAAGAGGGCTCAAGGCGCTGGAGGAAAAACAATAGGACAGTGAGTAGTAACCATTTAGTTGTACCTAACAGTTTAATGTCTTTGACCCCCTTCACACCGTTAGGATGTTCCATTCCGTCCTAACAGCGCTGGGCTTTAACGCTGTTACAACAGCATGGTACCTCTTACCTTATTTGGTGAACTGTAGCCTCCCCCTTTGACAAAAGCAAGAATCGTACTGGGGGCGATCACAGCCTTGAAATCACGTGATTGCATCGAAGTTCGAGTGATTTCATTTTTACAGCAAGTGTTTACATTAGAACTTTGTTGTTAAAACTTTGATGCCGGCAAGAAGGATTCAATTAAATAAATAAGCAGCAAGCAGACTAGTCAGCTACAGAATGATGATGATTATAGTTATTGCAAGATTTATCCCAATAGAAATGTTCATTACTCATATGCCACAATTAATTTTCCCTGCCGAATTGTATTCTACTTTCTAATTTATTCCTCCACCTTCTTTATTATTTTTTTTAATATCAATGAACTCACCCTCTTTCAGATTCATTCACATTGTAAAGTATTCCTCCTTCTTTTCATTTCTCACTCTTTCTTTCATAAATTAATTCTTCGCCTAGATCATTCTTCAACTGCTTCATTCCTGAATAAATGAGCATGCTTATAATTGGAACAGCAGACCTTGGGAATATTCATATCTAATAATACATACACGCAGGCAAGGTGCTATAGTCTGATATTCCCGCACTGCAGGGAACTGTAGAAAATCATTTCTAGACATCTTTTTTGCCCTTCAGTAAAATATCAAGAAACAAAAACAATATAAAAAACACACACTTATTTATAAGGTCTTGACTATCATTTATTTCTAGGTACCAAATGATAACTTATAACCTTATCAATAAAGACACATGTTTTATTATGGAAAAACAAAATAGTCCCTAAATTATATCCATGCAAGAAAATACTGTGGCCAAGTTACATATTAGAGGGAAAATGACTTGCATGTACAACACAATGATTTGTGCCCAGGCCAGGACTGCACTGGGACCAAAACTGGCCTGGCATTTAAAGGCAGAGCAGCCCATATCAGATAGACCTCTGTCTGCAGGTAGCAATAAAAGACAAGATCTCTCATCCTGCAGCCAGACAGAAAATGTACTTTCTGCTTTGCAAAATAGTCAGACTGTAACAGCTTTCCTATTGTTACCCATATTAAGAGAGAGTGGGGCTTCTATTTGGCAGCAAGGACCACATAAGAGGGCTCACCAGGCATATGCCCTGTATGCCCTAAGGCCAGTCCGTGCCTGATTGTGCCCTACCCACAGAGGAGCCTTTCTTCACCTTAGGTCACACTCAAACATAAACAAAGCAGTATCAGGCTAAAGGGGCGGCAAAACATTTCTTAAGTAAATTAAGCTAGCTTCCTGCCCTTATATTCCCTAGCTAGCACCTTGCCAGCCCGCTATAAAGCAGGCAAGCACACAAAAGCTTGCCCGACCCAGTTTCCAATTGCTCAGTAAAATTCACAATCCCTTAAACAGTTCCTTTTCTATACAGTGCCTTTAGCAATATTTTGGACCATTATCTTTGCACTATTTAATACCTTTACAATACATACATTTTTCTTTGCTATTGCTTGTTAGGTCTATTTTTTTAATTTCTAAATAAATAAACAGTATGAGGGATATTTATCAAGCTGTCAACCACAAATACGCTAGAATTTCACAGCGTAATTGTGGCGAGCTTAATTCGACCCATTTATCAAAGCCTACAGACCGGCAAAAGTTGAAATCTGTGACGTAACATACGATCCGCCGGTCTCAATCCGACACAGCTCGATGCTTACGTCATTACAGATGTTCCGAATACAAATTCGGCACTATCTGACAACTTTTGCCATTTATCAAACTTCTAACAGGTACGCTCACCACTATTCCGGCCCAGCGTACCTGGTTTTCAGTCCGCCACCCTGGACGCCGCAGATGCAATAGGAATCAATGGGAGTCTGAAAGCAGTGAAAGCTCATGTTCGCTGCTGCCAGATATCCCATTGATTTATATGGTAGAAAACCAGTAAAGTTTATACCTAACACCCTAACATAAGCCCGAGTCAAAAAACCCCTAATCTGCTGCCCGACATCGCCGCAACATACTTAATGTTATTAACCCCTATTCCGCCATTCCCGGACCGCGCCACAACTAAATAATTGTATTAACCTCTATCCCGCCGCTCCCGGACCCCGACGCAACTGTAATAAAATTATTAAAGGGACAGTCAAGACTTCATTTAACATGATTGGATATTGAAAATAAAAAACCGAAGTTGCGCCTGCACTATACCCCTCCTGCCTTGCTTCTTTCCTAATCAGCGTCGCTAATCTCTCTAATAACCGGTAAATATGGCAACCAAACTCCCCCCACCGTTACGTAGCTGCCTTCTTCTTCAACTAATAAGCAAATCAGAATCCAGTCCTCGTACAGAAATTAAACTAAAAATAAAATTAACTATATTACATATTTAAAAACCTAACCCTACTCAAGTTATTTAAATCTACTATAAAAAATTACTAAATTACAAAAAAAAAAAACTAAGTTACAAAAAATAAAAAACACTAAGTTATAAAAAATAAAAAACACTAAGTTACAAAAAATAAAAAAACCCACAGTATCAAAAATAAAAAAGAATTACCCCTTATCTAAGAGCCCTATCAAAATAAAAAAGAACCCCCAATATAAAAAAAACCCTAGGCTAAAATAAACTACCAATGGGCCTTAAAAGGTCCTTTTGCGGGGCATTGCCCCAAAGAAATCAGCTCTTTTACCTGTAAAAAAGAAAATACAAACACCCCCCAACAGTAAAACCCACCACCCACACAACCAAACCCCCCAAATAAAAACCTATCTATTAAACCTAAGCTCCCCATTGCCCTGAAAAGGGCATTTGTATGGGCATTGCCCTTAAAAGGGTATTTAGCTATTTTACTGCCCAAAGTCCCTACCCTAAAATTAAAACCCACCCAATAAACCCTTAAAAAAAACTAACACTAACCACCGATGATCCACTTACAATTTTCGAAGACTGGACATCCATCCTCATCCAAGTGGCAGAAGTCCTCAGCGAAACCGGCAGAATTCTTCATCCAAGCGGGCAGAAGTCTTCATCCAGACGGCATCTTCTATCTTCATCCATCCCGCGCCGAGCGGCTCCATCTTCAAGACATCCTGCGCGGAGCATCCGCTTCTGATGACGTCTCTTGAAGAATGAAATTTTGCTTTAAATGACATCATCCAAGATGGCGTTCCTTACATTCTGATTGGCTGATAGAGTTCTATCAGCCAATAGGAATTAAGGGGAAAATCCTATTGGCTGTTGCAATCAGCCAATAGGATTGAGCTTGCATTCTATTGGCTGATTGGAATAGCCAATAGAATGCAAGCTCAATCCTATTGGCTGATTGGATCAGCCAATAGGATGAAAGCTCAATCCTATTGGCTGATTTCAACAGCCAATAGGATTTTTCCCCCTTAATTCCTATTGGCTGATAGAATTCTATCAGCCAATCGGAATATAAGGGACAACATCTTTGATGACGTCATTTAAAGGGAAACTTCATTCTTCAAGAGACGTTGTAAGAAGAGGATGCTCCGCACCGGATGTCTTGAAGATGGAGCCGCTCCGCGCCGGATGGATGAAAATAGAAGATGCCATCTGGATGAAGACTTCTGCCCGCTTGGATGAAGACTTCGGCCCGCTTGGATGAAGACTTCTGCCAGCTTCGCTGAGGACTTCTGCTGCTTGGATGAGGATGGATGTCCAGTCTTCGAAAACTGTATGTGGATAGTCGGTGGTTAGTGTTAGGATTTTTTAAGGGTTTATTGGGTGGGTTTTAATTTTAGGTTAGGGACTTTGGGCAATAAAAGAGCTAAATGCCCTTTTAAGGGCAATGCCCATACAAATGCCCTTTTCAGGGCAATGGGGAGCTTAGGTTGTGTGGGTGGTGGGTTTTACTGTTGGGGGAGTGTTTGTATTTTTTTTTTACAAGTAAAAGAGCTGATTTCTTTGGGGCAATGCCCTGCAAAAGGCCCTTTTAAGGGCCATTGGTAGTTTATTGTAGACTAGGGTTTTTTTATTTTGGGGGTCCTTTTTTATTTTGATTGATAGGGCTATTAGATTAGGTGTATTTCTTTTTTATTTTTGATACTGTGGTTTTTTATTTTTTGAATAGTTAGGGTAGGTTAATTAATAGTTTAATATAGTTGAATGTAATTTTAGTATAATAGTTAGGGTAGGTTAATTAATAGTTTAATATAGTTTATTTTAATTCTAAAGGTAAGTTTTAATTTATTATAAGATAGGGATGAGGTAATTATAATGTAAAGTTAGTGGGTTGTTAGGTTTAGGGGTTAATAGCTTAATTTAGTTTATGGCGATGTGGGGGGCTGGCGGTTTAGGGGTTAATAGGTTTAGTAAGTGGTAGTGATGTGGGAAGCCAGGGGTTTAGGGGTTAATACTTTTATTTAGTTGCAGCGGGGTCCGGGAGCAGCGGGATAGGGGTTAATAACTTTATTAAAGTTGCGGCGGGGTCCGGGAGCAGTGGGATAGGGGTTAAACATTTAAGTTGGCGGTGTTTAGCAACAGGGTATAAATAAAGTTGGTAAAAATCCGAATAGCAGCGAGATCGATGACTGCTAGTTAACAACAGTCCACTGCTCATCGCCCCGTACTTTGTGCGCGGCTTCTTGCCAGCTTTATTTAAAAATATGGAGATCATATTCAGGTCCACGGCCGCAATGTTAGGCGTTGTTAGGCGAGCGTATTGGTCCCGGCAAATGCAGCACAGTTGACGGCTTGATAGATAGGCCTCAATGAATCAAATGAAAAAGAAATAGTTATGGAAAATGAACAAAATGACTTATCTAACAAGAAATGCAGATTCATTACAAAGATCAGTTTATTAAACTTTTAGCTTCATTTGTATTATCATAGCAAAAAAAAAAGTTTTTCACAGAAAAGTACTTTACAATTAAGGTTCTGATATAGGAGAATAACTTCCAGAGCATTTGATATGTCAGATGTGAAGTACTTGCAGGAATTCCAGGAGGCCAGAGGCCAAAATACGGCCAAGTCAGAAACTTCATGATTGATGGGAATAAGTAGAACAATTTTCTCCCCTGGACCTATTTAGGTTAGATTACAAGTGGGGCGCTAATTTACTGTGTGACCGTAAATGGGCAAATCCGACAGTTTACAGATGCACGATAAATAACCGCCCATTACAAGTGACTGGTTATTGCTACCGTGAGCTCGTGGTAGCAATTGGTGCTCCTAAAATTAACCAAGAGATCAGATGGTTAATTTTAAAAATGTCCCCCAATTGCCCACAAAATAAACTGTATGGCGCCTTTTTTTTTTTTTTTTTTTTTTTTTTAAAGTAACATCTTTGATTTTTAAAATAATAAATGCACAAAGCAGTTTTTAGGGGTTAAAGTTGGCGGGTGTGGGGTGTTAGAAAAAAAATGGCACTGAAAAGTGCCTTTACATTGCGGTCTATGGGGACTGTGTGTTCACTGTATATATATATGTAAATGTGCTTATATAATTACATACATATATATTTATGTGTTAATATATTTTACATTTGCTGCCCATTGCTGCGCGACTTACCCCCTTCGCTGAGCTAGGTTCTCTCCCATGTCTCATGGAGTCTATGGAAGTTTGCTCTTGTGACCTCAAAGCTTAACTGCAATGCGAATGCGAGGTTGCATTCGCATTGCACCTCACCTCTAATACCAGCGCACAATTGCATGCTCTTGTATTGTGAATGGAGCGCAACTATCTGGCCCTTAATGGGCACACTAATTGGCTGATTTTACTGACCACCCGGCTAGAATTTAAGCCAATATCAAGCTAAAATTTACTGATGTTAAATATTTTTCAATGTTTCTTACACAAATTATCATTAAATAAATTTTGCCAAATTATTTAGTTAATTTGTGCTTTGGATACCTTAAAGAGACAGTCTACTCCAGTTTTTTTGTATTATTTTCTTCACAGCTTCTGAATGATGTAGATTTTTGCCCTCTCTACATGTAAGGCTTGGTAGGTGAAAGCGATGCATTTTGAGTGGTTTTATGATCCTGTTGGATATTATAAGAGAGCTTTACCTTAAACTATAACAACATATAATATACAATATAGCAAATATAAACCATACATTTCACGTAACAGAAGTTCTACCTGTATATTGTTGCATTTGATTAACCATGCCATTATATCATATGAATTGTTACATAATGCACTGATAAGCTGTATGCACGTAGTCTTTTCATTTATAGCCAACAGCTGTCAGAACTTCAAAGACAAATGCTTTGAGGGAACATCTGAGGAACAGTGGATCTGCCAACTTCTAGTCTGGTATTCCTCAGTCATTCAGCAAAACTTGCTAATTGTTTCTGGAAGTTGGCTATTGTTTTTTTGACAACTGTACCGAGAGAAATAATGTTTTTAACTCAACTTCAATGCAGTAAAATAATAACAATGTTTTATCTGCTCTCTACTATTCTTCAACTATTTTATACCTAACTAGAGTAGAGCATTTAGTTTTTTTGCTGCTTTAAAGGTGCAGTAAAGTCAAAATTAAACTTTCATGATTCAGATAGATAATGCAGTTTCAAACAACTTTCTAATTTACTTCTATCATCAAATTGGCTATTTTCTCTTCGTATCCTTTTCTGAAAAGAAGGCTCAATGGAGGAGAGCAATGCACTACTAGAAGCTAGTTGAACACAATGGATAAGCCAAAGACAAAAGGCCGATATATATATAAATATAGTGGATATAAAAAGTCTACACACCCCTGTTAAAATGTCAGGTTTCTGTGATGTATAAAAATGAGACAAAGATAAATCATTTCAGAACTATTTCCACCTTTAATGTGACCTATAACTGTACAACTCAATTGAAAAACAAACTGAAATCTTTTTAGGTAAAGGGAAATAAAAATAAAAAACTAAAATAATATGGTTGCATAAGTGTGAACACCCTTAAACTAATACTTTATTGAAGCACCTTTTGATTTTATTACAGCACTCATTCTTTTGGGGTATGAGTTTTTCAGCACGGCACATATTGACTTGGCAAGATTTGCACACTCTTCTTTGCAAAAACACTCTAAATCTGTTAGAATGCGAGGGCATATCCTTTGCACAGCCCTCTTCAGACCACCCCACAGATTTTGAATTAGATTCAGGTCTGGGCTCTGGCTGGGCCATCCCAAAACTTTAATCTTCTTCTGGTGAAGCCATTCCTTTGTTGATTTGCATATATATATATATATATATATATATATATATATATATATATATATATATATATATATATATATATATATATATATATATATAAAACACACAAAGAAAACCCTGCACTCACTAGCAAGCTCACTATTGGATTGGAAAGGACCTTTACGAGGTACCTGGGCTTGTCCCATTTGGCCAGATGCGGTAACTAACCTTTCTATTTTTGCTTTTAAATCTTAGCTGTGAGCTTGCTAGTGAGTGCAGGGTTTTCTCTGTGTGTTGTATTAATTTGTTTTGTAATTTCTCCTATGGTTCTTGCACCCAGACCTGTCTGGGGTTAACTGCCTGTGACTCTGGTGACAGCACAGCTTCTTGGGAGTGCCACTGAGCACCCAGGACTGAGCATGTTGCAGGGTAATGGGATGTGTACCCGGTCCGGTCTAGGAGTTCAGTCCCCTTCCGTGTTTTGTATATTACTGGGGTGATTACATAAGCCTGTGCACCCTTCCCTTGTTCCCAGTTTCTGCTCAAGATGTTTCCAATGGCTTGTTATACCACCAGCAGAATAGAACATATATGAGAAATTGCTGCTTTAGGGCCAGATTACGAGTTAAGCGATATTTGCGTTCAGCTGAGTGATACCAGCGCACGCTAATGTGTGTTGGTATTATGAGTTAGGTGCAATGCAAACGCGACCTTGCGTTTCCATTGCACGGAAGCATTGGGCTCCAATGAGAGCCTCATTCTCATGCCGTAAGACATGGCATGAAAACTAGCACAACGAAGGAGGAAAGTGGGTCAGCAATGGCAGCAAATATAAATATATGTGTATATGCTTATAACACAGCCCCCATAGACCGCAATGTAAACACACTTTTCAGTGCCGTTTTTTTTCTTACACCCCACACCTGCAATTTTTAACCCCTTATAACTGCTTTTAGCAGTTATTTTTTTTTAAAATAAAGATGCTTATTTTTTATTACACCAAAACATACCACTTTGTTTTGGGGGCAATTGGGGGTATTTAGAAAATTAACCAGAGATCAGATCTCTGGTTAATTTTCTGACTTGTAATGGCTGGTTATTTATCTCGCACCCGTAAACAGGGAAATTTTGTGGGCGCGCGATCAATTAGCGTTCAACTTGTAGTCTAGCCCAATATGTGTCTAATGGCTTGTTATTCCAGCAGCAGAATATAACATATATGATAAATTGCTGCTTTATTTTTTTTTGTATTTGAAATATCTGTTGTTATTTTTTCTTTGAAACCAAAATCCATTAAAATGGGCTCAACTTGTAGAGAAGTCAGACTTTCTCATGTTTATATACACACAAATGCTTCCTTATCTTATCTCTGCCTGTATACCAAAGCCCAATACTTAGAGAGAACAATTGAAAATTTAAACTGTATTACTTATCTGCCTTACCCCCCCACTGTTAGTGTAATTTCTTCTGCTGTCTATATTTACAGAACTTATTTTATAGCCATTGCTTAAAGGGATAGTCTACTTGAAAAAAATGTATTGTTTAAACAGATAGATAATCCCTGTATAACCCATTCCCTGTATAAAAATAAATATATAAATATACGTTTCATCTCTATGATTACCTGTATCTAAGTCAGAGATTTGCCTTGCATATTTCCCACAACTATAGACTAGGAGCGCACCACGGGATCATGCACCCAGACAACCAACAATAATTGATCTGTAATAAAATTTATAAATACAGCATTTGTAGAACATAGAAGTGGGAAGGAATCATTCAACAAAACTATGCTTCAACATGTGCTGCCATAGGCACAGGCCTTGTAGGCCTAGGTCAAAATATATATGTCTTAAAAAAGGTATAATGCACTTATTATACAAGGTTCATTATGTGCCCAAGAGCACATGTCATATTGCCACTCCAGTTTCAATCTTATAATATAGTATTCTTAAAATGGGAACTGATTATAGAAACTACAGAAAAACTTGTTATCACAAATAAAAGGTTGACTCTGCATTTTAGTATTATTGAAAGGAGTTAAAATTTGGCAGATTTCCCAAAGCCTACAGTAGCATGAAAACCAAATACACCTCTGTATATACTGCTAGTAAGTTAGGATGTGCAGTCAGGGGAGGCAGAGCCTCACCTGTCATGAAAAGAACAAAGAAAATAATGTTAAAGTAAAATAATAAATAAAATAAAAATTCTGACCTTCGCTGCAAATACACAGAGATAGGCATCGACCAGCTAAGCCAACCTCTATTGTGCAACAACTTAGTTGGTGCTGTATGGAGTGCCTGCCCACTGTCTGTCAGGTCAAGATTTACATTTCATCATTAAGCCAATCAGGAAAAAGACCCAAGTGAGGCATCTCTCATATCTACCTCTTGGAGGGCGTGCCAATGTTAGTGTAAGAGAAGCACTGACAATATGTGATGTGTGTGGGAACTAATAGAAGAGGGAAATCTGGGCGGTAGAAATAAAGTGCTGCAACTGAAATGCAGGTTTGTGCACAATTGATTTCTGAAGATTTATACTAGGGTTGACAAGGATGACTACCACAGCTGTGATGGTGATCAGGGACATGACTCCAGAGCATGAAAACACAAAGAAGTTTTATTCAAGAGAGGAACATCCATTTAATACAACTCAAAATCCATTGTCTAACTGAAATCTAAATAATTTTGAATGAAACATCACATTTTAGCTAGAATCAGAATTTCCACTGAAGTTTAAAAAAAAAAAAAAAAATAATAATAATAATAATAAATAATCCCTAGGCAGCTGTGTGTTCTGAACCATAAGGAGCAGAGTGTTGCTTAAGGGCGCTGACAAATATTGCTGCAGTATGTAGCTTAATGGGAAAAATATGTTTTAAAGCAGTGGTTCTCAACCTAAGTGACCTTAAGGCCCGGTAAGTTTTAACCGGACCTGTCCAGGGCCCGGTAAGCATCGGGAGTGGGTATATATATATATATATATATAGATAGTATATATATATATATATATATATATATATATATCTTTATATTTATATATATATATATATATATATAAATCTATATCTATATATAAATCTATATATATCTATATGTATATACATATACATACACACACACACACAGTATATGTATGGTTTACAGTTGTTTAATTATGTAATAAGTAATGGGTGTTACTGGGATCTATATAAATATCCCACTGACACCAATGAATTATCATAAAATTAACCCACTGTAAAATATATATATATATATATATATATATATATATATTGCATATGGATACCACTGATACCAATGAATTATCATATAATTATAATATATATATTACAGTGGGTTGATTATATGCTAATTCATTGGTGGCAGTGAGATCCATATATATATATATATATATATATATATACAGTTTACACATACACATTGGTGTCAATGGGATATATATATATATATATATATATATATATATATATACATATATATACACACAGTACACATACACATTGGTGTCAGTGGGTTTTATATATATATATATATATATATATATATATATATACACATTGGTGTCCAGTGGCCACCCTAAATATACATGTTAGTGTCAGTGGACATAATTATTTGTCATTGGTGACAGTGGACTTCCTTAGCTGTGAGCCGATGCTTCAAGCTCTGCACGCCGCACGCCGCTACTCACAGTGCGCTGCTACCCACTCACACTGCGCATACAGACATGAGCAGTGGCGCATACAAACTTGCGCAGTGGCACTCTAACAGACCCATCTGAAATTTCGGACATGTGTAAAGACGGGCCTGTCAGAGCGAGTGTCTGGAGGCTATGTCAGTCGCAGCCCACCAGCAGGACCATCACGGCCTGGTAGTGGGCCGTGGCGTGGCTGTTGAGAAACACTGTTTTAAAGAAACATAGCAACAGCATTATAAGTATGTGATAAAATATACCAAATTGATCCAGTACTCCCAACAGACTATAAATGCAGTATGGTTAAACTATAAAGCATAGTACAGCTGCATGGATTTGTAGAAAAAAAAAACAACAACCATACAATGATAAAATTTTATTTAAATTTTTTGCATATTATCGTGCATCTATATATACAGTCTAGCTATTTTTCTTTTTGTTTATTAGTCAATGTTTCTTTGTGCCTGTGTGCATGTGTGTATCTGAGTCTTCCTATGTGAGTGTCTGTGAGTCTTTTTGTGTCTTTCAATGTGTGTGTGTGTCTCAGAAGTGTTTCTGAGGTTTTTTTGCGTGTGTGAGTATTTCTTAGTGCCTGTTAGTGAGTACATGTTTCTGTGTGTCTGAGTATTTCTGTGTGTCTGTGAGTGTGTGCTTTTGAATGCTTCTGTTCTATGAGTGTGTGTGTGCCTTTGCATGTTCTTGTCTGTGTGTGCATGAGTGTTTCTGCAAACTTTTAACCCCTTCCTGCCCGGACTCATTTGTCTACATCAGAACAAAGTTCCTATGTAAACAAATGAGTACAAATTTAAATTAGGTGATCGTTCATGTGATAGCGTGATTTCAATGATGGGATCGGGTTGGGGGAGTGCCTGTGATGCTAGGCATGCTCCCGAGTCCGCGATCCAATATAGAAAGCAGTTATGGTTTCAGGACAGCCGAATGGTTAGGATGTTTCATGCCGTCCTAACGGCGCTAAGGCCCAGCGCAGTTAGGATGGCATAGAACGTCCTAACGGCGGTAAGTGATCAAGATCCAACAATTGAACTTCTATCGGGTGTTTATCTGGCTCTACTAGCCAGTACCTCACCAGCCACTGACCTCACCGCTCGTCACTGGGTTGTTTATAATTGCATGTTCTATTTTAATCAAAAACAGTTTAACTTTGCTTTACTGTCCTTTTAATTGTTGTTGTTTTTTTTCAAACAAAACCCACTACAGAAACTATTAGAACTACCATGCAAAATGTGTGTTTGTAAAATTTCAAATCTAGACCAGTTGTTAATTGGTCTATCACAAACTGATATTAATGATTACAGTGAAATAAAAGTGCAAAAAATGCTCTAATTATTATTATTATTATTATCGGTTATTTGTAGAGCGCCAACAGATTCAGCAGCAATATAAACAGACGGAGTACAGCAAAACAGTTCTTGGGATCAAACGGGTAAAGGACCCTGCCAAGAGTCGCAATATGCTGATGCTTGTATATGACTGTGTGTTTAACCCCTGCAAATAAATTAAACACATAAAGTCAGTTCCAGAGCAACAATGCACTACTGGGAGCTAGCAGAAAATAATGTGTGAACCATTGACAAGAGACTAATGTGTGTAACCACCAATCACTAGGAAGCTCCTAGAAGTGTAGGATATACACATATTCTTTTTCAATAAAGGATACCAATAGAACAAAGTAAATCTGAAATAGTAAAAAGTATCTTAAAATGACATGCTCTATCTGAATCATTCGAGTTTAATTTTTTTCTTTGCTACCCCCTGAAGTGACAAAACCTGTATTTAAACACATTAGCCAGTCATTAGCAATAGTAAATCAATTAAAGGGACAGTCAAGTCAAACTGAAACTTTCATGATTCAGATAGGGCATGCAATTTTAAACAACTTTCCAATTTAATTTTATCATCAAATTTGGTTTGTTCACTTGGTATTCTTTCTTGACAGCTAAATCTAGGTAGCCTCATAAATTGATTTCTAAGCCTTTGAAGGCCCCCTCTTATCTCAGTGCTAGTTCAAATGTGCCATATAAATAATGCTCACTCCCATGGAGTCAGCACTGATTGGCTAAAATGCAAGTCTGTCAAAAGCACTGAGATAAGGGGGCAGTCTGCAAAGGCTTAGATGCAAGGTAATCACAGAGGTAAAAACGGTATTAATATAACAGTGTTGGCTATGCAAAACTGGGGAATGAGTAATAAAGCCATATATAGATTAGGCTGCCCCTGTAATGCAATTTTTTACTTTAATTTTTGTCACATATATTTGGCCTATGAAATCTCCCTTAAAAAGCCCGGAAAATACACATTTTCTATAGTCTTTGCTTATTTAACTAGATATTCCCAATATGTGCGCAATTTGATTGGGTTATATAATTTAGATGTGGGCATGTTACATTGATTCAAATATTATAAACATTTGAGACAAAAATCTCATAAGCTATATTCAGTGTTTTTTTGCAGAGCATATTTTAATGGATTAGTATAGACAATACAGTAACACACCTAAATATCATAGTAAAATTGCTATGAGGTGTTATTATGTTTCATGTAGGTTAGAAGATTTGTGCACTGCAAAGACCATACACACATTTGTACACTCAGCAATTATTATTTTATGTAGAGGGGACATTATCCATATTATCCTCATGGTGCAAACACACAGACGGAGCACAAGATAGAGAGCTATATGACTCATGAATAAATCAGAGGCAGATATATGCAACAGCCACATCTTCCCTATACTGAATTACTACCAATAACTTGGCCTTTTTGTGTTTGTCTAAACTTGTCATTTTATTTTATCCATTTAAAATATGTATTCTGCTTTATTCATTATATGCTGCTTTATTTGTAATATGCTGCTTTATTTGTAATATACTGCTTTATTTGTAATATGCTGCTTTATTTGTAATATGTTGCTTTATTTGTAATACACTGCTTTATTTGTAATATACTGTTTTATTTGTAATACACTGCTTTATTTGTAATACACTGCTTTATTTGTAATATGCTGCTTTATTTGTAATACGCTGCTTTATTTGTAATATGTTGCTTTATTTGTAATATACTGCTTTATTTGTAATACGCTGCTTTATTTGTAATATACTGCTTTATTTGTAATATGCTGCTTTATGTGTAATACATTGCTTTATTTGTAATACGCTGCTTTATTTGTAATACGCTGCTTTATTGTAGAACCCTGACACTCAGAGGGTCCAACAGTGCCTAAGTTCATGAGGCATATTATTTATATATATATATATATATATATATATTTAAAGTTGCGCCCCAGTGCTGACTCAGCTCTTTGTTAAATGATACTTGGTGCTGTCCCCTGCCTTGTGATGCTGGAAGCAAAATTCATTCTCTGATCAGAAATAGGATGGAAAGGTTGGTATCTGGTATATCATGTGTTCATGGTGACTGCTGTCTGTGCACTGGGGAGAGGGAAGGAGATGGTACAGGAGTGAGGAAAGTAATAGTCATTGGAAGAACAAAGAGAAAAACTACAGAAAAGGACAAAGAACACAATGAAGAAACCAGAAATATTAAGAGCAATGAGATAAAAAGGGAAAGAGAGAGAAAAGTAAAGAAACACGTATGAGAGACAATATATGTGGAAGAAGGAAATGGGACAAAGAAAGAGAGAGACAGGGAGAACACAACTGACAAAGAAAAAGGTGTGTGTGTGAGTGGTACCAACGACAACACACAGGGGAGAGAGGGAAAGAAAAGAAAAGAAAGAGATACAGAATACATGGACGAAAGAAAATGGCAAAGCCGTAAATCAAGGCAGAAAAGTGCCAGAGTGTGTGTGCATGTGAGTGTATTTGTATATATGTGTGTGTGTTTGTGTGCGTGACTGCATGTATATGTGTGCGTGTGACCATGCGTGTGTATATGTGTGTGTATTTGTATATGTATGCATGTGTGTGTGTGTTTGTGACCATGCGTCTGTATATGAGCGTGCATGTGTGTGTGTGCGTGCATGTGTGTGCATGCGTGCGTGTGTGCGTATGTATGTATATATATATATAATGTGTGAGTGTGCATGTGTTTGTGTGTGTGTCTGCATGTATATATGTATTTATGTGTGTGCAGGTCTTGCACCTGGGCCCTGTGGTTTCTAGTTACGCCTCTGTGTGTGTGATCGTGTGTGTGTACATGTGTGTGAGCGTGCATGTGTGTATGTATATATATATATATATATATATGTGTGTGTGTATTGGTGTGTGTTTGTGTGCGTGCTTGCATGTATATATGTGTGTGTGTGTGAGCGTGCATGTGTATATGTGCGTGTGTGTGAGCGTGCGTATGTATGTGTGTGTGTATGTGAGCATTTGTGTGTGTGCGTGTTTATATGTCTATGTGTGTGTGGGCGGGCATTGGCATGTGTATGAGCATGCGTGTGTGCATGTGTGCATTTGTGTGTGTGCATGTGTGTATGTATATGTGTGTGTGTGTGAGCATGTGTGTGTATTTTTGCATATGTATGTATGTATGTGTGTACGTATGTGTGTGTGTGTGCATTTGTGTGTGAGTAATGTGTGAGTGTGCCTGCATGTATGTATGTATGTATATATATGTGTGTGTGAGCGTGTATTATGTGTGTGTATGTATATGTGTGTGTGCGTATGTGTGCATGTGCGTGTGTGTGCAAGTGTGTGAGTATGTGTGAATTTGTGTGTGTATTTATGCGTGCATGTGTGTGCATGCTTGCGTGTATGTATATGTGTATGTGTCAGGGTGTGTGTATGTATGCATACATTTGTGTGTGTGCGTATGTAAATGTGTGTGTGAGCGTGTGTGCATGTGTGTATGTATATATGTGTGTGTGTGCGTGCGTGCATATGTATGTGTGTGTGTGAGCATGGGTGTAAGCATAACTAGTTTTTTATTTTTGCGTGTTTCTGACAGAAAGTTCAAGGTAATGAGTACCACTGTAAATAACAATCATAAAGGTAGCAAGAATCAGTATTATTAACACAATAGACTACTTTGGATTGGATATTCGTTCTTTACTACATCTTCTAAAAGACAGTTAAATGTTATGGTAGCACGTAGCAGAATATTATCTAAAAAAGGACAATCATTTTCACTGGTAGTACATACTTTGAATTGCCTTTTAGAAGAGTTGTATTTGTTCATAAATAGTTTTTTTTTGTTCTTTACCACCTGTTTTGATAGGCAGTTAAAGGTAATGACTACTACTATAAACATTATTAGTAGTATTAGCAAGAAGAAAAAAAAAATCAGGATATTAAAAAGTGGTGAATCCTTTTCATTAGACGTACATACTTTTAATTGCCTTTCGGAAAAAGGTGGTATCTGTAGATAAATACATTTGTACCACCCTCTTCTGATAGGCAGTTTAAAGGGACAGTCTACACCAGACTTTTTATTGTTTAAAAAGATAGATAATCCCTTTATTACCCATTCCCCAGTTTTGCATAATCAACACGGTTATATTAATATATTTTTTACCTCTGTGATTACCTTGTATCTAAGCCTCTGCAGACTGCCCCCTTATCTCAGTGCTTTTCACAGACATGCAGATTAGCCAATCAATGCAGACTCCTAAATAACTCCATGAGATTGAGCACAATGTTATCTATATGACACACATGAACTAGTACTGTCTAACTGTGAAAAACTGTCCAAATGTTCTGAGCTAAGAGGCGGTTTTCAACGGTTTAGAAATCAGTTTAAGCCTACCTAGGTTTAGCTTTTCAAAAATACCACCAAGGGAACATAGGAAATTTAATGATAAAAGTCAATTGGAAAGTTGTTTAAAATTGCACGCCCTATCTGAATCATGAAAGTTTAATTTTGACTAGACTGTCCCTTTAAGGTAATTACTACCACTATAAATAATAATTGTAGCGAGAATCCAAAAATCTTAATATTAATAAAGTAGACAATAATTTTCAGTAGCAGTAAATACTTTGAATTGTGTTTTGGAAAACTAGTTTTTGCCTTTTTTCCATCCTGTCACATGATTTTTGCAGCAACAGTCCACTCCTGAACATGGACAAGAAATTGACTTTAGCTGAGCATGTGTCTCCTAGCAACTACTTAAAAGGGAAAGCTCCTCTTTTGCCTTTTTTGTAGAGATCGCTGCCCCCTTGTGGGCTGTAACAGGAGGTAATTGACCATGCACAAAGTAAGTTAAAAAAAGTAATATAAGGTAAAATCCTTTTAAAATGATAAATAATACATATTGCAATAATTTCTATTATATATATATATATATATATATATATATATATATATATATATATATTTCTTGAGGGATAGCCAACATGTAAAGGATTTAATGCACCCAGCAATACGACATCCAGATGTGCCCTAGACTATTGCTCTAGCGATAAATATTGCTTTTGACTTGTAATACAAGTGTAAAAATAGATGCTATATTAATTTAACTCGAGCGGTGCTAACGCACAATATATAGATAATATTTTTGTGCTCTACTTGTAATCTGACCCTCACTGTGTTTTGCCAGGGATCTGAAGAGGGATACAAGCCTTGTGTACTCATGCCCATGAATAACATATAAGGTATTGTTCTTAAATTACTGTAGTTATATTTTATGTGGAGTTTTTTACCACAGGTTTTCCAACCCTATGTCTCTTTGAATTAATTAGTCAAAATTATATTTCTGGAACATTAGGATTTCTTACATTCTGAATGTGTAAAAGCACAAATAAGCGTGACTTTTTCACTCTCTGGATTTTTGCAAACCTTTACAGAAGGAAATAATAAGCAGTTGATGAGGAAAAAAACCCCAGTGATATGTTGTTGAATCATTTAGAAGAACAAGTGTTAAAGGTGAAATACGGCAAAAACAACAATACTTAGCTGGGGAGCCTAGACGCCGTCGTCCATACAGCGTTAGAAGCGGACTGCACATCCGGGGATCCAACACACGATGTGAAGAAAACCTGCTCCGGCTGTCCGCTGTATATTAACAAGTAAAAGAGGAAAGACTCCACACAGTCAAGTAGTTAAATGTTAGTAAAGTAACGTCCCATATCAGTATGTTGAAGGCTAAGTTATGACACTATGCACACAGCACTTGGTAAAATTCAATAGAACAATTTTATTCAAAACATATTTAAAAGTCCAAACAGAAACCGAGCACGAAGCTCTCTCACTCACAGACAGTAGACAGACAGGGATAGCGGTGACGTCAACTGACGCGTTTCACGCCGGTTGGAGCTTTTGAGAAAGTGCCAACTGGCGTGAAACGCGTCAGATGACGTCACCGCTATCCCTGTCTGTCTACTGTCTGTGAGTGAGAGAGCTTCGTGCTCGGTTTCTGATTGGACTTTTAAATATGTTTTGAATAAAATTGTTCTATTGAATTTTACCAAGTGCTGTGTGCATAGTGTCATAACTTAGCCTTCAACATACTGATATGGGACGTTACTTTACTAACATTTAACTACTTAACTGTGTGGAGTCTTTCCTCTTTTACTTGTGAATCATTTAGAAGGACAACTAAATGGCCTGAATTGTATTTGTGTGGTTGGATTTGGAGAAAGAGGATCATGTAAAGCATGCAGATAAAAAAAAAGTATGATAGGAATTTGCTTTTAACCCCCCCACACACTCACATACACATGCATACACACATGCATACACACACTCACATACACACATGCATATAAACACACACTCACATACACACATGCATATACACACACACACTCACATACACACATGCATATAAACACACACTCACATTCACATGCATACACACACACTCACATACACATACACACATGCATATACACACACACTCACATACATATGCATACTCACATACACAAATGCATACACACACACTTGCATATACACACACACTCACATACACATGCATACACACACACACACATACACACATTCATACACACACTCACATACACATGCATACACACACACTCACATACACACACACTCACATACACATGCATAGACACACACACACACTCACATACACATGCATACACACATTCACATACACATGCATACACACACACTCACATACACATACACACATGCATATACACATACATGCATATACACACACACACTCACATACACAAATGCATACACACATACATGCATATACACACACACACTCACATACACAAATGCATACACACATACATGCATATACACACACACTCACATACACAAATACATACACACACATGCAAACACACAAATGCATGCACACATACACAAATGCATACACACAGATACATGCATATACACACACACTCACATACACAAATGCATACACACATACATGCATATACACACAAACTCACATACACAAATGCATACACACACATGCATGCACAGTTGTGTGATTAATTAATTATTCTTGGGGGGTGTAGAAGAGAACATGATGAGAAAAGGAAGTTTGAAAGAGATTTGAGAGAGAAAAGGTTGAGTGAGAACTTAGATAATATTTTTCAGAATACAACAGAACACATAAATTCTGACTGCATAATATTTTATACAAATGATATATCTTCATGCATGTATAATTCAATGTTACCATACTGCAATATTATAGCTGCATCAGTTGCTACAGTTTTTTTTTTATCTTGTGGAATGCATATACTGTATATATATATATATATATATATATATATATATATATATATATATATATATATATATATATATATATATATATATATCTACAGTATATATATATATGCAAGACTTCTATTTGTGTTGTAAGTTTTTATGTTTTATTTTCACTTGCAATGACATTTATCAGATAACATATTAAAGGGAAAGTCTATACCAAAATTGTTATTTTTAAAAAAAGATAGATAATGCCTTTACTTCCCATTCCCCAGCTTTGCACAACCAACATTGTTATATTATTATACTTTCAAATATTTAAACCTGTACATTTCTGCCTGTTTCTAAGCAACTGCAGACAGCCTCTTATCACATGCTTTTTTATTCGCTTTTTACAAAAAGAGACATTGGTCAGATAGATAACATTGTGCTCTCTCCCGTGGAGATGTGCAGGACACAGCACTAACTGGCTAAAATGCAAGTCAATATATAATAAATAAATAGTGATAAGGGGGCTGTCAAAAGAGGCTTAGATACAAGGTAATTACAGAGGTAAAAAGTATTTTAATATAACAATGTTGGCTGTGCAAACTGGGGAATGGGCAATAAAGGGATTATCTATATTTTTAAACAATACAAATTTTGGAGTAGACTGTCCCTTTAAGCAACATAATGTAAGTCATGCATATATTCAATTTATTAGCAACAAAGCACAATGGGCCAGATTACAGTGCAGCGCTAGGAGTGTAAACGCAATTGTGAGAGCTCTGTGTTCTTTACGCTCAAATCCATATTACAAGTTGAAAGTAAATGCGATTGCTCGAATGCAATCACATTTAACACTCAAACTTGTTATGCAACCTGGATCTTCATGCATTACGGCGGCGATCTTCATCCATCTTCTTATCTTCCATCCCTGATGTCCTCTTCATGCGGTCACCATTCCCACACTGAATGTTGAATGCAAGGTACCCCTTTATATAGGGATACCCTTGTATTCCTATTGGCTGGTTTTCAATTTCAAATTCAAACCAGCTAATAGAATGAAAGCTTTTTATATTGTCTGATTTGAAATTGAAAATCAGCCAATAGGAATGCAAGAGTACCCCTATATAAAGGGGGTACCTCACATTCAAAATTCAGTCTGGAGCTGGGGACCGCATGAAGAGGACATGGTGGACAGAAGATAAGAAGAAGGATGAAGATAGCCGCCGGGATGAATATAAGAAGATCTCTGCCGGGATGAAGATGGAGCGCTGTCTCTTGGAATAATCTTTGTTGAGTACAATCTTTGGGGTTTAGAGTTAGGTTTTTTTGGTGTTTTTTTTTATGGGCAGCAAAAAATTGAAATACCCTTTTAAGGGCAATGTCCAGCCAAAAATCATTTCAGAAAAATTTTTAGAGTAGTTTTTTTTAGATAGCCTTTTTTGAGGGTGTGGGTGGGGGTTAATTGTAGAGTGTTGTAGATTTATTGATTTAACAAAAAGAGCTGACACTTTAGGGCTCTTTTAAGGGCTCTTTCTGTAGTTTGATGTTAGTATAGTTTTTTTTTTTTTTTTTAAAGGGGGATTTTAGAATAGGCATAACTGTTTTTTTTATTTTTGATAATGTGTCTGTTGTTTTTGTAAAGGTAGGTTTTTTTTAATGTTAGGTTGTTGTTTTTTCAGTATCGTTAGGTTTGTTAGTATTAAGGTAAGTTTTTATTTTTATTTTTAAAGGTAATATGTTTTTTATTTTTTCAGGTAAGCTTCTTTTTTTTTTACAGGTAAGGTTAGTCTGTTTTGGGGTAACTTAGGGGGTGTTAGGTTAGGGGGTTAAGGTGTTAGTGGGTTACTTTGCGATGGGGGTTGTGGCAGTTTTTGGGTTAATAGTGTAGTGGGTTACTTTATGATGGGGGTGTGGTGGTTTAGTTGAGCTAATAGTGTAGTGGAGACTTTGCGGTGGGCTATGTGGCAGGATAGGGGTTATTAGAGTAGGGGGAGTATGGCATTTCGGGTTAGTGCACAAGTATGGGTGTTAGTTTTTTCTCTACATGTTTCTCTCTCCATTAAAGTCTATTGGCAAGTACATTGAAGGGATAGTATAGTCAAAATTAAACTTTCATGATTCAGATAGAGCATGCAATTTTAAGCAACTTTCTAATTTTCTCATATTATCAATTTTCCTTCATTCTCTTGGTATCTTTATTTTAAAAAGCTGGAATGTAAGCTTAGAAGCCGGCCCATTTTTTGTTCAGCACCTGGGTAGAGCTTGCTGATTGGTGTCTAAATGTAGCCATCCAATCAGCAAGTGCTACCCAGGTTCTGAACCAAAAATGGGTTGGCTCCTACACTTACTTTCCAGCTTTTTTAAATACAGATACCAAGAGAACAAAGAAAAATTGATACTAGGAGTAAATTAGAAAGTTTCTTAAAATTGCATTCTCTATCTGAATCATATGTATGTATTTTTGACTAGACTAACTTGTAATACGCATGCTACCCGAAGCGTGCAAAGAGCAGAAGTCAAGCAGAATTAGCATGCAAGCGGGAGCAGTAATTTCCACTCTGCTCGTAATCTAGCCCACTGTGGTCTAGATTACAAGTGGCATGCTATTTAGTGCTTTCACTGGAACAATAACAACGCCAGAAGTAAAGTTTTTGTGGGATCAGGTTAGCGATCATATTGCAAGTTGAACTGAGAAATGGTGCGCGCAAGTGAAACCTGACCGCATTAACTTTTTCTCCCCATAGACTTTAATGGAGAGCACAGAAGAAAAAAGCTAACACTTATCGCTTGAGTACTAACACAACACCATATTAAGCCCACAGCGCAATACCCAAAAGGAGTTATTAACATTTCACATTCCAATGTTCTTCACATACAGGAAAATTTTATTTTTATTTTAAATAGATTTTATTTCTCTATACCTGTATATATATTCATATAGATATACAGGTATAGATATATTTTCATTGACATAATCAGATAAATGTAGAAATCTATATTTAAAAAAAAAAAAGAACATTGGAATGTAAAATATACGTAATGTGCTTCGGGTTTCGTGCTGTAGTTCTAGCTCAGTGTCGGGTTAGCGCACAGGAAGTATTAGTTATCTTAAGGCGCATTATGTTAATATTAAATATAAAATATTGAAAAAACATAAATAATTATTAATAATTATAAAAGTTACTGTAAAATAGAAATATATATGCTATTGATTTTTTAGAATTTTTAAGTACATCTATAATAATTAGTTATATTAATTAGTAATATTTTAAATACATTATAACTAATAACTACATACCGCACCTTAATATAACTCATGTTGGGTTAACGCACATGAATAATTAGTGCTCTCCTGTAGGGTACTTCCTATGTATAAAAGAACCAATTTCCATACTACACCGGCCCTCGGTATCTGTAGGACATTAATCTGTGACAGTGTACTCTAAGTGTCAGAAAATGTATCAGCACTTTTGAAAAGGTTGACTGAGCCATTCCTCTTATAGATTATAAAGGACCAGCAAATAAACTAAATAATAGGAGATGAACTCATATTGCCACATTTGTGGGCAAAGAGAATTCTCATAAGGTGCATACCTTTTTAGCGCATATTTGCTCTCTTTCCATTTGCCCAAGTTCTGACAATTAAAAAGCGTATATATTATCTGCAATATAGGTTTTGTATTACTGCAGTCTAACAGGACCCCCTAGAGGCAAGCTACAGAAAAACAGACAGAGCAGAGGGTTTTCATTGTTATATGCTTTTGTCTTTTCCCTAATTAGCCAGTATTCACACAGCTGTTTTCATGCACGGTAGAAACAGGATACAGCCTGTATTTCCTTAGTTTGTATTGCTCAGATGACACTGTAGTTCTTAGTGGGTTAAAATAAGCAGTCACTACAGACACACAGGAGACGTTAATTGATTTCCTTTGATGTCGGGATTACATTCCTTCCTGAAACAGTCAGTTATGTTTTTTGTAGATAATTCTGTATTGAGGTAGGAAGAGCTAGTAAATACCATTCTGACATAAAACCTCATCCCCTATTGAATGTTTCTCACACCTCCATTGCTATTTATTGATTTTGAGACCATAAACACTAATGGAAATTTCAGATCTTAATTTTTATATTTGATTACCTAAATACCTTATTTTGTGATTTAAAAAGTTCTGTGTTTTTTTAATCAGGACTTCTAGTACAAATACATTGCCCTTTACCACTGGATTCTCATAGGGACTGGATTGCAGCCTTTGAGATTAAGAAAAGTAACCCTGCAACATGCTACTCAATAATTGTTTTATTAGTGCAGGAACTCATGTATATTTGTACCTAGCTAGAGATGGCATAGGAGAAAAGATAATTAATAGACGTGCAAACATTTGTTTTCGGAATTCATTTGTAAAATGAATAAATACAAAATCCATTCCTTTATTTATTTGATTTCTGTATTTAATGGATAGGAAAATAAACTGAACACATTTATTTGATCATTATTTTGCTTATCAAATGAACAAACTTTAGGCAAAATTAGTTAAAATATAGGATTTATCATCACTTTAAAGTGAATGTAAATTATATGCTTTCTAATGAACATTATTAATTCTCAATATACTTGCAATGTAAACCGCAATATTTATTTTGGAAAATAAGCATCTTGTGATATTACAATTTATTTTATAACTTATCTACGTCTTGAACGCCAACTCCTCCCATCCTTGACTTCCGGTATTGCTTATAGAGCAGTCCCTCCTGCTCTCTTACGTAGGCTTGAAGCGCGCTCCCGAGGAGACAACAATTTGCGCATGCGTTTTGAAACAGCTGTTAATATGCGCAAAAAATGTATTAACCCCTGAACCGCCGCTCCCGGACCCCGCCACCACCTAATAAAGTTATTAACCCCTAAACCGCCACTCCCGGACCCCGCCGCCAGCTATATTAAATCTATAACCCCCTAATGTGAGCCCCTACCTCGCCGCCATCTACCTTACCTACCCACTAAAGTGAGCCCCTTACACCGCCGCCATCTACCTTACCTACCCCGCCACCATCTACCTTACCTACCCCGCCGGCATCTACCTTACCTACCCCGCCTCCATCTACCTTACCTACCCCGCCACCATCTACCTTACCTACACCCTAAAGTGAGCCCCTACCCCGCCGCCATCTACCTTACCTCCCCCGCCGCCATCTACCTTACCTACCCCGCCGCCATCTACCTTACCTACCCCGCCGCCATCTACCTTACCTACCCCGCCGCCATCTACCTTACCTCCCTCGCTGCCATCTACCTTACCTACCCCGCCGCCATCTACCTTACCTACCCCGCCATCATCTACCTTACCTACCCCCTAAAGGGAGCCCCTACCCCGCCGCCATCTACCTTACCTCCCCCGCCGCCATCTACCTTACCTACCCCGCCGCCATCTACCTTACCTCCCCCACCGCCATCTACCTTACCTACCCTGCCGCCATCTACCTTACCTCCCCCACCGCCATCTACCTTACCTACCCCGCCGCCATCTACCTTACCTACCCCGCCGCCATCTACCTTACCTCCCCTGCCGCCATCTACCTTACCTACCCCGCCGCCATGTACCTTACCTACCCCGCCGCCATCTACCTTACCTCCCCCGCCGCCATCTACCTTACCTCCCCCGCCGCCATCTACCTTACCTACCCCGCCACCATCTACCTTACCTCCCCTGCCGCCATCTACCTTACCTACCCCGCCGCCATCTACCTTATCTCCCCCGCCGCCATCTACCTTATCTACCCCGCCGCCATCTACCTTACCTACCCCGCCGCCATCTACCTTACCTACCCCATCGCCATCTACCTTACCTACCCCGCCGCCATCTACCTTACTTACCCCGCCGCCATCTACCTTACCTACCCCCTAAAGTGAGCCCCTTACACCGCCGCCATCTACCTTACCTACCCCCTAAAGTGAGCTCCTACCCCGCCGCCATCTATTTTAAAAATATTAACCCCTAATTTAATAGCTATTGTACCTAGTTAAAATAAATAACAAGTTACCTGTAAAATAAATATAAACCCTAAAATAGCTACAATGTAATTATTAATTACATTGTAGCTATTTTAGGGTTTATTTTATAGGTAAGTATTTAGATTTAAATAGGAATATTTTAATTAATAATATTAATATTAATTAGATTTATTTTAATAAGAATTTAGTTAGGGATGTTAGAGTTAGATGGGGTTATTATACTTAATATATATATATATATATATATATATATATATAATATAATAACGATATTAACTATATTAACCCTAATATAATTAGGGTTAATATAGTTAATATATATAATATAATAACGATATTAACCCTAATATAATTAGGGTTAATATAGTTAATATATATAATATAATAACTATATTAACCCTAATATAATTAGGGTTAATATAGTTAATATAGCTGGCGGCGGTGTAGGGGGATTAGATTAGGGGTTAATGTGTTTAATATAGGTTGCGGCGGTATAGGGGGATTAAATTAGATGTTAATATTTTTAAAATAGATGGCGGCGGGGTAGGAGCTCACTTTAGGGGGTAGGTAAGGTAGATGGCGGCGGTGTAAGGGGCTCACTTTAGGGGTAGGTAAGGTAGATGGCGGCAGGGTAGGGGCTCACTTTAGGGGGTAGGTAAGGTAGATGGCGGCGGGGTAGGGGCTCACAATAGCGGGTAGTTTAAAGTAGCTGGCGGTGGTGTAAGGGGCTCACATTAGGGGGTAGATAATGTAGATGGCGGTGGGGTAGGAACTCACATTAGGGGGTATGTAATATAGCTGGCGACGGTGTAGGGGGATCACATTAGGGGGTTATACTTTTATTGTAGGTGGCGGCGGGTCCGGGAGTGGCGGTTTAGGGGATAAACACTTTATTAGGGATTGCGGCGGGGATCGCGGTTGACAGGTAGATAGACATTGCGCATGCGTTAGGTGTTAGGAATTGTTTGCGCATGCGCTACACGTGAACGGGCATGGATTGTCAATGACGATTTGTTAGGGAACGCATGCGCAGTTTGATCGCGTTACGTATGCAAAAAGGGGCTGGATGCCACGGGGTGTGAGCTATAATTCGTTAAAGGCAATGTCAATCAAATTAGATACGAGGGACAAGATGGCGGGCGGAGGAAGAAGGTAAGCGAAGTAGGGTTATAAATCCTTCGATTATGGTTTTAGTCTTAAATTATAAAAAAATGATGACTTAAATTAACGTTTATTTTCGGAAATTAACAAGATGAGGAAGAGGGGTGAACGTGACTTGACATTCACTTTAAGAATACCAGGGAGACTGTACTAAGCATATTATAGGTTAACATTACAATCTGTAGATTTGCCGGTGGTAACTTTCATTCAGCCAACAGTTATTTATTGTTCCTATAAAAGTCAACATTTATATTTTATTTCTTTTCATATTTTGTGCTTTTTTTTAAAAAAAAACATTTTTTAATTAAAGGGACAGTAAAGTAAAAATTACACTTTCTTGATTCAGATAGAGCTTGTCATTTTAAATAACGTTTCAATTTTCTTCTATTAACAAGTTTGTTTTGTTCTTTTGGAATACTGTGTTGAAGTGTAAACCTAGGTTGGCTCATAGTACCCCAGGAGAGTGCTCGTGTCTTTAGCAGTCTATGGCAGCAGTATTTGTAACATTTTATAACATTTTTGAAAAATAATGTTACAAACACAACTTCAATAGACGGCTAAAGACACGTGCACTCTCCGGAAATCCTATGATCCTGCCTAGGTTTACTAATATAAGTAAATTGGAAAGTTGTTTAAAATGGCATGCTCCGTCTAGACCATGAAAGTTTAATTTTGACTTTACTGTTCCTTTAAGCTTGAGTTGAGCTTGTCTAAGCAAGTGTTTCTCAATCGTGGTCCTCAAATACCCCAAACAGGCCAGGTTGTACCTGAACTAGAGCACAGGTGAAATAATCTTTTGATCAGTAACCATGGTTACTAACCTGCGCTCACTCATCAGCTGATTGTTTTACCTGTGCACTGTTTCAGCTATAATGAAAACCTGGCCTGTTGGGGGTACTTGAGGACCGAGGTTGATAAAGGCTGCTCTATGCCATTTTGCTTTTCCTTCTATGCAAGTGACATAGCCCATCTTTCCTCCCACTGTATTGGTTATGATGGTGAAGTGGCCGTTATATCACGCGGCATTCAAACAATTTATTTTTCTAATAATGTGAAACGTATGCTTTAGCTCACAATTATCAACTAACTCCCAATTACATTTCTTTTATGATTCAGATGAAACTATTTGAAACAACTTTCCAATTTACTCCTATGATTACATGTGCTTTATTCTCTTGGTATCATTTGTTAAAGGAGCAGTAATGCACTAGCGCTGGGAGCTAGCAGAACACATTGGGTGAGCCTATGATGAGAAGAATCAGTACTTATCTCCCAACAGTGCATTGCTGCTTCTGAGCTTACATAGGTAAGTTTTTCAACAAAGGGTATCAGAGAATGAAGCAAATTAGCTAATATAAGTAAAAGGAAAGTTGTATAAAATTGCATGCTCTATCAGAATCATGAAAGTTCAATATTTACTTTACTGTCTCTTATGTTTATTGGTGTGGATAGCAAAGGAGACATTTTTGGAGCCTGGTCCCACTAGTGTGGTAGTGTCAATGATACATACTTAGATTGATTGATTTGTCATAACTAATTATTAAATAAATAAATGACATATACATTGATGCCTTTGCTCTTGTGAACTTACAGACTAAAGGGTATGATGGAAGGGGACAAATTAATTGGCATCATTGATAAAACAAACAAGCAATACTGATGTGACCTTGCTACATGCTACACAGTGAAATCTTAGATCAGTGCAAAAGTTCATTTTCATTTGTCTCTAATTGACCAAATGTGAAATGAGGTAAACATACAAAGTCTATCCCTGCTTCAAAATTCCCTCTTCTTTAAAACACTTATTATTTATGTAGCTCTTTTTGAATAAATTAGAGGCATAAAATTACAAATCACTGTAATGTACATAACGTTTCATAATTGTACTTTAGCTTGCACATAACTATGAGTTTAACTCCTGAAAATGGATTAAACACACAGTTAAAATCAGATCCAAGGCATCAATGCTCTACTGGGACATAGCAGAACATATCTGGTGAGGCAATGACAAGAGACGTATCTGTGTAGCCACCAGTCACCAACTAGCATTGCTGAACCTAAGCAGGATTTAAATAAAAATGATACCAATAAAACAAAATAACATTGAGAAGTAAATTAGACAACATCTTAAAACTGCATGATCCATTTTTTACTTTTATGTGCCTTTAGTTGAGATGTATACTATTCATATGTATAAAAACATGAAATGCCCCATTAAAGTTAAAGTTTAATAGCATATGGAGCAGTCTAGGGAATTTCATTTTTCAATTAGGGTTGGAAAAGAGGCAAAGAGAGGGGGTTGGATATATTTGGAACTAAGGACTGAACTATAATCTGTAGCATTTACAACATAAGAAACATTGGTTTATATGAACTTTCCAACACAACCTTTCCTAGGACAGTTTTATGTGTATGTGATTTGGTGGGAAGTCATTAGAGAGATTGATTTAATTAATATGAATGCAATTAATATTAGCATGTTCTTACATGACTAGTTTACAACTCTATAAAGTATATTATCAAGGGAGAAAATGCATTTCTTTTCCAGTAAAGTTTAATGAATGACCCTACAACATTTATATGTTCTATGGAAAATATAAAGCTGTGCTTTACAACCAGATTAAAGAATACACAGTACTTTCAATAGGATCATTTACAGTTATGCTGATCTGCACTTTCAATGTTGTGTCATTTGCATTCAAACATAAAACTATAAATGAACAGCAAGATGAAATTATAACTCTGTAAGGATCCTCATAAAATGCCAATGCAATGGAACAATATATATTTATATAAATGTGCTGCTTAGATGTTATTAGAGGTCATTTTAAGGCTCATTGGAAATCACCAATTTAATGTTGGTTTTGATTACTAGCACAGACCTGGTAGGACAGTTATATGTCCCAAAGGGGGCTATGAAGTATAGTGGAATTGTGTTTTTTGGGCCAAAACTAATGGTTGGTGCAATGGCAAAACTAATTAATTGAGAATCGTGATGTAAGAATTTGTTGGCTCTTATTTGGCATGAATGGGGGGTAAATGCAGTTTATAAGTTTGGGGAAAACGTTAGCAGTGTAGAGAAAAAGCTACCATTTCACTCAATCTTAAAGTGAATGTAAAGTCAAGCTCAATGCTAAACACTGCTTAAACGCTGACCTTAAAATACTGCCACTTTAATTCATACTTTTTTCAGCAAACCTCTAATTAACTAGTATTTGAGCTTTATTTCATTACGATCGTCATCTCAATCCTCCGCCTGCCATCTTGGATTAATGATTGACATTGTAGGCTCGCTTGTGTCAACCAATAATCCGATCAACCACGGGGGGACCAAACCCCTTTCGGCTACGTCACTCGTATGTAATGCGCCTGTGTTTGGAAGCCGTCACACAGAGCTCTCACGCACGTTCACATTTAGCGCATGCGCTATTACACTTATGGGACTTAGTCATTTTAGAAGCAAGTTTCAGAGCGCTTGGTAAGTACGCAACGCATGCGCTGTGTATAGCAAAGCCGGGAGCGCGCATTGACTTTACGTATACAGTGGGTGGGACTGCTGTATACCTTACAGGGGATTAAATCCGGAAGTTGCGGGTGGGAGGAGCTGCTACCTAAAAGGGAGCAAATTTGGTAATAAAAATATAACCTTTATTTTGTTTGTTTTTTAAAAATAAAGCGGCGGTTTTCTTTATTAACTTGAAAGCAATATTAAAATTGGTTAAAATAAGACAAAATTGACATTCACTTTAAATAAAGAGAAAAAAAAAGACTAATGTCTTGCTAATTTCTTGTGCCATCATGGCAAGAGGGCTAGTGGAAGTTTCCAGGGGCAAGACGGCTAGTGGAAGTTTCCAGGGGCAAGATGGCTAGGGGAAGTTTCCAGGGGAAAGAGGGCTAGGGGAAGTTTCCAGGAGCAAGAGGGCTATTGGAAGTTTCCAGGGGCAAGAGGGCTAGTGGAAGTTTCCAGGGGCAAGAGGGCTAGTAGAAGTTTTCAGGGGCAAGTGGGCTAGTGGAAGTTTCCAGGGGCAAGAGGGCTAGTTGAAGTTTCCAGGGGCAAGAGGGCTAGTGGAAATTTCCAGGGGCAAGAGGGCTAGTGGAAGTTTCAGGGGCAAGAGGGCTAGTGGAAGTTTCCAGGGGCAAGAGCGCTAGTGAAAGTTTCCAGGGGCAAAAGGGCTAGTGGAAGTTTCCAGGCTGCCCATATATATTATTCAAAGGTAACGACAATAAAAGTAACAATTCAAGTCAAAATACAATTTGGATGATAACTAAAGAAAATATGTATTAAAGCAATTCTAACTTTCTAGTTAGTTACCATATTGACAAACTGGTCACACATAGCAGTGGGTGTGATGAGTGGCAGAGCCTTTTATAATGCTTCGCCCTTGTAGCCCTGAATAGTCAGGCTAGATCACTTGTAAATTTAACAACAGTAGTAACAATGACAATCCCTGTAAACTCAAGGTGATTTTTTATTCTTAGTACCAAGCTAACAAGTTTATAACTGGAATAAGATTCAACTCTTAAAGGGACATTCTAATGTAAACTATGCTGGTGCTGCATTGATTAAGCGCCACTAGGGGGCGCGAAATGCGTCAGGCCATCTGTCCCTCTGTTGTCTGTCAGTCTGTATTCTGCTGGAATTTTTTCTATGCCTCTGTAATTTTACTTAGGTGGCTTATAGAAGAAACTAACGTTATATCTTTCACCCCGAGTAGTGCCTGCCTCATTTCTTCTAAGTGTGACTTACTTTGAGGTTGATCTCCCCGGTTACGGCACTCCAGTGTAGCTGCTACCTCATTGGATGACCTTTTTGCCTGCTTGTGGTTCCGGTTCTGGATTAGTGCTGCTGCACGCCGTGACTCCATTCCTAACTTCTACCATCATTGTATAAACCACATGGCGCCCAAGGTCAGCTGGCTTTGTCTGTTCTACAAGCAGCAACAGGTAGAAGCTTAAAGGGGCGGTGAACATCTTGTAATTACAAGACATTTCTGTTGTGTTGCTGTAGAATAACATATCAGCCAAGTCATAACATTGTAATAACAACTTAACATAATTTTTATTGCATTATTTTTCAAAAGCCAAACTCAACCCACCAGACAACCAGGCAAGCCATGGTCATAAAATTAATATAAAATGAATTGTTTTGCAGTTGTTATCTGATAAAACAAATAAAGGAGAGAAATGTAGCAGATTTGAGAGTTTTGAGAATTAGAAATTGCTCAATTTTCAAAGCTAAACTACATGAAAGGGAGCAAAATAAATAATGAAACTATATTGCAAAGTTATTTAATCCATAGCTAAACATTTTATATAAAAACCTCAAGGTGTTTACTGTCCCCTTAATTAGGCAGTCGTTGGTCTGAGATAGAGGATAAAAATTGCCCCTCCCACTCATGTCTCTTCAGAATAACTGAACTAACTGAACAAGCCTAATATTTTCACAAGGTCCTTCAAATAAATAAAGCATAACATATAACTGCCATATGCCCATTAAACTTCTTGATCTATTAGTGACTGTAAGTGAAATAGTAAGAGAGGAACACATTAAAGGGACACTGAACCCAATTTTTTTCTTTTGTGATTCAGATTTTAAGCAACTTTCTAATTTACTCCTATTATCAATTTTTTTTCATTCTCTTGATATCTTTATTTGAAATGCAAGAATGTTTAGATGCCGGCCCATTTTTGGTGAACAACCTGGGTTGTTCTTGCTGATTGGTGCATAAATTCATCCACCAATAAAAAAGTGCTGTCCAGAGAACTGAACCAAAAATAGCTTAGATGCCTTTTTTTTCAAATAGAGATAGCAAGAGAATGAGGAAAACTTGATAATAGGAGTAAATTAGAAAGTTGCCTAAAATTGCATGCTCTATCTGAATCACAAAATAAAATAATTTGGGCCCAGTGTCCCTTTAAATTCTGTACTTAATTTAAATGCATATATCAAATATTTGTAATTCAAAAGTAAATCAGCTGCTTCATTCAAAGAACTGTGGCTTTATCTATTCATTTTCTAATTATTCACCAAAATGACATAGACAAGCCTTTTAATAGGAGGGTTTTTATAGGATGGTGTCTGAAATGGACATTCTGATGTAAAAAAAAACCCACACTAAAGCATGCAATATTCGCACTACTGACCCAAGTTAATGTTATGTTTCTCTCTCTCTCCTGGTTAAATACATAGATAAAGTCCCATTTTGGAGCCCTAAGTTTTGACCAATTCAAGAGCAACATTCACATGAACGGGCAAATAACCAACTGTTTCTGATTGGGGTTTAACATATAGAAAACTCTATAGGTTAATGATGAATTAAGGTAAAATTTGTTCTTTAGAACTTTCCTTTAATTTTAAGTTGTTAAATCGTCTGCCAACTGGTTTGAGAAAAAACTGTTTAAGAATTTAGCATGAGCCTAAACATGCTAGAAGAGACCATAAACTGTTGCACAGCTTTTATCCGTTCTATCAAAATTCCCATGAGAAAATATCGTATGGCAGCACGTATTATTTCTTCCATCTATTCCTAAGAAAATCAGTAAATAGTTCATAGCCTGTGCAAATCATAACTTTATATCATTTTAAATAATTTTATAATTAACATATTTTTGTACCCAAACTTTACTGTAATCATAACTGAACATTTTAACGATCATATTTAATTTGTTTACATTTTCTCAATACAAGTTTGTGTTTAACATATGAACTATGACAATGAAAAAGGCTGTGTGTGCAAGCGGCCAAGAAATGGAGCTTATAGCAGGTCACAATGGGTTTCCAAAGTGCTGAAGGCTGTTCAGTTTAAAAATAACAAAACTCTATGGAAAAAAAAAATGTTTTCTAATGCATTGAAGAATCGCTGAAGGGCATAAAGGTGTTCTGAATGTATGTGAAAAGCTGGGAGGGATTTGAACTGCTTCACAATTTTGAAAACCCTGTGAAAAAAATCCATGAAAAGGACTTTGCAGAAGATTTGAGCTGGGTTGAAAAAAATCATTTTTTTTTTAATAAAGGGGAGCAGAATACCATAGTCAAGACACATCACTTACAGTTCCCTCTCAGTCTCTCATATTAGAGTGCGCCCCACACTCACTTGATAATGATCACATAGCTATCACCTCTTATTAGATTATAAACTCTTTTGTGCAAGGTTTCATTATCCTCCTCAGTTACTACATACTGCAACACATTTGTGCTGTAAACTTTGTGCCATTCTATTGTCCGGTGCTGGTTAAAGGGATAGAAAGGTCAAAATTGACCTTTTTTTTTTTTTCTTTTGCAATATACTTCCATTAGCAAAAATTCTTCTAATAAAAGTTATTACTGTTATTCTGCGGCATATGCACATATCCTGTGAGGACCTGCGCACCAGTATTCAAACACCACACCTTCTCAGAGAGTCAGCGGTGGCTTTTATGACACAAATGATGTCTTCACAGAAGCAATACAGGCCATCTTTAGCTCTCTGAGCTTGAATACTGGTGCACAGGCCCTCATAGGATATGTGCGTATGCCAGAGAAAAATAGTAATAACTTTTATTAAAAGTGTTTTTGCTAATAGAAGTTTATTTCAAATTGAAATGCATTTATGCACATTTTAATTTTGACTTTTTTTTATCCCTTTAAAGGGACATTAATTTTAAAATGTAATTTTCATGTTTTAGATAAAACACACAGATTTAAATGACTTTCCATTTTAGTCATGTTATCAAATCTACTTTGTTCTCTTGGTATCCTTTATTAAAAATCATACATAGACTGTACACATGCCCTGAGCACTATATGGCAGAAGTGTTTGTAAGAATGTTTTTAGCAATGTTATACATTGTTCTGCACTAGAGGGCTGCTTTGTTTACAATAATGTATTACACTATTACAAATATGCTTCTGAATGTTTAATTATGACTGTCATTTGTGTGTATTTTACAAATAACATTTGTAAATAGAATCCATTCAACTATACAGTAAAATTCAAAGATAGCTTGTTAATGTCAGCAATACATTTCGTGGGAATCACAAATGATATATTGATTCCCACTGGAAAAAAAACATTTGTCTTTCTAAGCTTGGAAAAAAACATATTACCCACAGTCAGAGTTTCTGTTCTGCTGGGGGTAGTTAGTGAAACAAATGGTTCAGTAATTGTTTTTGTATGGAAGACAAATCAAAGTATTTCCACAAAAAAAGGAGATGTGACCCACATTTAACTATTTCCTGAGCAAATACAGGCTGCTCCAATAAGCAAATGATAGTTCCCATGTTTGCTATTGTAGATGGAAAACTAAAAGGTATCTATAAAGTAGCCCACTGCGAGTTATATGACTGCAATTGCTTTCAGCCTGAAACAGCTTGTTATCAGTTTATTATTGTGAGTACCTTGTTATATGGTCGTGCTGCATCCATAAAACTGAGTTCTTATAAAGACGCCAATGAATACCTAGCCTACGCAGAGGTAATTCCAGCAATATTCTTTTGTCTGACTTTCATTTAACACTAATTTGTGGCTTTGTGAATGACATGATGTGACGGTACAGTCATCCATCAATGCACATCATAGTATATGCCCTATTTCCTATACTAAAGGTAACTTGTAACGGTGAAGCCTCATGCAGAACGCAGCTGGCAGAAAAGCTCCTTAGCTTTAAAGGGATACTACACCCAATTTTTTTCTTTCATGGTTCAGATAGAGCATGAGATTTTAAGCAACTTTCTAATTTACTCCTATAATCAATTTTTTTTTGTTTTCATGCTATCTTGATTTGAAAAAGCAGTACTGTAAGCTTTAGAGTCAGCCCATTTTTGTTCAGCACCTGGGTTGCACTTGCTGATTTGTAGCTAAATGTAGAAACCAATCAGCAAGCTCTACCCAGGTGCTGAACTAAAAATGGGCCGGCTCCTAACCTTTCATTACTGCTTTTTCAAATCAAGATAACATGAGAACAAAGAAAAATTGATAATAAGTGTAAATTAGAAAGTTGCTTAAAATTGCATGCTCTATCTGAAACATGAAAGAAAAAATTTGGGGTTAGTATCCCTTTAATAGAATAAAATAAATAAAATCACTAAAAGAAAAATCACAATTTTTTAAAAAGGACATTGTATACTACATTTGTCTTTATATAAATGTTTTGTAGATGATCCATTTATATAGCCCATCTGGGAGTATTTTTGTAACAATGTATAGTATTGCTTATTTTTTAATAATATTGTGCTGATTTTCAGACCCCTAACCAAGCCCCAATGTATCAGATGTGGACTGAAGTCTACAGATTCCTGCTTGCTCCTGTTTCTGTAATGGGTCTTTTCATATGCAGAGTGTCTGCTCCTCCTACTTTCTCAGCCACTTTCATTGGGTGTCTTAGCCTAACCTCATCAACAGTGCTAAACTGGGGGCTTCTAAGAAAGTTGTTAAAAGGTTTTATACTGGATTTTTAGATCAGTATCTGTCCATATTCTTCCTTATACTAGTGTCTATTACATGTAACCAGAATTTTGTTCTTTGTAAATGGCAGTTGTTTGCATGAGAAGTTTGCATGAGAAGTAAAACTACCGCACACTGTTAAGGGGGGCGTTTCGATGGTGATTGCCCCATGATTAGCAGAATCTTTAATTGCTTATTAAAATTAAAACAAAAAAGCAGCTGGGGGGGGGGGGGTTAAAAACAGTTGTGGCTTTCTGTTAATAATGTTTTTAACATTTTTTTAAAAATGTTTACTGCCCCTTTAATTCAGTAGTATTGTGGATTTGCCCCAAGGGTTTGAAGGAAGTAACAGAGTAATAACAAGCATTGATATATATTGTAAATCAAAGGAACGTTAAACACAATTTTAAATCCCTCATAAAATATTTAGTTGAGCATAATAAAAAGTATGGCAGTGTACATTCATTATTTATTTTGCTTGCTATTGCTGTAATATATCTTGGCCTCCCTACAGATGGAGTAAAGACCTGCAATGCCCACTGCAATTATTCTGTGATTGTGTATTGACAAAGCTTCAATAAGTCTCAGCTTTCACCTTAGAATGGCCTCTGATTGGCCACAGCAAAGAAGATAAACATGGATTCCACCAGACTATTCAAGGGGTGTATCAGTGAACTGCTTTGAAATTGTAAAAGCCAGGCAGTTAAATGCTTTTAAAACATTGTTGTGCTTATATTGTTGTAATCCAGTGCTCAGTTGCATGCAAACATAAAAACTGACTTTAATGTCTTTTCTCCAACATTGGTGTGTCCGGTCCACGGCGTCATCCATTACTTGTGGGAAATGTTCTCCCCACAGGGAAAGGCAAGGAGAGCACACAGCAAGAGCTGTCCATATAGCTCCCCCTCTGGCTCCACCCCCCAGTCATTCTCCTTGCCGCTCTGAACAAGTAGCATCTACCACAGGGATGGCGAGGAGTTTGTGGTGTAGTTGTAGTTTTTTATTCTTCTATCAAGAGTTTGTTATTTTAAAATAGTGCTGGCTTGTACTATTTACTCTATAACAGAAAAGTGATGAAGATTTCTGTTTAAGAGGGCTATGATTTTAGCACAAGTAACTAAAATCCATTACTGTTACCACGCAGGACTGTTGAAACAAGAGAACTTCAGTTGGGGGTAACAGTTTGCAGACTCATCTGCTTCAGGTATGACTAGTCTCCTTCTAACAACACAGGCTAATGCTAGATGACAGTCATTTTTCCCCTCAGGGGAAACGGTAAGCCATTTTTCTTTTACCTCAGCAAAAAAGATAACAGGCTTCCCCTTTTTGTTTTTTATGCTGGTAGACACTGTTAGGGGCTAAATCGATTGGTTTTTATTACAATATTATACCATTTGAAATATTTTATAAGCTCACATACACTTGGGAACGTTTTTTATTGATCTGGCTTGCTTTAGACACCTAAATCTAGTCAGGAAGGCCCCTTCACTCTAGTGTGCTGAGGGAGGAAGCCTCATTTTGGCACTTCAGCTGTGCAGTTGAATTTCAAGGCAGTGCATGCAGATTCATGTGAGAGGGTCCTGTGGTTCAGAAAGTGACTCCAAAAGGCTTTTTTCTGTGAATGGTGACCCCTAAGGAAGGTAAAAAGCTGCAGCAAGGCTGTAGCTGGGATTGTGGTGTGTAAAAACGGTTAAATCCAATCCGGTTTGCTTGTTTTAAGAGCTAGAGTCTCCATATTTGCTGTGCAATACTTTCTAAGCATTAAGACACTGGGGTCCAAATTTCAGAAAAATCGGATATTGTCTTCATAGTTTTTTGAACATTCAGAAATAAATGTGTCATTTTATTATTTAAAGAGACAGTAACGTTTTTGTTTAAAATCGTTTTTATTGCATTGTTTGCCTGCCTAAATCTGTTTAACATGTCTGTTCCATCAGATAACCTATGTTCTGTGTGTATAGAGACAAATGTGGTTCCCCCTTCGAGTGTTTGTGATAATTGCGCCATAGCGTCCAAACAAAATCAGGACAGCTCTGTTATTTTTCATAATGTTGCCCAAGATGATTTATCTAATGAAGGTAGTGGGGATAGCTCTACATCCTCTCCTTCTGTGTCTACACGAGCTTTGCCCGCGCAGGCGACACATAGCGCGCCAGTGCTTATTTCTATGCAACAATTATCAGCAGTAGTGGATAATTCTATAGCAAATCTTTTATCCAAACTGCCAGTTTTTCAGAGAAAGCGTGATTGTTCAGTTTTAAATACAGATAAAAAGGATGAACAATCAGACGCTGACGATGCCTTATCTATTTTACCCTCACATCAATCGGAATTGGCTGTGAGGGAAGGGCTGTCTGAGGGTGAAATTTCAGACTCAGGAAAAATTTCTCAACAGGCAGAACCTGATCTAGTGGCATTTAAATTTAAGCTAGAACATCTCCGCGCTTTGCTTAAGGAGGTATTAGCTACTCTGGATGACTGTGATTCCATGGTAGTACCAGAGAAGTTGTGCAAATTGGACAAATTTTTAGAGGTCCCAGTGCACGACGACGCTTTTCCAATACCTAAGAGTGTAGCGAACATAGTGGAAAAGGAGTGGGAGAAGCCAGGTGTACCCTTTGCCCCACCTCCTATATTTAAGAAAATGTTTCCCATAGTAGACCCTAGAAGGGACGCATGGCAAATGGTCCCGAAGGTTGAGGGAGCTGTTTCAACACTAGCGAAGCGCACAACTATTCCTATAGAGGACAGCTGCGCTTTCAAAGATCCTATGGATAAAAAATTGGAAGGATTGCTTAAAAAGATTTTTGTTCAGCAAGGGTTCATCCTTCAACCAGCTACGTGTGTTATTACTGTCACTTCAGCGGCGTCCTTTTGGTTCGAAGAACTAGAAAGGTCGCTCCAGAAAGAGACTTCCTATGAAGAAGTCATGGACAGAATTCACGCATTAAAGTTAGCTAATTCCTTTATATTGGATGCCGCCTTTCAAATAACGAAATTGGCGGCGAAAAACTCAGGTTTTGCTATAGTAGCGCGGAGGGCGCTTTGGCTAAAATCCTGGTCGGCAGACGTGTCGTCCAAGACTAAGTTACTGAATATTCCTTTCAAGGGTAAGACCCTTTTTGGGCCGGAATTGAAGGAAATTATTTCAGACATCACTGGGGGTAAGGGCCATGCCCTCCCACAGGATAGGCCTTTTAAGGCTAAGAACAAGTCTAATTTTCGTTCCTTTCGCAATTTCAGGAACGGACCGGCTAATAACTCCACTGCCGCTAGACAAGAAGGTAACGCGGCCCAGCCCAAACCCGCTTGGAAGCCCATGCAAGGCTGGAACAAGGGTAAACAAACCAAGAAACCTGCTGCTGCTACCAAGACAACATGAAGGGGTAGCCCCCGATCCGGGACCAGATCTGGTAGGGGGCAGACTATCTCTCTTCGCTCAGGCTTGGGCAAGAGATGTTCTGGATCCCTGGGCACTAGAGATAGTTTCCAAGGGATACCTGTGAGAATTCAAGGGACTTCCTCCAAAGGGAAGGTTCCACCTGTCTCGCTTATCTTCAGACCAGATAAAGAAACAGGCATTCTTACATTGTGTAAGAGACCTATCAAAGATGGGAGTGATAAACCCAGTCCCCTCCGGGGAACAAGGTCTAGGGTTTTACTCAAACCTGTTTGTGGTTCCCAAAAAAGAGGGAACTTTCAGGCCAATTCTGGATTTAAAGATATTAAACAAGTTCCTCAGAGTTCCATCCTTCAAGATGGAAACCATTCGGACAATCTTACCAACAATCCAGCAGGGTCAATTTTTGACTACCGTGGATCTGAAGGATGCGTATATGCATATCCCAATCCACAAATCTCATCAACAGTTCCTGAGGTTCGCCTTTCTGGACAAACATTACCAGTTTGTGGCTCTTCCATTCGGTTTAGCCACCGCTCCCAGAATTTTCACAAAGGTGCTAGGGTCCCTTTTAGCGGTCCTAAGACCGAGGGGCATCGCTGTAGAACCTTATCTAGATGACATCCTAATCCAAGCGTCGTCTCTTTCCAAAGCGAGGGCTCATACAGACATTGTGTTGGCTTTTCTCAGATCACACGGGTGGAAAGTGAGCATAGAAAAAAGTTCACTGTAACCGTCCACAAGGGTTCCTTTTCTGGGAACAATAATAGATTCTGTGGAAATGAAGATCTTTCTCACAGACGTCAGAAAGACAAAGCTTCTAAAAGCTTGTCGAGTTCTTCACTCTATTCCTCAACCCTCCATAGCTCAATGCATGGAAGTAATAGGACTAATGGTCGCAGCAATGGATGTGGTTCCTTTTGCTCGAATTCATCTAAGACCATTACAGCTGTGCATGCTCAATCAGTGGAATGGGGACTATACAGACTTGTCTCCCCAAATTCAAGTAGACCAGGTAACCAGGGACTCACTTCTCTGGTGGTTGACCCAGGATCACCTGTCTCAGGGAATGAGTTTCCGCAGACCGGAGTGGGTCATCGTCACGACCGACGCCAGCCTCTTGGGGTGGGGCGCGGTCTGGGACTCTCTGAAAGCTCAGGGCCTATGGTCGCGGGAAGAGTCGCTTCTCCCGATAAACATTTTGGAACTAAGAGCTATATTCAATGCGCTCCTGGCTTGGCCTCAGCTAGCGGAAGCCAGGTTCATAAGATTTCAGTCGGACAACATAACGACTGTTGTGTACATCAATCATCAGGGGGGAACAAAGAGTTCCCTAGCGATGAAGGAAGTAACCAAGATAATCCAATGGGCAGAGAATCACTCCTGCCATCTATCTGCTATTCACATCCCAGGAGTAGACAACTGGGAGGCGGACTATTTGAGTCGTCAGACTTTCCATCCGGGGGAGTGGGAACTCCATCCGGAGGTCTTTGTTCCGTTAACCCAATTATGGGGCATTCCAGACATGGATCTAATGGCGTCCCGTCAGAACTTCAAGATTCCTTGCTACGGGTCCAGATCCAGGGATCCCAAGGCGACTCTAGTGGATGCATTAGTGGCGCCTTGGTCGTTCAACCCAGCATATGTGTTTCCACCGTTTCCTCTCCTCCCCAGGCTCATAGCCAGGATCAAACAGGAGAAGGCCTTGGTGATTCTGATAGCTCCTGCGTGGCCACGCAGGACTTGGTATGCAGACCTGGTGAATATGTCATCGGCTCCACCATGGAAGCTACCTTTGAGACAGGACCTTCTAGTACAAGGTCCATTCGAACATCCCAATCTAGTTTCTCTGCAGCTGACTGCTTGGAAATTGAACGCTTGATTTTATCCAAGCGTGGGTTTTCAAATTCTGTGATTGATACTCTGGTCCAAGCCAGAAAACCTGTGACTAGAAGGATTTACCATAAAATATGGAAAAAATATATCTGTTTGTGTGAATCCAAAGGATTCTCCTGGAGTAAGATTAAAATTCCAAAGATTCTCTCCTTTCTCCAAGAAGGTTTGGATAAAGGATTGTCAGCTAGTTCCGTCTTGTTGCACAAACGACTGGCAGCTTTGCCAGATGTACAAGTTTTTGTTCAGGCTTTGGTTAGAATCAAGCCTGTTTACAGACCCATGACTCCTCCTTGGAGTCTAAATTTAGTTCTTTCAGTTCTTCAAGGGGTTCCGTTTGAACCTTTACATTCCATAGATATTAAGTTACTATCTGGTGTTCCATTCAGATAAGGTTGTTTTGCGTACTAAGCCTGGTTTTCTTCCAAAAGTTGTTTCCAACGAGAACATCAACCAGGAAATAGTTGTTCCTTCTTTGTGTCCGAATCCAGTTTCAAAAAGGAACGTTTATTACACAATTTAGATGTTGTTCGTGCTTTAAAGTTCTATTTAGAAGCAACAAAAGATTTTAGACAAACCTCATCCTTGTTTGTCGTTTACTCTGGTAAGAGGAGAGGTCAAAAAGCTACTGCTACCTCTCTCTCTTTCTGGCTGAAAAGCATTATCCGCTTGGCTTATGAGACTGCCGGACGGCAGCCTCCTGACCGTATCACAGCTCACTCTACTAGGGCTGTGGCTTCCACATGGGCCTATAAGAACGAGGCTTCTGTTGACCAGATATGTAAGGCAGCGACTTGGTCTTCTCTGCACACTTTTGCCAAATTCTACAAATTTGATATTTTTGCTTCTTCGGAGGCTGTTTTTGGGAGAAAGGTTTTGCAAGCCGTGGTGCCTTCTGTTTAGGTAACCTGATTTGCTCCCTCCCTTCATCCGTGTCCTAAAGCTTTGGTATGACGCCGTGGACCGGACACACCAATGTTGGAGAAAACAGAATTTATGCTTACCTGATAAATTACTTTCTCCAACGGTGTGTCCGGTCCACGGGCCGCCCTGGTTTTTTTTTAATCAGGTTGAAAAAATGTTTCTTTATACACTACAGTCACCACGGCACCCTATAGTTTCTCCTTTTTCTCCTAACCGTCGGTCGAATGACTGGGGGGCGGAGCCAGAGGGGGAGCTATATGGACAGCTCTTGCTGTGTGCTCTCCTTGCCTTTCCCTGTGGGGGAGAACATTTCCCACAAGTAATGGATGACGCCGTGGACCGGACACACCGTTGGAGAAAGTAATTTATCAGGTAAGCATAAATTCTGTTTTTAAAGTTGTATTTTAATTTAATTTAATGCATTTTTTTAATTAAAGGGACACTCAGGTTAAATTAAATGTTCATGATTCAGATACAGCATGTACTTTTAAACAACTTTCCAATTTACTTCCATTAAAAAAAATGTGCACAGTCTTTTATATTTACAATTTTTGAGTCACCAAGAATTCACAGACTATTAAGTATATGCATTTGCGATTGGCTGATTGCTATCACATGGTACAAGGGGAGTGGAAATATATATAACTTTGAAATTTGTTATAAAAAATCTACTACTCATTTGAAGTTCAGACTAAGTGCTATTACATTGTCTTGTTATCTTGCATTTGTTGATTATGCAAATCTAATGTGTTGACTGGTCCTTTAAATGTAGTATTTTTTTATTTAATCCAGTATTTAAGAACTTAATTAAACATTGATGCTGTAGCTACACCAACTATTTGAACAAAGATCAGGTAGAGAGAATTTAAACATTGTTAAAGGGACATTAAACACTTTGAGATGATATTATAAAATTATAAATGGTATTTAAAAAAAAAACAAACTCTGCAATATACTTTCATTATTTATTTTGTTCCCTGTCATGTAATTTCATTCTGAAATTTTGAGCTTTTCAGTTCCTGGTAGAAGTGGAAGTGCAGGACACTGTTATATTCCACACAGCCATTGGCTGCACACTCTAATAACCTACTTATAACTGTTCCTAATTGGTCACAGCAGAGAACGTAACCTAAGTTACAACATGGCAGTTCCCATTGTTTTATAGACACTAAAATGTTACACTTATTTTGTCAATATTTTAACAGCTAATGAAACTTTTAAAAATACATCTACATTATTCTCCACTAATCTTTTCTTTGAATGCATCACTCTACCTAGCCTTTATTTAGTGTTTTATCCTGCCACAGACTAGGAGGCAGCAGTGAGCCTTTTCTGCCTGCGCTAAGAGTGAGGATATATAGACCTGACAAAAAATCATCAGATGATCTAAAGCAGAGATTGACAACAGAAAGCGTGTTTGATGGATACATTGTGTGTTTAATGGTCACGTTGCAATGGGAAAGAGATAAGAGTTTACAATTAAGTAAACATTTAGAAACAAAATAATTTACCTAAATGCTGGTCTGGGGATAACTGCCTGAGTCACTGATTGCAAATACAGCTGCTTGCTTTTTAGTAAGTAGCTTGGGACATGTACCCATTGCCGTTTGAAAGTGCAGTCCACTTCTCGGTTTTGTCTGTATCTATGGAAGTTTACAAATAGCTGTGACACCCTTGGGAGTTCTTAGTGTGTTTGGTTAGAAGCCAGCATGTGTTGTCTGTAGGTTAGGATCCAGGTAAGGAGAGACTGTGTGGTTTGGCCAAATGCTGTAACAAAACTCTTCACTTTTATGCTTTTAGCCTAGCTGCATGCATCCAAGGGTGGGATAACTAATCCACTAACTATTTAAATGATTTAATCTGTTCTACTGGCTTTCATTAGTGGTTCAAAGCTGTCCATGAACTTGTTTTCCTATTTGGACGATTCTCTTACTATGGATACCTCTCATGCAAAGCCTTCTCTTGGCCTTCTCACTTCTTCAAGGAGTACTTATACCGTAACAATGTTGCTCGAAAGATTAAGTCCCACATCACTAATGTTGCCTCCCAGCCAGTATTCTATTGACAAAGAATGTAATAAAGAATATAGAAATAAGTGCCCTGGTGAAACTTCTGAGTGTGTTGAAATCTAATTTGAATGAATATGAACATTTAAAATTAATCCTAGCATTGTTTCCATGTTATGCTGTATACTTATGTATGTAAATTTATGATGAGCATGGCCAATATTTTTTTCCAATATGACAATTCTACACATCATTGCTTTTAGAACAGTTATTTTACTGACCTTCCCATCACTGGTACTTCTATGAACATATCTAGATGTTCAAAGCACCCCCGATCATTTAGGTTGCAGCCTTATTGTGCTTATTGGGAGGTGAACAGTGTCCGACTCCATCACTGTCCCCTCCAACCTAGCCACACTCTGAACTGCCATGTAATGCCCCGGAGCGCTTTCCACAGTATGCCACACATGATATGCCTCATAGTACACACAGAACACTAGTGGCTCCACATTGTTGCACCCTGACTCCAACCAAGAAACACCAACAACTCTACCCATAGGCTCCCTCAATGAGTCACCAACATGTTTGCCCCACTAAGATGTAAGAATTGGTGTGACCCATAAAGCTGGAGAAACTTGGATGGTATCATAGGTGCCAGAAATGCAAAGTGATAAAAGTTTGTTACGATGGTACATTAACATCAATACATCACTATTGCAAAAACAAATATAAAACATTTGATGCAGTCTTTTCTATAATACTGAGTTGAGTTTGTGAGTGGACATAGAAAAAACCCCAATATTGGTAATGTGAATTTTTTTTCTTTTTCTTTAGCAAATGAAATAAGTTTTGATAAAAGAGAATTTGGTTTTGCATTGGAAATAAAGTAATTAATGCACCACTTGTATTTTTTTCCTTAGACACTTATTTATTTTCAGTACAGCAAAGAGGAACTGTAAAAAATCTGTTGCTGACTGGTGCTGCTACAGTGATTTAAGGAGCTGAGGCCAAGCAGTAACAGCAGCCAGCATATGACCCTTTTGAGTCATGGATAATATAAATGAGTCTGCTGCTTAGCAGAGAGTGGCAAGGGATATCAGCTGGCCCCAAGCTTCTGCGCAGCAGCAACCGGCCTCTGTAAACTGCGATGACATAATGCACAGCCAGTCGGCCACACGTAAAATGAGACTTTCAGTAATGCATGGGAGATCAGAAGGGAGAGATGATCCCTCACTGTAAATGTTTCTCTTTGTTTGGTTATGCTCAGTGATTTCTGGGGTTTTGCACGCTGAGTGTGTCTGAGTTATCAGGCTGGATAAGTATAGGCTTGTTAGAGTGTGTGATTGTTGCTATCAGTGTAAACACATCTCTATTAGTATTAAACACATCAGTGTGTGTGTATGTAAAGCATATCTTAAAGGGACATGAAACCCCAAATTTTTCTTTCATGATTTAGGTAGAACATACAATTTTAAACAACTTTCCAGGTTACTTCTATTATCAAAATTGCTTCATTCTCTTAGTATCATTTGTTGAGGGAGCAGCAGTGCACTACTGGTTTTAATCTGAACACATGGGCATATATATTCAGCCATCAATCAAAAGCTAGCACCCAGGTGTTTTGCTGCTACTGAGCTTACCTAGATAAACCCTTCAACAAAGGATAACAAAGAGAAGGAAGCAAATTAAATTATAGAAGTAAATTGAAAAGTTGTTTAAAATTGTATTCTCTGTCTAAATTATGAATGTCTAATAATGACTTTACTGTGTATTTAATGTGAATCTTCTATCTAGGTGATGATGGTAATTCGTATATGGGTGAATATTCCTTTAATTATAACATTCAACACTTTATAACATTCAAATGATGGTAATTATAAAACATCAGGCACATTTCTGGAGGGTTTTAGTGTTCTTCAGTTTAGCACAGAGTGTCCTCAGACGCACTGTCTTTTTTTTATTTTTGTTTTTTGCTGTATTGGCTGTAGACACCACCCACTATTAAAGGGATGTACTCACACATATTTATGCATATACGAAAGTGCAGCATTTATATGTGCTATTTTTTTCTGAAATAATGTGTTTAAATTCAAACTGAAAATGAATACTTTAGTATTAGTTTTGTACTTAGTCCACTAATCCTTACTGGCTTTTAAGGACAAAAGGACAGCACATCGGCTTTGCTGATGGAAAGGGACATACCTCTACAAGTATGACAATAAAACTTTGATATTTATGAACTGCAACATGAGCTAATAAAATCAATACAATTTTAAATGTTTTCTTTTTGATGGAAAAAAATCACTCCATTTACACAAAGTGCACACAAGATAAAATATTGTGTGAATAGGTTGTTCATATTAAACATATACCGATGATATAAGACAATCAGACGACTGGCATCTCTCAGTTTTAATAGTTTGCTGTTCCACTGCGATCCTGTTAATTTAAAGGGACATAAAACCCACATTTTTTATTTAATAACTTAAAAAAAGAACATGCAATTGTAAACAACTTTCCAATTTACTTCTAATTTGCTTCATTCTCTTGAAAAACTTTGTTGAAAAGCATATCTAAATAGGCTCAGCAGCTGCTGATTGGTGGCTGCACATTCATGCCTCATGTGATTGGCTCACCCATGTGCATTGCTATTTCTTCAACAAAGGATATCTAAAGAATGAAGAAAATTAGATAAAATAAGTCAATTGGAATGTTGTTCAAAATTGTATTCTCTATCTGAATAATGAAAAAACAATGTCCCTTTAATCACTTAGCTAGGATTGTTTTAAAAAATATACACAGTATATAACTAGAAGCAAATACTAGACCAAGCTGAAACTCCTTTGCATCTTATCATAGCGACCGTCCATATGGAGTTGCTATTATTTAGTGACACCCATTATGCCCTGTTTAAAAATAATAGTAATTGTGTGATACAGCTGCTTATATTGAGTTGTTACTTATAGATGCTGGCATATGATTTCGCTCAAAGTTGTGCTCTTTTATTCACAACAATAGTGAAAATGCCAGTGCGGTACATAGATATTAATACAGCAGAGGTCTGATTCATATATTCACAGGCACAACTTGCACAGCAATCTTTTTATTGGTGACGGATAATTATTTAGATGAAACAAGGGAAATAGATTATCAGCACGCTCCAGTCTCTCCAAACATACCAGTCTCTGCAGATCCTATTCTTTGATGGTCATAGTTTATTCTTCAATTGGTCTTCCTAGAGCATGTGTTGTGAATATATCCCAAGTAAACTAATTCTAGGTTTAATATCTTTATTAATATTGTGTAATTTTGCTTTGTAATATATCTAGAAAAAATAGCAAATTGATTTTTTTTGCCAAATACATTTAATATAAATTAATTTTGTCACAGCATAATCATGACAATGGGCAATATCCATACACAAATTAATAAATATGTGCACATTGGGATTAATATTGTCAGTATTGTACTATTTGTATTTTCTTTGCGACTATTCACTTTGGAACAATTTTTTTTTTTACTATTTTTTTGGAATTTTACATGAACTCATCTTTCCAACGTATTATTATCTTTTTTTGGAACTCATCTTCTTTTTTTAATATTATATTGATTATTTTTTAATATAATTTGTTATATGGAGCCATATTTTTAATAAAAGAATAAGAGAATCATTTATTGTACTATATTTATACTCATATTTATATGTTTATCTATTACAGCTGAGCCGACTTTTATTAATACACAGATCATGTTTGAAATTCAATGACCATTACTTCAACTATGGTTTCCATCATTTGGTTAGTGAGTGATACTGCCATTTACATCTATAGTTGTGTAAGGTCCCCAATACATGATCTCTTGCTCAACAAACAAGACCGGCTGAAAACATGGAACAATGATAACAATCATAACACCTCAGAAAGAAGCTTGCAAAATGCTTTACGTAAAAGTCTGCAATTGTAAAATGTTTGTATGTCTGTATCAGTAGTCTCACCAGACTGAAAGAAACTTTCCATGGGCTATTGTGGCTGTTCTAGAGGCCTATGGTGAGGATTTTGTACCTACACCTCGGCTCGGAGTAAGGAATATATAGAGTCTCTTTTGCACTTGAAGTATCTGGTCTTTTGATTGTTTTATTTTTATTTATAGAAGATTTTATTAGTAGAGATGTGCAAAAGCAACATTTTTTTCCTTGAAAGATTTGTTTTAAATTTTTCCCAATGTTCGGTTGTGACAGATTCTGTTCATGTGGGCATTCATTTTGGCTGTATATTGGATTTGGTTTCTTTATAGTTGTTTCCAGTGCTTTTTTTGTAAAAGATAAGGTGCCGGTACTCAAAAAAAGGTGCTCATTGATAATTGATTGATAAATTCAGCTTAGTAACTTTGAGAAAAGCAAAGGGACAACATTATTTACAATGTTTAATGTATTTTGCAGCCCCATCTTATGAAAACTAGAGCATTTAAATGATGATTACAAATATTACCTGTTATGAGTTGTCAGAGGTGGGAGTACCCCCACAAAAAAGCAGTGGTTATTTCCAATGGGAGCAGAAAATATATACAACTTTTATTTATTGCCAGATGGCACAAATGCATTAACAAATCGATTTGGTCAAACAATTAGCATAAATTTGGATAAATCTGTATTTGTCCGAAGACGAATTGAATATAGCCTGATGTTTAGTATAAGATTGTTTAGCACAGGATAATTGTAAAATGCTCAATCTCCCATATAGTCACTAACTATAGCTCCTGAGTAATACTATTGCTATTGATTATTTAAATATGTCCTCTCACACTTTAGAATAACAGAAGAACTAGAACTGTAGAATGACATAGGATCATAACATGTATAATAAAATTGGATTAGATGACTCAATTCTTCCTGTCCTGTATACAAGTCTTTAGGTTTTAAACTAAAAACTATCCAAATGATGACGTTCAATGCACTATATGAAAAATACCCAGTACACAGCTTCTGAGTCTTTATTTAAACAACACAATTTCACTACTGTATTTTGAGGGCACCATTACGCCCTTGTTTTAAGGTAAAACAAATTTTAATCACCTAGATTACGAGTTTGGCGCTAAATAGGGTGCGAAACTAATGCCCAAAAAGTTGCGTTATTTCACCCTCCATAGTGCTGCCATTAAGAGTTACTGAAATGGCTCCTTGTGCTGTGCGATATGGTTCCGTTAAGCTCCATACTGCACAAAAGCCAAGGGCTGCTTTGACGTGCCCGTGCACGCTTTCCCCATAGACATCAATGGGCAGAGAGTGTAAAAAAAACCCCTAAAACTTGCGATAGCGGAATGAAAAATCTCCGTAACGCAGCCCCATTGATGTCTATGGGGAAAAAAAGTTACGTTTAAACATAACACCCTAACATAATCCCCAAGTCTAAACACCCTTAATCCGCCGCCCCCGACACCGCCACCACCTAAATAAAGTTATTAACCCCTAATCTGCCGCTCCCGACATCGCCGCCACTAATAAAAGTTATTAACCCCTATTCCGCCGCCCCCGACATCACCGCCACCATAAAAAAGCTATTAATCCCTATTCCGCCGCTCTCCGACATCGCCAACACTATAATAAAGTAATTAACCCCTAAACATCCGGCCTCCCACATCTCCACAACTAAATAAACCTATTAACCCCTAAACCTCCGGCCTTTCACATCTCCACACTAAATAAACCTATTAACCCCAAAACTGCCGGCCCCCCAAATCGCAAAACACCAAATTAAACTATTAACCCCTAAACCTAACACCCCCTCTAACTTTAAATTAAAATTACAATATAACTATATTTAAATAAATAAAAACTTACCTGTGTAATAAAAATAAACCTAACATTTAACTATAAATTAACCTAACATAACTATTCTAATAAAATAAAAAATACGGGGGGGGGGGGGCGGAGCCAACTGCCAGAACGAGAGGACGTGTTAGTTAGGAGCTCCTCTTCACTTTTGCCTAAAAGTACTTAAAATTAGGGGAAAAACAATACCAAGAAGTTTATTTGCAGATACCTCATATTTGGAACATTCTGGGATATTGGCGAGCTGTGAACTCTAAGAGACTTTTATCTACTGGTGTGCGCACATCATATGTCCGTCGGAAAAAGCAGCTGACCTGGTGAGATATCTATATCCCCGAGGGCTACCTTACTGGTTCAATCTCACTCCGGAGGGTCGGGGCTCCGCTCCGGAGTGTTCCTACAACATATATAGACGCCCGGTGGAGTAACAGCCAGGTCAGGAGGTATTCTTGCTGCCGCGAATCTAAGCGCTTACCCGCAACACCAGCCGGGACTTTTTAGATCACCTTGTAGGCTCGGGGGTTAACAAAGGACCGGTGAGTTACACAGAGTGTGCTGACAAATTGAGGCACATCCCAGCTACAACTTAACATCTAAAAAATTTGCAAGTGCGCCATTACAGATTTGGCGCGAACACCCGCCATCTTCCGGATTTCAAGCCGGCCCATACAGGAAGCAGGAGACATATACCGCCGTTTCCAGTAGCTCTACCGCTGCAGGCTCCTCCTGTTACATAGAGGGTAAGACATAAGCAACCTGTTAATTATAATAATAATCCGTTTACTGAATTCAATCGGCCCTCTCATCTATCTTTGATATTTATACATGCCAAGTACAGACTGATATTTCTATGACCGATAGGAGAACATAGGAGAGAGGCCTGAGCTTATTACTTCTGCAGTATAACGGCCCAAAGTCTTACCACTACTCTACGTATATAGGAGATTGTGCAAAACACTCTATGCTGCTAATAATACTAGCCTCTAATACTGATCCCTACACAACAAAAGAAGCTGCCCTACACACTCAAACTGCAGTATTTTGTGTACCAGAGTCATATTGCAGACTGCTGCAAGAGGAGTGATGATTTTTTCTTTTCCACTTTAAATACACACTAAGGATACCTAAGCCAGTTAACTAAAATATAATCACATCTTACTGTATAGTGGGAGCTGCAACATATCCCAGAACCCTGTAAATAAACTGTCTAGACCCACCACAACTTCTATCTAAGCAAGACAGAGCTGCATTGCAGTTTCTTTTTCTCTATTCTACTACCACATTAAAGTGAACTTACTGTCGTCCCTAGACCCCCTCTCTCCCTTTCCCGCTGTTCTCACCAGCGGGTCATAACCGACTACCTTTTCCATGCTTCGCCCAATAGGGGGCACACCCCTGAGAGTGGGGTCTAGTCTACACACTTGCTAATACCAGTCTCATCAACAATTCTTACTTTGACATACCCGCAACATAATGCAGGGCTAGAGGCAAACAAATAGGGGTGCAGGATTGGGGTCCCCCTCCAGGAGCCTTCTAAATTAAGGACCCAACCTTAAGATCTATCTACTTCAGCTATAGCTGCCAATATCCATACAACTTATCATGGCCAACATAATGGGGAAAAAACAAAAATCCCAGAAAAATCCCAAACGGACCCTAACAGATCATTTTCACAACAAACATACATCTGACCCAGAAAATTCAGAAGATGATTCCAGAGATTCACCCTCTTCACTCAATAAACTTCATAAATCAGACAGCCGGCATAGAGAGGGCCCCTCCCTTTCCCAGACGACTTTTCTAGATACCATCCAGACCCTGTCTGATAAAATGGATACACACCACACCTCTTTACGCCAAGAGTTTAGACAATCAGTAGCTGAACTGAAAAGGGAAATATCGTCAGTGAATGAACGCACTGAAACCCTAGAGAAGAAACACGAAGATTTAGCTCTTGACCACTCCAACCTCCTTACCTACTCCCAAAATCTAGCAGAAATGATCACAGAATTGGAAGGCAAGCTAGCAGACCTTGAGGACAGGTCCCGTCGTAATAACTTGAGGATTCGTGGCATACCAGAGTCCGTCGCCACAGCAGACCTCCCAAATTATCTACAGGGACTATTCAAAGAATTATTGGAAACTCTCCAACCACAAGAACTGATGTTAGATAGAGCTCACAGAGCCTTACGACCACGAAACTCATCAGCAGATACCCCTAGGGATGTTATTTTGAGATTACATTATTTTACAACCAGAGATAAAATACTCAGAGCCTCATTCGCTAACAAGTCACTAAAAGATCCACATCAGGGAATACAGATTTTCCCAGATTTATCCCAGCACACTTTGGCAAGGAGGAGATCCTTCCAGCAGTTTACAAGAGTCCTGAGACACCACAACATTAAATACAGATGGGGATTCCCTGTAAAGCTTTTTCTCCAACATCGAGACAGGTCCTACGTGATCTCCACACCAGATCAGGGAACGAAACTTCTCATAACTCTAGGACTTGACCTTTCCCAGAAGAAGAATCAAAACTTGGAAGACAGTCCAGAACCCCTTAACACTCCTGCTCCGGAGTGGAACCCTCGCCCTTCATTATCTGGTCATCCTACAAAGTGAGGTGATGAGCTAACACACGGGTACATATCTTACTCTTATTTAAGCTCAAGATCCACCCCGCCTCACCTCTTATTCGCCAAAACCTCACCTATTTATTTAGGTGTTATATGAGCTCACGCACGGGTACATATCTTACTCCTCATCAGCTCATACACACAGTTTGGCACCAGCTGTCAGCAGGACTGACTCTTTCGAGTCCCCATTTCCACTGAGAGTTATCCTCATAAGAACCCATCTACAGTAATGATTTAGGATATGAAAAGCACAGTATCTCTATCTTTGAGAACTGCTGATAACCTGGACAGATGAAACTTGCCAGAACTTATACACCACTGTGAGATCATCCGGAACTTGCCCTCGCCCAGAGGGTGAACAGGTGATGCTGTCTGTTTCACTATAGTGTGTTTATATTACCTATCTGGTATAAGAATGTTTCTTACATTACAAATGTGTATCTGACAGTGGATGCAGCGGTTTAGATATGTTACATATAGTTAGCCCTTAAATGTACATTTGCAGTATGAAAGTTAATTGTTATTCAGTTTTGCCTTCTCATGCTTCTTAGCCAGCGAACAGGGTTAATTGAATGTCCGCTGCCCTAACATGTTTTACTGTTGTTTATAGCTTATTGTAATGATATCTGCATTACCATGTGTATAGTATGATCCTTTTCTCCCTTACACAATTAGACTCTAGAGATTCCTTACTACATTGATACAAATATCTTCTAAACACAACATATGAGAATATCCCCCTCTCTTTCATCTGAATATCTAAGTTCCTTAATATGATAACACCACCCTCCCAAATTACCAACCTGGAGGGTCCTGATACCCTGACACCCCAACGCTACCCCTCTTACATTTAAGGCTCCGCCCCCCCCAAATACGGGTCCTTCACCCAATTTTCAACTTCAAGCGGCTCTTGCCCGCTGCACTCTTTAACCTCTTTATTCGCTTTAAATATATACAGCTCCACCAGTATCACAGGTTACTATACTACACAGAGTTAAACATTCAGACAACTTAGCTACCTAACTCCAGAGACTAGATCCCCCTGCATTTCCTCTCATTCTCTTAGCATCATCCCGTTCATATCTAGATACGATAAAGCATGGAGCAACTTCATATCCTATCCCTTAATACACAAGGTCTGAACTCCCCAACGAAACGCAGCCTACTCTTTAATTATCTCCAAAAAAATAAAATAAGTATAGCCCTGCTCCAAGAAACTCATTGGACAATTACGCCACATACTGTCCACACGACTAAGAAGTACCCAGTAGTACTAGAAGCACCGTTTACCTCAAAATCCAGGAGTCGCTATCCTTTTCAATAAGGACATACAAGTAGAGTTCATACACACTGAAATTGACCCTCAAGCCAGGTATATCATAACTGTTTGCAGATTAAACAACCAGTTGGTCACCATTGCAAACATCTATGCCCCTAATGTTCGGCAGATACGCTTCCTCAACAAGGTATTACACACTTTAACAGAAATAAAACAAGGAGCCCTAATTTTAGGAGGGGACTTTAACCTTATGTGGGATCATAACATAGATAGAATAGGCCCCAAGATCTCCGCATAAGACAGATCTATACATTCTCTATCTACAGCATTTAGATCATTAATTTGCCAACATGACGTATATGACGTGTGGATATCTCTCCACCCCCAAGGAAGAGATTTCTCCTTTTATTCCCCCCCACATAGATCTCACTCTAGAATAGACTACTTTTTCGTCCCTGCTCAGTTAATAGATAAAATTTCACATGTTAAGATTGCTCCTATCTCCTGGTCAGACCATGACGCCTTACACATGTCTTTTGGAGACCATCCGTCCTGGAGGCCGAGACCCCAATGGCGACTTGGAGATTATATGCTGACAGACCCGTCCACTAAGACAAATATACAAGAGAAAATCACTAGTTTTCTAGAGATAAATGATAATCAACAGACCACTGATGAAATTTTATGGGCCACTTTTAAAGCGGTACTTAGAGGACATCTAATAGACATAGAGACTGATTCCCGTAAAAAGAGAAACACAACCCTTTCTTCGCTTGTTGCGCAAGCTAGACTATTGAGACGACAACTTACTGAGACATATTCCATTACGGTGAACAACCAACTCAGTGAGATAAATAAACAGATTCAAGATATAGAACTAAGGAAGACACAAGACACATTAGAGAAATTTAAAAAATTGTATTATCACTTTAGTAATAAGGCCTCATCCCTATTAGCTAAAAAACTACGACACCGCACAGCACATTCACGGATATTGGCCATCAGAAACAGAGACGGGCTATCAATCTATGCCCCGGGAGATATAGGTCAGGTCTTTAAGGATTTCTACCAGGCACTATACAATATAGAATCAGACCTGGACTCTCCACCTCCTCCTGCATCAGTCATCTCTGATTACCTTACAAACCTGCATCTACCTACACTTGACACAACACTTTCCCCCACTTTAACTGCACCAATAACAACCACGGAAGTAGTCAATGTAATTAGTTCACTCAAATTAGGGAAATCCCCCGGCCCAGATGGATACACAGCACGGTTTTACAAAACATACCAGGTCATTTTAGCCCCCATATTATGTAGAGTTTTCCAGGAGATAATGCAAAAGGGCGCTTTTAATGCAGAATTTCTTGAGGCAATAGTAGTTACCATACCCAAGCCAGGAAAAAACCCAGAATTATGCAGCAGCTACAGATCCATCTCCCTTCTCAATATTGATATTAAATTATATGCCAAATTATTAGCTAATAGGATGTCAAAGGTGATTAATTCACTCATACACTCTGATCAAGTTGGATTTATTCCACATAGGGAAGGCCCAGACGCCACTAGGCGCATATTCGATCTCCTTAGTATAGCATCCAGCGGCAAGGACCAATTTTTGGCCTTGTCTCTGGATGCCGAGAAAGCATTTGATAGGGTTCGATGGGTTTATTTATGGGAAACAATGAAGACCTTTAACTTCCCTGCCCATTTTATTAAAGCTGTACAAGTGCTATACTCACACCCCATGGCACGAATCAAAGGTACGGGCTTCCAATCAGACTCTTTTACAATCTCCAACAGAACGAGACAAGGCTGCCCCCTTTCACCACTTCTTTTCGCGATAGCGATAGAACCCTTAGCACAGGCAATCCGCACAGACCCTATGGTTGAAGGATTGACATACGGAAAACATACACATAAGATTTCGCTCTATGCGGATGATATAACCTTATTTCTAACCTCCCCAAAGAACTCCCTAGAAGCGGTATTCAGGATAATTGACACGTTCAGCTTCATGAGCTATTACAAACTAAATATAGACAAAACGGAAGCCCTACACATAAACATCACTGACCAGACACTTAAAGGTTTACAAACATCCCACAGATTTAATTGGAATTCTAACTTCATTAAAGTTCTAGGGGTGTATATAGCTCCAGACCCTGCGACTACCATATCTAAAAACTTTACTGACAGGCTGCCAGAATTCCACAAACTTCTGAATACATGGGAATTTAGAGAAATATCTTCTGGTAGGATGACGGCAATTAAAATGTCCTTTCTCCCAAAGATTACATATTTATACAGATGTATCCCGTATAACATCCCAAGACCCACACTGAACAAACTGCAAGGCATGATCACTACCTATATATGGAGAGATAAACGCCCCAGAACGGCAAGAAACACTTTAGAAAGACCTTATGCACAAGGGGGATTAGCCCTCCCAAACTTATTAACATACTTTAATGCGGCTAGACTTTCTCACTTGCTCGATTGGAATAATGATAAGTCATACCTTTTAGGATGGTATTTAGCTGAATCCTCTATGCTTCCCCCTAACATAACACTAGCTGATCTTATATGGTTACCCACACATCATAGACACAAACTAGGTCAACTGAATCCCATAATACATGATGCACTGAAGTTCTGGGACTCTCTCCGACACGAGCCAAATATTTCTCCTCACCCTTCCCCCACCCTTACCATAAAGGCAGTTTTGTTTTCACTACCAGAAGCACATATAGATTTATGGCAGGACTCGCGCATTCAGACCATCACTGATTTTTATGAGTCAGGGGTGTGGATCCCTCACTCTCAACTATGCATCAAATTTAAGGTACCTCCAGGGCTCCAGTTTGAGACCTTTCGTATGAGGTCTTGGCTACGCTCTTGGGGATACCCGAGAAAAGACCTTAGGTCTCCTTCATTATGGGAAGTAGCTTGGGATAAAGCACACTCTATTAAACACTCATTGTCATTTCACTACAACCTGCTGTCTACCTCTAAACCATTCCATAAGATTTCACAACACAGTGCATGGGAGAAAGAGATTGGATTCATAGTTGATGTGAATGTATGGAACAGTAGGATCCAGCTGACTAGGAAACTACTCCACTGTGCTACCCTATGGGAGCTCTATTATAAAATCACTGTCAGGTGGCACCTTGTCCCTGTTTCCCTGCATACAGCCTATACTTCGCAAACCCCTCTCTGCTGGAGGCAATGTGGACAAACAGGCACACACGTCCACATTTGGTGGTCCTGTCCAAAAATCCAACCTCTCTGGAGGAAAGTATATAACACTCTAGGTGACCTTCACATTATTCCCCCCTACTTGCCGGAGATTGCCCTCCTTCACATGCCAATACCTATCTTGAATAGCCACACTGATGCGCTCGTGATTTACCTTTTTATGGCCACTAAACTGGCGATAGCTAGAGCATGGAGAAATAAAATCTCGCCAACGTTCACACAAGTATTATCTATAATCAGACATATCAGGCTAATGGAGCAATACTCCTTCAGAGTACTTGATAAGGTTGATCAATACCTCCAGATTTGGCACCCATGGCTCACGCTTTTCCCGGATTAAGCTACTCCGAACTTAAACATCAATGTACCCTAATTATCAGGGAACCCTATACCTTCTCCCCCCACCTTCCTGTCCTGTTTCCTCACCTCTGGACGCATACAAACATACAAATTTATATATATTTATGATTTCCCAACTATGTATTGAAACCCATACCTAAGCTAACGTTACTGTCTGAATCTCTGAATAATTGTTCGCTTTTGCATAAACCTGTTGATCCTAAAAAATCCAAGAGCTGTATGTCACATTATATGTATTCCTTATATTTATTACTTTCTTTAATATAATAAAATAGAGACATGGTACTTATAGGCAAGTTACATTATTGTACTGTAAACAAGGAACATTCAGGTCCACCCAAGAACAGTACCACCATTAACAGTCTTATGTTTGAAAGGACGTGAAAGTATACAACTGTATTGACTTGCAATTGTTTTTCTTTTGTTGTTTATATCTTATTGGTTTGTCTCAATAAAAATATATATTTAAAAAAAATAAAAAATAAAAAATACTACCAATTAAAAATTCTAAACGACAATTTAAAAAACCTAACACTATGAGAAAAGTTAAAAAAATCTAAAATTACAAAAAATAATAAACACTAAATTACGAAAAAATAAAAAACACTAAGCTTACAAAAAATAATAAATGAAATTATCAAAAATAAAAACAATTAACCTAATCTAATAGCCCTATAAAAATAAAAAAGCCCCCCAAAATAAAAACATCCCCTAGCCTACAATAAACTACCAATAGCCCTTAAAAGGGCTTTTTGTATGGCATTGCCCTAAATTAAACAGCTCTTTTACCTTTTAAAAAAAATACAAAGTCTCCCCAACAGTAAAACCCACCAACCAACCCCCCAAAATAAAAAAACGTAACTCTAAAAAAAACCTAAGCTACCTATTTGTATTGGCATTGCTCTTAAAAGGGCTTTCAGCTCTTTTTCATTGTCCTTAAAAGGGCATAGATCTCTCTTTCAAAAGCCCAAACCCTAATCTGAAAAAAAAACACCCCAAAAAATAAAAAAATACCTAACACTAACCCCAGAATATCTACTCATGGTTGCTGTAGCCGGACATCCAGGCAGCGAGAAGTCTTCACCCAGACGGCGACATCTTCTATCTTCATCCCGGCGGCACAGAACAGAGAGGTGAAGACATCCAGCATGGATCGTCCTCTTCATACTGTCCCTGCCGTACACTGAAGCTTCAATGCAAGGTAGCTATTTCAAAATGGTGTACCTTGCATTCCTATTGGCTGATTTGATTCTTCAAATTCAAATCAGCCAATAGGATGAGAGCTAATGAAATCGTATTGGCTGTTCAAAACAGCCAATAGGATGAGAGCTACTGAAATCCTATTGGCTGTTCAAAACAGCCAATAGGATGAGAGCTACTGAAATCAAATAAGCCAATAGGATTTTAGTAGCTCTCATCCAATTTGCTGTTTTGAAAAGCCAATAGGATTTCAGAAGCTCTCATCCTATTGGCTGATTTGAATTTGAAAAATCAAATCAGCCAATAGGAATGCAAGGTACGCCATTTTAAAATGGCTACCTTGCATTGAAGCTTCAGTGTACAGAGGGGACCTTATAACGAGGAAGCTCCGCGCTGGATGTCTTCACCGCTCCGTGCCACTGGGATGAAGATAGAAGATGCCCCCGCGATAGATTAAGATGTCGCCGCCTGGATGAAGACTTCTCATTGCCTGGATGTCCAGACTTCAGCAACTGTGAGTAAATATTCTGGGGTTAGTGTTAGTTTTTTTTTTATTTTTTGGGGTGTTTTTTTTCAGATTAGGGTTTGGGCTTTTGAAAAAGAGCTAAATGCACTTTTAACGGCAATGAAAAAGAGCTGAATGCCCTTTTAAGGGCAATGCCCATACAAATGCCCCTTTAGGTCAATGGTTAGCTTAGGTTTTTTTTAGAGTTAGGTTTTTTATTTTGGGGGATTGGTTGGGAAGTGGGTTTTACTGTTGGGGGGACTTTGTATTTTTAAGGGCTATTGGTAGTTTATTGTAGGCTAGGGGGTGTTTTTATTTTGGGGGGGCTTTTTATTTTTATAGGGCTATTAGATTAAAGGACCAGTCAATACAGTATATTTGTATAATCAACAAATGCAAGATAACAAGACAATGCAATAGCACTTAGTCTGAGCTTCAAATGAGTAGTAGATTTTTTTTCTGACAATTTTAAAAGTTATGTCTTTTTCCACTCCCCCTGTACCATGTGACAGCCATCAGCCAATCACAAATGCATACATGTACCATGTGACAGCCATCGGCCATTCACAAATGCATACACACTTATTCTTGCACGTGCTCAGTAGGAGCTGGTGACTCAAAATGTTTAAACATAAAAAGACTGTGCACATTTTGTTAATGGAAGTAAATTGGAAAGTTGTTTAAAATGGCATGCACTATCTGAATAATGAAAGTATAATTTTGATTGAGTGTCCCTTTAAGTGTTTTTATTTTTGATAATTTCGTTTATTATTTTTTGTAAGCTTAGTGTTTTTTATTTTTCGTAATTTAGTGTTTATTATTTTTTGTAATTTTCGATTTTTTTATTTTTCACGTAGTGTTAGTTTTTTTTTTAAATTTGTCATTTTGATTTTTTAATTGGAAGTATTTTTTATTTTATTAGAATAGTTATGTTAGATTGACTTATAGTTTAATGTTAGGTTTATTTTTATTTCACAGGTAAGTTTTTATTTATTTAAATATAGCTATATTGTAATTTTAATTTAAATTAAGGAGGTCGTTAGGTTTAGGGGTTAATAGTTTAATTTAGTGTTTTGCAAAGTAGGGGGCCGGCGGTTTAGGGCTTAATAGGTTTATTTAGTGACGGAGATGTGAGAGGTCGGAGGTTTAGGGGTTAATAGGTTTATTTAGTTGCAGAGATGTGGGAGGCCGGAGGTTTAGGGGTTAATAACATTATTATAGTGTCGGCGATGTCAGGGAGCGGCAGAATATGGGTTAATAGCTTTATTATAGTGTCGGCGATGTCGGGGAGAGGCGGAATAGGTGTTAATAACTTTATTATAGTGGTGGTGATGTCGGTGAGCGGCGGAATAGGGGTTAATAATTTGTATTATTGTTGGCGATGTTGGGAGCGGCATATAAGGAGTTAATAAATTTATTTAATAGTCGTGGTGTGAGCGGCAGATTAGGGTTTAATATAGTGTTTGCGATTCAGGAGGGTGGCGGTTTAGGGGTTAATAGGTAGTTTATGGGTGTTAGTGTACTTTGTAACAATTTCGTTATGAGTTTTGTGAAACATTTTTTTACACAAAACTCATAAGTACTGCTCTCAGATGGCGGTATGGATCATGTCGGTATAGGCCATAACGCAAGCATTTTAGCCAGACTGCACAACCTGTAATGCCAGCGCTATGAAAATCCCACACAAAAACTTAATTTTTTTTGTGTGGAATGGACGTTGAGTTACAGGCTAAAATGCTTGTGGTATAGCAATACGGACACGACTCGCAATAGCTGCGTTACTGCTTTTACACTGAAATTACCATTTTTTCAGCGTTAAAAGCCGTAATGCAAAGCTCATAATCTAGGTGATTGTGAATTAGAATTAAATGGAAAAAAGATGAAAACCAAATGGAAGTCTGCAAAACACAAACCTTTGTTCAATAATAGAAAAAGCCCCTATCATCTGGCTAATGATATCTCCAAGCAACTTCAAAGGGATGAAAAGTGGCTCATGTAATCTGCAGCTGTGATTTAACTCTTGTGGGTCTTAACAGAGAAGTAACATTTTACAAACCATATATTTTTGTTATAAAGTACCTTCAAGCAGTTAAGCAGTTCAGAACATCTGATTAGTAACAGATTAATAAGAAATGTGGACAGATGCCCAGAGGAAGCTGAATGTGTGAGGGCTAATATGTTATGTATAATACTGGTATTATTTTTATCTCATAAATGTTACTAGCTTAGGAAAAATATGGTCTTGTTTTCCAGCATTGACAGTCTAGTAGTGGGGTCTGCAGATGCTTCAAAAGTATTTTAGATATATATGGTTGCTCTGTAATCAGTAAGATTTATATTGTACTAGGCGATAAGCCTGCCCAGAGGGCAGTCTATGTTTAAAAAATTACAAACCCCCAAGCTAGTGTTACAACAAAATACAAAATATAAAATTACAGAAAAAAATAAACAAAGCTATCCAAAATATTTTTTTTTAACCTAAACTAATACCCCTATAAAAAATGCCCCCCAAAATAAAAACACCCCCAATCTAATATTAAACTACCAATAGCCCTTAAAAGGGCCTTTTGTAGGGCATTGCCCTAAGTTAAACAGTTCATTTTACTTAAAAAATGTACCAATTACCCCCAACAGTAAAAAACCCCCACCCAACCAACCCCCCAAAAATAAAAAAAACTAGGTCTAAAAAAAAACTAAGCTACCCATAGCTCCTAAAGGGGAATTTGTATAGGCATTGCCCTTAAAAGGACATTCAGATCTTTTACTGCCCTTAAAAGGGCAATCAGCTCATTTACAGCCCATTAAATCCCTAATCTTAAAAAAAAATAAAAAAATCCTTAAACTAAGCCCCAAATAGGTACTCACCATTCCTGAAATCCGGCTGAGAAGGTCTTCTTCCAGGCAGCTCCATCATCTTCTTTTTCTATCTGGAGCGAAGGTGGCGCGGAGCTGAGGTGCTTCCCAGATGCGCTGACCCGTTGCGGCCATTCTCAGCGGCGGACTTTATCGGCGCTGATCTTCCCCGATCGGTCTTCCCCCAATGCATGATTGGCGGACAACCGCATGAAGAGGAGCCTCCACGCCGCTGAGGACCAGCGTCACTGAAGACCGCCGCTGAGGACCGTCTCTGACAACCACCCCTGAGGACCACCGCTGAGGATCCGTGCATCGGGGAAGCCAGCTTTGCACTCTGCTCCATGCCGCCTTTGCTCCGGATGAAGATAGAAGATGAAGAACCCGTCTGTAAGAAGACCTTCTCTGCCGGACTTCAGGAACGGTGAGTACCTATTTGGGGCTTAGTTTTAGGATTTTTTTTTATTTTATCTTTTTTTTCATTTTTTTTAAGATTAGGGATTTAATGGGCTTTATAAGAGCTGACTGCCCTTTTAAGGGCAGTAAAAGAGTTGAATACCCTTTTAAGGGCAATTGCCCCTTTAGGGGCAATGGGTAGTTTAGGTTTTTTTAGTGTTAAGTTTTTTTATTTTGGGGGTTTGGTGGGGGGGGGGGGTTACTGGGACTTAGTATTTTTTAAATGTAAAAGAGCTGTTTAACTTAGGGCAATATCCTTTTATGGGCTATTGGTAGTTTAGTTTAGAATAGGGGGTGTTTTTATTTTGGGGGACTTTTTTATTTTTATAGGGATTAGGTTTAATTTTTTTTTTTTTAAGTATTTTTTTATTGAGGTAGCAATGGCATTCACCGACAAAATCTCACAATGTAATGGCAACACGCCCAAACACATACATCAGGTTTCATATCTCTAATACAAAGGCATGTCCTAGAAGTAATGTATAATACTGGGTCCTGAATGAAAACAGGTTCAATTTGCCATAAGCAGCACCTCTTTTAGAGATAAACATTTTAGCGTGGAAAATAAGTTTTTTAACATTAATTAATTATAAGCCCTTTCTTTCTTGTAGGCAATCTGAAAGGGAAGAGGTAGGTCTTTAGGTATCCACAATATAACCATCAGATTATAAATTAGTTATATATAAGTGAAACCTCAGTTTCTTTTAAGGTAGACTACTGGAGTAACTACTTCTCTGGCCACATTTGGACCAGCCAGATCATTAGGATTAAATAAAATGGTAGTTACATATTGACCACCCTTGGGTCGCTAGGAGACTAAGTGCTTAGACTATAACAATTTAAACCACCCTTGGGCTTGACAGCTTGACATATGAGTATATAACCACCTTTTATAATATTAGGGAGGATACATAAGATCACATGCATTAGGGAGCCGTTAGGCTCATGGGCCCTATACTTAGTTCTATGAGTATGCATATGCAATATTATATAAAGGTCTAAGTTAGTAATACATAGTGTCAGCCGCTCTGGAATCAATCCGGGATGTAACCCAACTGCTAGCGTGAATTGAAAGCACACGCTAGCACACTGAGAAATATCCAGGACGTGACCCACTCAGGAAGCAGATTAGAAGATAACTAAAATAAATATTATTCCAGAATGCAGGAAAGCCACAAAGGATAAAGCGTCCCTTTAAGTAGTACAAAGAACAAAAAGGAAATGCTCTTACTTGAAGCTTCTGAAAAAAGGTCCTCTTTAGCAGGCTTGTAAAACAAAGGAAAAGTTCTCTTTTGCAGCTTGTAAATGTAAAAGACCCATTTAAGCAGGTGTATAACAAACAGAAAGGCAAAGTTCTCTTTTGCAGCTTGTAAAAGTAAAATGTCCCTTTAAGCAGGTTTTTGTTTATCAAAGAAAAGGTTTAAAGGTAAAGGCAAAAGCAAGGTCAGGCAGGCAGAAGTCGGCATCCAAATATCAGCAAAAGGTATAGGCAAAAGACAAGGTCAGGCAAGCAGAAGTCGGCATCCAAGTATCAGCAAAAGGGTAAAAGCTACAGGCAAGGTCAGGCAGGCAGAAGTCAATATCCAAATATCAGCAAGTAGGGTTTAGGCATGAGGCTTGGTCAGGCAGGCAGAAGTCGGTACACAAAAGAACAGAATTGATACGGTACTCACACTCCAAAGGGAAACAAACAAACGGGCCCAGATTCAGATCTCCCGCCGTGGTTTAAAGGCAGGAGCGTAACCGTCATCAGAGGGGTGTGTCGAGAAAGCGTCATGTTGCTAAGCAACATGACGTCAGACACACAGAGAAGTTCCGGGAGCCGCGGCGACACGGCGATGAACGGAGGCAATCATGACAGCACCCCCCTCCTCAAGGACCCCTCCGGGGGACAGGACCAGGTCTATCAGGATGAGTCTTGTGGAAGGTCTTGACCAAAATAGGAGCATTTACTTGATGAGCAGGTTCCCAAGAACGTTCCGTGACTGGATAACCCTTCCAATGAATGAGATAATACAATTTCTTGCCCCGCAACTTGGAATCTAGAATATGGCTGATCTCAAACTCAGGATGTCCATGCACCAATAACGGTGGAGGTTTAGAAAAAGGCTTAGAATACCTGTTAATCATCACAGGTTTTAAAAGAGAAACATGGAATACCGGATGGACTTTGAGAGACTTGGGTAAAGCCACCCGATAAGCAGTGGAACACACCTGACCCAGTATTCGGAAAGGACCCACATATCGTGGTCCCAATTTGTTAGAAGGTTGTTTCAGGCGAAGAAATCGAGAGGAAATCCAAACTTTATCACCAGGGCGATATTTGGGAGCCTTCTTCCGTCGAAGATCTGAAAAGAACTTGTAACGTCTAGAAGTTACAGAAAGAATACGATGTATCTTCTGCCAATGTCGAGTTAATCTTCGGGCTGTAAGATCAGAAGCAGGATTCACTGTGGAGGAAGTATGCAAAGGGAATGTTCTAGGCTGATATCCGTAAGCTGCATGAAAAGGAGAAGTCTGAAGGGAGGAATTGTACCGGGCATTATGAGCCAATTCAGCCAAAGGAAGGTAAGAAGTCCAGTTAGAGTGATAATGATCCACATAATGTCTAAGATATGTTTCAAGACACTGGTTTACTCTTTCAGTCTGACCATTCGATTGTGGGTGGTGAGAAGTAGAGAGAGATATAGTAGTTCCAAAATGTTTACAAAGTGACCTCCAAAATCGAGAAACAAATTGTACCCCTCTATCTGAAACAATATCTAGAGGAAATCCATGGATTCTTACAATATGTAGAATAAAAAGTTCAGAGAGTCTTTTGGCAGATGGTAATCCTGGCAAGGGTACAAAATGAGCAGTCTTAGTGAACCTGTCGACCACCACCCAGATAGTATTGTTCCCAGTGGACAAGGGAAGATCGGTAATAAAGTCCATGGATACATGAGTCCAAGGCTGGTGAGGTATAGGCAATGGTTGGAGTAATCCTGAAGGAAGTTGGCGTGGAGTTTTGTTCATGGCACATTGTGTGCATACTGAGACGTAATCCTTCACATCTTGAGAGAGTGTAGGCCACCAGACATGTTGTTTGAGGTTTCGAGTGGTAATACTGATGCCAGGATGTCCAGAAAGGGGACTATCATGAGCCCAAAATAAAATCTTGGAACGAAGGCGTTCAGGAACAAAGAGTAAACCATCGGGAGGTTTACAGGACAAAGGAAGATGCTCTTGAGCGGACTGTAATTCTTGTAACCAAGAAGTTGTTAACTGGGCAATGACTTCATGAGGTTGGAGAATGGTACCAGACTCAGGAACTGGGGTATCTTGAAATTGTCTGGAAAGTGCGTCTGCTTTAATATTTTTTGAACCAGGTATGTAAGACAAATTATAGAGAAACCGAGAGAAGAATAATGACCAGCGTGCTTGCCTGGAATTTAATCGTTTGGCTGTTTGGAGATACAGAAGGTTCTTATGATCAGTAAGTATAGTAAATGGCAAAGAAGTACCTTCCAGCCAATGTCTCCATTCATCCAATGCCATTTTGATGGCAAGCAACTCTTTATTCCCTACGTCATAGTTAAATTCGGAAGGAGTGAATTTTTTAGAGAAAAAAGCAACAGGATGAATCCTTCCAGTCTCTGGTATTCGTTGAGACAGAACAGCTCCAGCAGCAACAGAGGAAGCATCCACCTCCAGAATAAATTGAAACTCAGGATTTGGATGACGAAGGATAGGAGCTGAGGAAAAAGCTTCTTTGAGAGATTCAAAAGCTTCTATAGCCTCAGACGGCCATACTTTACAGTTTTGTCCTTTTCTAGTGAGAGAAGTAAGAGGAGAAGTAATAGTAGCAAAATTCTTGATGAACTTTCTGTAATAATTGGCGAAGCCTAGGAAACGTTGTAAAGCCTTCAGAGAATCAGGTCTAGGCCAATCCAAAATGGCAGAAAGTTTAGTAGGGTCCATCTCGAATCCAGATGCCGATATTACATAACCCAGAAAGGGTATGGATTTTTGATGGAAAGAACATTTCTCCAGTTTAGCAAACAGATGGAATTCTCTTAGACGTTGAAGTACTTTCTTGACGTGGTGCACATGATCCTGGTGGTTCTGAGAAAAAATTAAGATGTCGTCCAGGTATATGATAACAAAAATATTCAAAAAATCACGAAAGATCTCGTTTACAAAATGCTGGAAAACCGCCGGAGCATTGCATAGCCCGAAGGGCATGACCAAATATTCATAATGCCCAAATCGAGTGTTAAAGGCAGTCTTCCACTCATCTCCTTTGCGTATACGGATCAAGTTGTATGCACCACGTAGGTCGAGTTTGGTGAAAATGGTGGCTCCCTGAAGATAAGTAAAAAGTTCAGGAATAAGGGGCAGGGGATAACTGTTCTTGATGGTAATCTGATTCAATCCACGATAATCAATACAGGGTCTTAATCCGCCATCCTTTTTTCCCACAAAAAAGAAACCAGCCCCTACAGGGGAAGAGGAGGGCCGAATAAATCCTCTAGCCAGATTGTCTTTTATATATTCTTCCAGAGCCATGTTTTCTGGTTTAGAAAGTGGATATGTCTTGCCTCGAGGATAGGCAGCCCCAGGAAGGAGATCAATGGGACAATCAAAAGGGCGATGAGGAGGAAGACGTTCAGCTTCTTTTTTGGAGAAAACATCCACAAAGTCATGATAATGCATAGGTAAGGATTCCGGAGTTTCAACTGTGAGAGCAATAGTGAGTGGTAACTTAGTAATCTTTTGAAGACATTTAGTCTGGCATGTAGATCCCCAGGAAGTGAGTTCACCGAAAGTCCAAGAAAAAATGGGATTGTGAATCTGGAGCCAGGGTAATCCCAAGATAATGGGAAATTGCGGAGTGGGAATGACATTGAAACAAATTGTCTCGGAATGAAGTATTCCTACGGTGAGGAGTAAGGGTTGAGTAGAAAACTGAATGTATCCAGAACCCAAAGGATCTCCACTGACCGTAGAGACTGAAATGGAATACTCCTTCTTTAGTAAGGGTATAGAATGAGTAGAAACAAATGTAGAGTCAATGAACACACCTCCAGCACCAGAATCAATTAGAGCTTGGGTATAGATCTTCTTATGTCCAATTAGAAGAGTTACTGGAACAAAGAGTTTCTTGTATAGGGAATGACCACTATTTTGGCTTAACTCAGTTCCCTGGACTAGAGTTAAGCCCTGGCTTTTACTGGCCTAGTAGGACAATCCCTTAATAAATGCCCTTTAAGGCCACAGTACAGACATAAGCCAAGAGTCCGTCTTCTCAAGCGTTCAGTCTCAGTTAATTTTATACTTCCTACTTCCATGGGTTCGGCCTGATCAGTAGTAGGAGAGACTGGAGTGACTGGATTAGAAAAACGAGGAGCCAAACGAAAAGGAGTTCGAGTTGAAGTCCTCTGTGTTCTATCCTTTTCTTGTTGGCGTTCACGAAACCTGGCGTCGAGACTGATACAGAGATTTATTAAGGCTTCTAAGGACTCTGGAAGTTCACGATACACCAATTCATCCTTGAGACGCTCAGAAAGTCCTTTACGGAAAGCGGCTCTGAGTGCTCCCTGATTCCAAGTGGTTTCAGAGGCAAGGGTGCGGAACTCAATAGCATATTGAGAGACTGGTTGATTTCCTTGACGTAAATCCAGGAGAGTAGCTTCAGCAGCGGATGACCTTCCAGGTTTATCGAATACGTTTGAGAATGTAGATAGAAATGTATCAACATCCAACAGTATAGGATCATTCTTTTCTAGCAAAGGTGATACCCAAGCCAAGGCTTTTCCTTTCATTAAGGAAATAAGAAATGTGATTCTAGAAGAGGCAGTAGCAAAGAGAGTAGGGCTATTTCGGAAATGAAGACGGCATTGATTCAGAAAGCCTCTACATTCTTCAGGATTCCCATCATATTTATCCGGAAGAGGTATCCTGGGACTTAGTTGTACCTGAGACTGATTGTTAGGAATCGGAGGAGGTAATGCCTCAATCGGATTTGGATTGGGATTAAGATTGGGAGGTGCGGTAGCAACCAAATTTTGTAATAGAGCAGTAATTTGATCAAGTTTAGTGTCCAGAGACTGCAAGTGAGTGGCATGAAAACCCAAGAGCTGTCCCTGGTGAGCCACGGCCATAGATAATTCAGTGGGGTCCATTTTTGTGGCCCATTTGTAATGTCAGCCGCTCTGGAATCAATCCGGGATGTAACCCAACTGCTAGCGTGAATTGAAAGCACACGCTAGCACACTGAGAAATATCCAGGACGTGACCCACTCAGGAAGCAGATTAGAAGATAACTAAAATAAATATTATTCCAGAATGCAGGAAAGCCACAAAGGATAAAACGTCCCTTTAAGTAGTACAAAGAACAAAAAGGAAATGCTCTTACTTGAAGCTTCTGAAAAAAGGTCCTCTTTAGCAGGCTTGTAAAACAAAGGAAAAGTTCTCTTTTGCAGCTTGTAAAAGTAAAAGACCCATTTAAGCAGGTGTATAACAAACAGAAAGGCAAAGTTCTCTTTTGCAGCTTGTAAAAGTAAAATGTCCCTTTAAGCAGGTTTTTGTTTATCAAAGAAAAGGTTTAAAGGTAAAGGCAAAAGCAAGGTCAGGCAGGCAGAAGTCGGCATCCAAATATCAGCAAAAGGTATAGGCAAAAGACAAGGTCAGGCAAGCAGAAGTCGGCATCCAAGTATCAGCAAAAGGGTAAAAGCTACAGGCAAGGTCAGGCAGGCAGAAGTCAATATCCAAATATCAGCAAGTAGGGTTTAGGCATGAGGCTTGGTCAGGCAGGCAGAAGTCGGTACACAAAAGAACAGAATTGATACGGTACTCACACTCCAAAGGGAAACAAACAAACGGGCCCAGATTCAGATCTCCCGCCGTGGTTTAAAGGCAGGAGCGTAACCGTCATCAGAGGGGTGTGTCGAGAAAGCGTCATGTTGCTAAGCAACATGACGTCAGACACACAGAGAAGTTCCGGGAGCCGCGGCGTCACGGCGATGAACGGAGGCAATCATGACACATAGAAGATATCAACAGAACCATAAGCCTTTTAGTCTAGTGTATACAACCAAAATATGCTAACACAACTTTATATAAAGATCTAAAACTAGTAATGTATATAAAATATAAATAGAAACATAGGCTTTTTAGTCTAGCATATACAGCTAAAAACAAAAGTACAGCAGGGTTGCATGATCTGTAGGCGTTCAGAACAAATGACGTCACACATACAAGACCCTCATCTTTATACTAATAAAGTGGTAACTGGTACACTGCTAGGTGTTCTAACTTCCTAACTATATTAAAGGGACACTGAACCCAAAATATTTCTTTCGTGATTCAGATAGAGCATGTAATTTTAAGAAACTTTCTAATTTACTCCTATTATCAATTTTTCTTCATTCTCTTGCTATCTTTATTTGAAAAAGAAGGCATGTAAGCTTTTTTCTTGGTTCAGAACTATGGATAGCTCTTTTTTATTGGTGGATGAATTTATCCACCAATTAGCAAGGACAACCCAGGTTGTTCACCAGAAATGGGCTGGCATCTAAACCTACATTCTTGCATTTCAAATAAAGATACCAAGAGAATAAATAAAAATTGATAATAGAAGTAAATTAGAAAGTTGCTTATAATTGCATGCTATATCTAAATCATGAAAGAAAATGTTTGGGTTCAGTGTCCCTTTAAGGTCTCTCTTGGACCCTAGGCATCTATTTTATATAACATAGGAGGCATTTAGACAACTGTATTAATAATATATACCCAAAGCAAATTCCCACCAATGATATAGTTTCACTTGTGGATTAAACTTTAAGAGTAAGAAGAACAATACTGGTGCATGATTATACCACGCTAGTTTGGAGGGCACTTTAGGTTACTACACTGTGCTACATTAGAAACAGAAGGTCCATTATTGCTAGAGGTTCCCTTCTATTTAAAAGGTATCATCCAGTGGTGCTCTGCAGCAGTATAGGGGAAGGAAGCATGCTTCTGAGTACAGCTTCCAAAACCTCATGAGGAGGTATAGAGAATCTAAGCAGACTACCCTGTCTCGGCCACTGACAGGGCCAATCTGAAATACTAAAGGAAGATTTTACTCTGATATAACAGCAAGCATGGAACAGCTGAATGGCTACTGTATAAATATACATATCGTTCCCAATAAAATAGAAGGCAGTTATAACCTATCTGCAGCAGCACTCATATTTATTGTTTAATTATAAGTTAGGTGAAATCATGTTCCTGTTATATAGATCACTAAGCTTTCCTTATTAATCCAGTGGATGGGCAATATACTATAAGTTACTGACTGGAGAGAATATAGCTCCAAAGTAATATATGAAATCTGAGATTAATTTTTTTTTGGCTATTTAGGTAGTTTGTTTAAAGGCCTTTGTTAGAGAAATGTTTAGGCAACGATACTGAAGTTCTCCTGCTGGGTACAAGAATATATTCATATGCCCAAGAAGCTGAACTATAGGGATCAACACTTATGTCATAGATATATGATATTGCATTTATAAGTTAGAGAAATCTTGTATTCTATAGTAATTTGTCGCTGTCAATGTTGACCCAGTAACTCAACATATGGAAATAGTACACAGATGGGCCTCAGAAACTTGGCAGATGCAAGGCACCTACTCATTTATCAGGCACTGTAGTCCTCACAGAAGTCACCAGTTGCTATGTATAGTGACATAAGATAGTTCCAAAGTGTCACTATTGTAGAGCCTCAAACTCCACCAGTATCAGTCCTGGACTTTAGCCGACACCAACCTTGTGTAACTGCCGCGACTGCTGCAAACCACATCCGGCCGACAGAGACCACAGCAAGGTTTGTATGAACTCCATCCAAAAGAATGTGTGCGGTCCGGACTCTGAGGGATCAGTCTCTCTTCTCCGAATCTCCCACAGACCTCCAGGAGCTGCTGTTCTTTTCAAAGTCTGCAAGGGGAAAGACATCATCCGCAGGTCTGTTATAGAAACAATAGGAGAATACTCAGGGTATTAAATCTCCCTCTCTGGCTCCGAAGTCTTCAGGGACAAATTCACTGTCTGCATCAAGGGGCACCAAAGATAAGTATTAGTGCTGGCATGTTCCCCCGGCCCAACACCCACTCGTGTATTATTGTCAGAGATTAAGGCTTGGCTATTTGTAGAAGGAGTTGGGTCTCCCTGCTTATTATAGAGAGTTGAGCACTTTTTCTATACGACGATCTAGCCATGCGTTCAGTGCCACAACCTCCAATATAGCTCCGGTGCTCCATTGCTGTCATCTAGCTGGAAAATTTTGGCATCCTCAGAAATATAACATTTAGCTTGTTGATATGCTACAAGTTTTGTTACTGGATGGCAGCTTGGAAAAAGGGTTTAGTTAATCTGAAGTTTCTGAGCTGAAGCAGCACACAAAGCTGCGACCAAGCATGGCCGCTGCCCGGAAGTTCCCCCAATTTTTTTTATTTTTGATCATTTTGTTTATTTTTTTCTGTAATTTTAGAGTTTTTTATTTTTTGTAATTTTAGATTATTTTTTTTGTAATTTAATGTTAGGTTTAATATTTTAATTGTACCTTAGTAATGGGGTTAATTTAGGGGGTGTTAGGTTAGGGGGCTTAGTAATTAAATGTTATTTGTGTTGTGGGGGGTTTAGGAGTTAATAGGTTAATTAGGTTTATTGCAATGTGGGGGGTCGGTAGTTTAGGAGTTAATAGGTTAATTAGGTTTATTGCGATGTGGAGTTTTGGCAGTTTGGAGGTTAATAGGTTAATTAGGTTTTTTGCAATGTGGGGGTTTGGCGGTTTAGGGGTTAATTGGTTTATTAGGTTTATTGCAATGTGGGGGTTTTGCGGTTTAGGGGTTAATAGGTTAATTAGGTTTATTGCAATGTGGGGGTTTGGCGGTTTAGGGGATAATTGGTTTATTAGGTTTATTGCGATGTAGGGGGTTGGTGGTTTAGGGGTTAATAGGATAGGTTAGTTAGGTTTATTGCAATGTTAATATTTTAAATATGTTATTTGCGGATTAGGGGTTAATTACTTTATTATTTTGCGATGTGGGGGTTGGCGGTTAAGGTGTTTGTTAATACTTTGTGCGGGAGGTTTGTTTTTTTTGTTATACTTCGTGCGGGCAGTTAGGTATTTTTGTTATTTTTTGTGGGCGGTTACATGTTTTTTTGTTGTTTCGTGCTGGCGGTTGCGGTTTTTTTTTTTACGGCTTTGTTTGCCTATGCTGCATCCAGTTGGATTCTGTAAATGGCAGGGTGGTGAAAGAATCCACTGAAGGTAGTTTCTTTACCCCCCCTGCCATGTTTGGATCCACCGGGATGCAGCTTTGTGCAGCCAACATTCCTTTGATGATGCGTGCTCAACTGGCGACACCAATGGACGCGTTACAAACGCGATTATAGTATAGATATTCAGTATTTATAAACCTTGAATAAATTGTGTTCACTTATGTGGTGTTTTGAGTTACTAAAAATGTCTATAGTTATATGAATATATATATACTAGTCCTAAAGCCCGTTCACACGGGCCATTTTTTGCAGTACAGTGGTCCCACCCCTGGCGTTCTCTCCCTCCCACTCTCTTTTGCTTTCTCTCTCTCCCCCCTCTCTTTTGCACTCTCTCCCCCTATCTCTCTCTCGCTCCCCTCTCTCTCTCTCTCGCTCCCCTCTCTCTCTCCCCCCTCTCTCTCTCCTCTCTCTCTCTCTCTCTCTCCCCTCTCTCTATCTCACCCCTCTCTCTCTCTATCTCACCCCTCTCTCTCTCTCTCCCCTCTATCTCTCTCTCTCCCCCCTCTCTCTCTCTCGCCTCCTCTCTCTCTCGCCTCTCTCTTTCTCTCTCCTCTCTCTGTCTCTCTCCTCTCTCTCTCTCCCCTCTATCTCTCTCTCTCTCCCCCCCTCTCTCGCCTCTCTCTTTCTCTCTCCCCTCTCTCTGTCCCTCTCCTCTCTCTCTCTCCCCTCTATCTCTCTCTCTCTCCCCCCCTCTCTCGCCTCTCTCTTTCTCTCTCCCCTCTCTCTGTCCCTCTCCTCTCTCTCTCTCCCCTCTATCTCTCTCTCTCTCTCTCTCTCCCCCCCCTCTCTCTCTCCCCCCGCTCCCTCTCCCCCCCCTCTCTCTCTCCCCTCTCTCTCTCTCTCTCTCACCTCTCTCTCTCTCCCCTCTCTCTCTCCCTGTCTCTCTCTCTCCCCCCTCCCCCCTCTTTCTCTCTCTCCCCTCTCTCTCTCTCCCCTCTCTCTCTCCCCTCTCTCTCTCTCTCTCTCTCTCTCTCTCTCTCTCTCTCCTCTTTCTCCCCCTCTCTCTCCTCTCTCTCTCCCCCCTCTGTCTCTCCTCTCTCTCTCTCTCTTGCCCCTCTATCTCTCCCCCCCTCTCTCTCTCCCCCCTCTCTCTATCTCTCTCCCCTCTCTCTCCCCCCTCCACCCCTCTCTCTCTCCCCTCTCTCTCTCTCCCCCTTTCTCTCTCTCCCCTCTCTCTCCCCCCTCTCTCTCTCCTCCTCTCTCTCTCCCCCCTCTGTCTCTCTCTCTCTCTCTCCCCTCTGTCTCTCTCACTCCCCTCTCTCTCTCTCTCTCTCTCTCTCTCTCTCTCTCTCTCTCCCCTCTGTCTCTCTCACTCCCCTCTCTCTCTATCTCCCCCCTCTCTCTTTTTCTGTCCACATCTCCCCTCTTTCTCTCTCCCCTCTCTCTCTATCTCTCTCCCTCTGTCTCTCTCTCCCTCTCCCCCCCCCCCCTCTCTCTCTCCCTCTCCCCCCCCCTCTCTCTCTCTCTCTCTCTCTCTCTCTCTCTCTCTCCCCTCTCTCTCTCTCCCCCTCTCTCTCTCATTCTCTCTCTCCTCTCTCTCTCTCCTCTCTCTCTCTGTCTCTCTCTCCCCCTCTCTCCACATCTCCCCCCTCTCCCCACATCTCCCCCCTCTCTCCACATCTCCCCCCTCTCTCCACATCTCCCCCCTCTCTCCACATCTCCCACATCTCCCCCCTCTCTCCACATCTCCCCCCTCACTCCACATCTCCCCCCTCACTCCACATCTCCCCCCTCACTCCACATCTCCCCCCTCTCCCCACATCATTCCACATCTCCCCACATCTCTCCACATCTCTCCCCTCTCTCCACATCTCTCCCCTCTCTCCACATCTCTCCCCTCTCTCCACATCTCCCCCTCTCTCCACATCTCCCCCCTTTCTCCACATCTCCCCACATCTCTCCCCTCTCTCCACACCTCCACCCTCTCTCCACATCTCCCCCCTCTCCCCACATCTCTTCACATCTCCGCACATCTCTCCCTTCTCTCCACATCTTCCCCCTCACTCCACATCTCCCCCCCTCTCCCCACATCTCTTCACATCTCTCCACCCTCTCTTGAGCTGTTTGAGCTCTCTCCACGGCCCTTCACAGGCCTTCACGCTAGGCTCCGCCCCCTTCACGGGCCTTCGCGTTAGACTCCGCCCCTTCACGGTCGGCCACGCCCACTTCTGCTCAGCGCAGTCGGCAGAACAGTTAGGGACTTAGGCCAGGTGTGTTTGTCCTCGTGCTGTCTCTACTGCGCATGACAGCTTCGGACAAACACACTTGGCCTTTTATAGTATAGGATATTTATGAGAAGCGCTCAGTCAGAAACAAACAACGCCACAATTGATTGTTCTTTGGTTGGTTACCAGCTGGAAATAGTCTCCACAGAAGGTGGAAATAATCATCTGGGGTTGCCATGTTCCTTGTTCAGAGGAGGATTGCTTGTTATTCCGGGGCTGGATAATCTTTTTTATATGGGATCAGACTTATATACTTCAGGAATGTTCTCCTCTGTAAAAGTGACAATTGAGCTAAAAGAGGCTGCTCTTAGGTGGTGACTCGAAAAAAAGCACAAGCTACTCAACCTTTGTTCATTCCTGGTTGAGCATGTCTCTCTCTCTGTATATTTTAATTATATGAATAGTTTAATTTCCTTGAGACCCACAAATGAGTAAGTAATTGTCCATTTTAACTGATGCTATCTCTATGGTTGAGTTAATGTGTGAAAAATGGTGTAAAGAAACAAAACATATTAAATAGTTTTCAGGCCTGCACTGAAATTCACCTGCCACTCCAATTGCCTGGCCAGTAGTCTTCTTATCCCGGCACAAGGTGAAGTGACAGGTAGAAAGTCTGGCAGCCAGAGATAACGAGTAAGGGACCCAGAAGCAAGAAGGTTCCCAGGAAGTAGGCAGAGGAGGGCACAAACACAGAGGAGTAGTCAGCAGTCTGAATTGGCAACAGGCGGGCACAGAGTGAGCCAGAATCTTCAGGCAGAAGGAGAGTCAGAGACAGGCCAATGATCAAAATATTGGATGGTCAGTAAAGGTACCACAAGGAAGAGCCAAAAGAGTAGTCTGGATGGTCCAAGAGGTCAGGGCAGGAGGCAAGCAGAGAGTGATCAAATATCCAGGCAGAGATCAGCATCAAACAGAATATTGGAAGCAGCGCACCCAGGATACAAAGAACCATACACGAGCACGGTAAGGAAGCAGCATTTTATAGACTGCTGATTAAGTAACTGCCTGTAGCTTAACAAGTGTGGGGGGGGGGGGGCGGGGAGAGAGGCGAGGTTGGAAGAACCATTTTTTTTATGTTTGTGTTCTTTTTATTTTTTCTCTTTTCTTGAAACACAAATATAATGATAAGAATCCTCCAAAGGGAAAAAAAATTGAGGGAGTTCTGGTAACAGACAGCAAGAAAGGTTTGGTAAATATCTACAGAGAATATATACTATAGTGATATGGAAGGTAGTAATACACAAACTTACTAGGTAATGTTTATGCTCTCTTTTTTTCTCTCATGCACAGTGGAATATTATTGTATAAGCGTATATAATTCTGTTATTGTGTTTCAGGATAGTATTGTGTTTCAGGATAGTAATGCTTGTAACAATGAATCTTGGGACTCAAGGTCTTAGATTTGTATAATTTCTATAATAAGTGTTTTCCCTGAATCCATTAAGTGCGATGTTGAATGGAATTCAATATCCCATATGTAATTGTTTATATGTTGTACACCAGAATTTTCCTCAATTAATTAATAAAAAAAAGAAAGCTGGAAACAAAAACTTTTGAATAAAGGAATAACCAACCCTGCTTGCCACTAAGGAGTATGTATCCATGACATTATACAGAGTATTTCTATGAACATATTTATAACTCTATTGAATATACATATAGTCTAGACTACAGTATGCAAGGCTGGCTTTAAAGCTTAAAGCAAGTGCAATTAAAAATGTGAGTCATTTTATTATCAGTCCAAAACCTAAAATATCTCTCAATCTATTAAAGGGACATTGACATAATTTCTATTTTTTTATATATGATAGAGGAATGTCACTGTCCATTAACAAGGCAGTGGAAGCTTTGCTCATTGGCCAGTGACCAATCAGTCCCTAAAGTTCAGTTGCACTTCCTGTTAACTTCAAAATAAAAATAAATATCTTTGCTCTTTCATATGCATGCCAGGAATCTTTAACATGTTCTGTCTGTTTAAGTGTAGTCTACAGTTAATAACTTTAGACTGCAAATACCTTTACCATCCTGTAATATCTAAAATGACTGCATGCAAATAAAGCAGAGTGACATCCTATAATAAGGTTGACAAAGTTAAGGCATGAGTGTCAAAGGGGGCACTTATAACCAATTTTCTGGCACTTTGGGCTCATTGGCTGCAACTGAAGTGCTAAAAATAGTTTACTTTTAAATCCATTGTATATATCAGAAATTAAGCTTTATTGTTGATGTATATTATGGCTTTGCGGTCCATGAGAATTTTGACATTTACACAATTATCATACTTATGCCTTTGTATGTCACCACATTGACCACCCTAAATACCTGGTTTAAAATCCTTTGCAGTGAATGACTGCCTGAAGTCTGGAACCCATGGACATCACCAAGTTCTTCATTTCCTCCCTAGTGATACTTTGTCAGGCCTGTACTGCAGCTGTCTTAAGTTGATGCTTAGTTGAGGGTTTTACTGGCTTCACTTTTGTCTTCAGTAAATGAAAAGCATGTTTAATTTGGTTGAGGTCAGTTGACTGTCTTGACCATTGTTTAATATGACGAATATTCCACTTCTTTTTCTTGAATAGTTTTTTTGGTTCTGACGCAATATGTTTTGGTCATTGTCAATCTGCCGTCCTATTAATTTGTAGCATTTGAGCATCTGAACTGATAGTCTATAGCCCTATACACTTCAGAATTCATCCTGCTGCTTCTGTCAGCAGTCATCAATAAACATCATGTTTTACAGATAATATGATACATTGTCTGGCAAAGTCTAATCTGGCCTTCCTATTCTTAATGCTTACCAATAGTTTGCATTTTTTGGTAAACTCTCTAATTATTTTCAAGAAGTCTTTTCTTGAGTGTAGACTATGATATGTCTACCTCCTGGAAAGTGTTCTTTACTTTTTGTTTTACTTGCTTATTGTACCTCATATTGAGAGTTCACTGCTTCCAAATGCAAATTCTACATTTGAAATACCCTCCAGACATTTTAACTGCTTAATTATTAATGACATAATTAGAGAACAGCTCTCACCTGGCCATGAAACAACTTCTTGAACAACTTATTTTGGTCCCTAGATAAGGAGGGCACTAGATTTAATGAGTGCTGTAATTCTGTAGCCATTCCCTCAGTTTGATTCTAAATACAGTCTTTTATTTTCTGCTATAATCCAACTTTTTTAGATTTTGCCATCTGGTTTCCTGGAATTTGCTATTTTCAAATATTGACATCACTAAGGGTACTATACTAGTTCAAACACGAAGCATGTTTTCTGAATTTTAGAGCGCCAACAGATTCCGCAGCGCTATAAACATAGGCGGTATACAAGGTAGCAATTATAGGGATCAAACGGGTAGAGGGCCCTGCCTAGAGTCGCACTGTTGTAGTCAGCTCTTGTGAAGATGATCTGCAAGCAGTATCTGGAGACAAGGTCTGAGATATAGAGGGGAGCAGTGCAGTTGAGGGCTTTGTATGTCAGAATCAGAATGTTGCGTTTAATCCTGGAGGCAAGAGGAAGCCAATGAAGGGATTGGTAGAGAGTAGCTATGGCAAACAGCTCTCTGTATTGTAACCCTGTATCCCGACCACAATAAATTATAATCACAGTTGACACAGCCCCCAGACTTCTATTAATATTAACCATGACATGATGCTGTACAACTATTAACTTTAACTGCTATCCTAATTTACCTGACTTAGACTTTCTAAGCATTGCCGCACAGCAAATCTGCCAATGAGATTCTTCGGCCACTGTTAAATTCCACACCCTGTACAGAATCCTCTATATTCTACACATTTCCCCTTCTTGCTAACCCCTACACATTTATTAAATTGGTAAATTTCTCATCACCTCAACATATCCATAGTGTTCAAAGGATGATAAAGACAACAACAAAAGCAACACAATTATTATTTTTTCTTCATCTAAACATCCATTAAAAAAAAACAATAAAAAAATGTAAGGCATTTTAAAATGCCCTCTATTAGATGTCCCTTATTAGATTGGCGCTGTCTATCTCACTATGCAGTGTTCTGATCCGTTGGCGGTGCAACAGGTAAGCTCTCCTCCAAGGGATCCCGCAGGTCGAGGGGCAAGGCAGACAGGTAAGATCCTGATCGTAGATAGCGAGGGGGGGGAAGAGCGGCCCATTCCCTCTCCAGTGGGCTGCATAGGGGTACCCAACATCTTTGCGTTAAGTTTCACATCCAGCGAGGCGGCATCCCGCCCGGGCAGGGGGCACTAGCGCCACAACAGTCCCCTGTAGTCATCCTCAATTTGGGTTCCAGGAGTGCGGGCGGCTGTTTCCTTGGTGGAGGGCCTGGGGCTATTAATGTAGGCCACATGATGTCACGGTTGCGCAAAGGCACTCCTGTGACCTAAGAGGGAGGGGCGGCATAGGTAGCACTGCGCATGCACGGGCAATTTATGAGTCAATCGAGGGTGTGCCAGCATGGGGGGGCCATATTGGAAAATGGATGATGGCTATGGGAGACAGCAAATATTTAATGCCAGCGGGCGGGATAAGGAGCCCCCGCAGTTGGGCGCAGAACAGCGGCGATATGGCTGGGAGGGGAGATGGATGGATTGGGAGCGCTGCGGCCCCGGGGGCCAAACGGAGCATGGCATCATAGGCAGGGAGGGCTAGGGGGGTGGGGGGATAGCGCATGGTCGGTAGGAGGACAAGGGCCCAGCAGAGAGCATACGGGGGACAGAGAGGTAGGGTATGGAAGGGGGGTTATAGTGAGCCGACGAGATTTAATATATTTAGGAAAGGGGCAACAGAAGGCAGTAGGCTGCAAAAGAGAGCCAGGGCAGTGGACGGGGGTAAGGGCAGCGGTAGGGTGATCAGGGACACAGAGGGTAATAGATAGACTAATAGAGGAGGGGAGGATCTGAGCGAGGTAAATAGTAGTTACAGGGAAGGGAGAGAGGGACATGGAGCGGAAATAGGGAAGGCACAAGGGGGAAAGGCACAAGGATCAGCGGTAAAGAATAAAGTGTCAAATATTAATATTAGTGTGTTGCCTCGGCAAAGTGAAACACGGCAGTAGCCAGCAGCTCTGCGGAAGGAAGCAGCCCATCGACAGGGGCTACCTTAATAAGAGCAAGGAGGGAGGAGGCAACAACAGCAAAGCAGGCCGAGGCATCGCCAAGGAGGGACGAGACACAAGGGGAAAAACAGGGTAAGAGGATATTGTGTATAAGCAGTAATGTATCGGATAGTTCATCTGAAATGGACTCAGAGGATGAGAATCTTAAGGGAGAGGGAAATAAGAGAATATTAAAGATAGTTAAAAACTTTTATGCCAATCAAGGCAAAGGGATGGGGAAGGAGGTAGTTATGGAAGAGCAAGCAGAGTCAGGGGAGGTGTTCAATGGGGATGATGAGGTGACGGGTACATTGTTATTGCCACTCATTTGAAGGCAAAAATAATCATGAGGGCTCAAAAGGGAAAATATGTGGATATATTTGAGATCACTAGAGAAACTGCGGCTTTAAAGTCCAGGGGAATGAGGTAAAAGGAAAAGAGGTTAAGCAGTCCTTTACAGAATGGATAAAAGGGATACTCATATATCCAGAGTGTTTTATCTCAGATAATCTGGGGAAAGCAAAGGGTATGTTAAGATACATTCATTTGATTACGGAGTGTTACACAACATACGGGGGGTTCGCATGGAAGGACTATGATGTAGAGTTTAGAAGGGGTAACCTGCAATTGGGGGATAAAGGGAGGAAGGATTTGGGGATAAATATCCTGGATATGTACACTAGGTTAATGAAGGTGCAGGATACGCAAGGGGGAAAGGGCACAAACTTTCACAAAATTTTAACAAGAGCATTAAGCCAGAGAATAAGAAATGTTGGGCGTATAAAGAAAAAAGGTGCGATAGAGGAGGCGCTTGTAAATTTAAGCACATTTGCAGATACTGTATCGGGACGCATGCAGGGATGGATTGTAGGAAGAATAGTGGGAATAATGGGTACGGGAGGCAGTCCTTTCAGAACCAGGGAAACGCAGGGGGAGGTCAGGCTTTGGGGAATAGCGGCATCCCCCCTAAAACTAGATAAGTTGACAAGCGAATTGCGGGCCTACCCTATCATAGAGGATAGAGATTGATTAATTAAGGGGCTGAATAAGGGTTTTACAGTACCAGTAAGGGGGAGGTAACTGGGGCAGTTAAAGCCAGGAATTTAAAATCTGCAGCAGAGTTCCGTGGGATCTTGAAGGAGAAGCTAGAAAAGGAGATAGCATGGGGTAGAATGGCAGGGCCATTTGCGGAAAAAACATTTGCTGACCTAGTCATTTCCCCGCTGGGGGTGGCTCCCAAAAAAGAGAAAGGGAAATATTGCATGATTCACAATTTATCATACCCGAAGGGTAGGTTGGTAAATGATGCAATCGTTAAATTGGAAGCCACAGTGCAATACCAATCATTCAACAGCGGGGAAGGGGCCATGATGGCAAAAATTGACATTAAGGCTGCATTCAGGTTATTACCACTGAGCCCAGCTAGTTTTAAGCTTATGGGATGCAAATTCGAAGGCTTGTTTTATGTGGATAAATGCCTGCCCATGGGCTGTTCCATATCATGTTCAATATTTGAGAAGTTTAGTTCCTTTCTGCATTGGCTACTGGTGGCAAGGCAAAAAATGGAGTCTGTAGTCCATTATCTGGATATACTGGAGAAACTCAGACACGCGCAAGGTGGGGTATAGATCAAGAAGAATGGTAAACCAGGTGGCAGCGAAGGTGATGAGGGAGATAGGGGGCAGAGTGATAGAGCACCAACTGATAGCGGTGAAAAGGGAACAATTATTCTGACGTGATGGGGTACACTTAACAGACAAAGGAAATGACCAATTGCTGTTGGACTTCAAGGGGATGTTACAGGAATTGGTAAAGGTAAGGAAAGGTCACAAAAAGGTGGGAAGGTATGGCTTAAAGAGGGTTTCTTTTGTGGCTGTGAAGTTTGGGTCCGGCATGTGGGCAGGGCAGTGAGAGGGTGGGAGAATCCCGTGGCATACTCAGCCCTGAGGGGTGATCTGGTGGTCTATCTATGGGGCGGGCTATGCTGTGGGTTCTCCTTCCCCCCTCCTGCCCTGCCATTGGGGGTATTTGTGGTCCACCCCCTAAACGTGGGTCCCAAAATTCTTGTTAATGCTGTGGCATTTGTTGGTGTTGAATTGTTGTGATTTACGATATGGCTGAATTTTGCTCTCCAAAGCTTAAAAGCTAAATGTCAAAATTAAATTAATTAATACATTTGTGACCTTTCCATATTTCGCCATAACAACTGTGTCCGTGTCTTCATTTTAGTCATAGATATGATAAGTAAGTTAAGATAGGGGTAAAGTTGAAAGTAATTGGTGATACATATGGGTAAAGGAATGAAGCATCCTAGACCTTAAATAAGTGAAGGGAATGAATGTGAGGGGAACGGACTAAGGGAGGTGCTTCTGGGAAGACAATAGGGGGTTAGGTGTGCTGTGTGGGGGTAGCTGGAAGGTGGGCTTACCTGATAAGGAGGGCTTGGCCAGTGAGAGGCAAATGGACCGGAGCGGGGCGGGCAGGGGCTGAGCAAAGGGTACATAGGGAAGGGCCCAACAGGAAGTTGTCACTAACCTTTTTTCTTTGTTTACCACTCTCCCACCCTAGAGTCAATGAAGGACAATGCAGCAATTCGGAGAGGTCACGTGAAGGAGAGCAGTAGCAGCACGGCTAGGGGCAGGACGTTGACTACTTGGTTGAGTCGCAGTAAGACCGCCCATGCTCCTCCATGAGGGGAAGAACACAGAGCAACCGAAGGACAGCAGGTGATCGGGTGGTCTATGCTAACTAGAGGATAAACTATTGCATCTGTTTCTTGGCCTCGGGTTAGGGGAACCTAACCGGCGGTGAAGTTCGGGTCCGGCACGTGGGCAGGGCAGTGAGGGGGTGGGAGGATCCCGTGGCATACTCAGCCCTGAGAGGTGATCCGGTGGTCTATCTATGGGGCGGGCTATGCCGTGGGTTCTCCTCCCCCCTCATGCCCTGTCATTGGGGGTATTTGTGGTGCACACCCCTATACGTGGGTCCAAAATGCTGTGGCATTTGTTGGTGTGGAATTGTTGTGATTTACGATATGGCTGAATTTTGCGCTCCAAAGGTTAAAAGCCAAATGGCAAAATTCAATTATTTAATAAATGCATGACCTTTCCATATTTCGCCATAACAGCTGTGTCCATGTCTTCATTTTAGTCATAGATAAGATAAGTAGGTTAAGATAGGGGTAAAGTTGAAAGTATTTGGTGATAAATATGGGTAAAGCAATGAAGCATCCTAGACTTTATGTGAACCCGTCCTCGTGATGACATGCTGCTGTAGTTCTTCCTCCAACATACATTTTCACCTTTTGCACTTTGTTATCGGCTTTGTGGCCTTTGATTAAACATGCAAGTTCAATAATAATTAAACTGTTAACTGAAATCATTGTTTCCAAAAGATAAATTCTCTTATGCCAACTAAAGTTTTTGGAGGAGGCAATTCGGCAGCTTTGGTACCTTTGTTAAATCTTTTTTAGAAGTAATAGTATATTTAATTATATTTATCAAGTTACTGTGTGAGTCAAACTTTTATATTCCTTTATGTGCACAGTCTTTTTATATTTACACTTTTTGAGTCATTAGTAGCTACTGAGCATGTGCAAGAATTCACAGAATATACGTATATGCATTTGTGATTGGCTGATGACTGTCACATGATACAGGGGGAGTGGAAATAGACATAACTGAAAACTGTCAGAAAAAAAATCTACTACTCATTTGAAGTTCAGACTAAGTGCTATTGCATTGCCTTTTTGTCATGTATTTATTGATTATGCAAATCTACTGCATTTACTGATCCTTTCAAGGACCATTAAATACAGTAGAATAGCCTAATAAACAAATCTATAATAAAAAGACAATGCAAAATCACTTAGTCTGAATTTAAAATGAGTAGTAGATTTTTTTCTGACAAATTTTAAAGTTAGTTCCATCTTCCTTCTCCCTGCGTCATGTGACAGCCATCAGCCAATCACAAAACACATATACGTTCTGTGAATTCTTGTTTAGTTTAAGCTGATCCTCAGAAAGTGTGCATATAAAAAGATTGTGCACATTTAGGCCTAGATTTGGAGTTTGGCGGTAAAAGGGCTGTTAACGCTCCGCGGGCTTTTTTCTGGCCGCACCATAAAATTAACTCTGGTATCGAGAGTTCAAACAAATGCTGCGTTAGGCTCCAAAAAAGGAGCGTAGAGCATTTTTTCCGCAAATGCAACTCTCGATACCAGCGGTGCTTACGGACGCGGCCAGCCTCAAAAACGTGCTCGTGCACGATTCCCCCATAGGAAACAATGGGACTGTTTGAGCTGAAAAAAAACCTAACACCTGCAAAAAAGCAGCGTTCAGCTCCTAACGCAGCCCCATTGTTTCCTATGGGGAAACACTTCCTACGTCTGCACCTAACACTCTAACATGTACCCCGAGTCTAAACACCCCTAGCCTTACGCTTATTAACCCCTAATCTGCCGCCCCCGCTATCGCTGACACCTGCATATTTTTTTTAACCCCTAATCTGCCGCTCCGTAAACCGCCGCAACCTACGTTATCCCTATGTACCCCTAATCTGCTGCCCTAACATCGCCGACCCCTATATTATATTTATTAACCCCTAATCTGCCCCCCTCAACGTCGCCGACACCTGCCTACACTTATTAACCCCTAATCTGCCGAGCGGACCTGAGCGCTACTATAATAAAGTTATTAACCCCTAATCCGCCTCACTAACCCTATCATAAATAGTATTAACCCCTAATCTGCCCTCCCTAACATCGCCGACACCTACCTTCAATTATTAACCCCTAATCTTCCGAGCGGAGCTCACCGCTATTCTAATAAATGTATTAACCCCTAACGCTAAGTCTAACCCTAACACTAACACCCCCATAACTTAAATATAATTTACATCTAACGAAATTAATTAACTCTTATTAAATAAATGATTCCTATTTAAAGCTAAATACTTACCTGTAAAATAAATCCTAATATAGCTACAATATAAATTATAATTACATTGTAGCTATTTTAGGATTAATATTTATTTTACAGGCAACTTTGTAATTATTTTAACTAGGTACAATAGCTATTAAATAGTTAAGAACTATTTAATAGTTACCTAGTTAAAATAATAACAAAATTACCTGTAAAATAAATCCTAACCTAAGTTATAATTAAACCTAACACTACCCTATCAATAAATTAATTAAATAAAATACCTACAATTACCTACAATTAACCTAACACTACACTATCAATAAATTAATTAAACACAATTGCTACAAATAAATACAATTAAATAAACTAGCTAAAGTACAAAAAATAAAAAAGAACTAAGTTACAAAAAATAAAAAAATATTTACAAACATAAGAAAAATATTACAACAATTTTAAACTAATTACACCTACTCTAAGCCCCCTAATAAAATAACAAAGCCCCCCAAAATAAAAAATTCCCTACCCTATTCTAAATTAAAAAAGTTACAAGCTCTTTTACCTTACCAGCCCTGAACAGGGCCCTTTGCGGGGCATGCCCCAAGAATTTCAGCTCTTTTGCCTGTAAAAGAATAAATACAATACCCCCCCCCCCAACATTACAACCCACCACCCACATACCCCTAATCTAACCCAAACCCCCCTTAAATAAACCTAACACTAAGCCCCTGAAGATCTTCCTACCTTGTCTTCACCATACCAGGTTCACCGATCCGTCCTGGCTCCAACATCTTCATCCAACCCAAGCGGGGGTTGGCGATCCATCATCCGGTGCTGAAGAGGTCCAGAAGAGGCTCCAAAGTCTTCCTCCTATCCGGCAAGAAGAGGACATCCGGACCGGCAAACATCTTCTCCAAGCGGCATCTTCGATCTTCTTCCATCCGGTGCGGAGCGGGTCCATCTTGAAGCAGGCGACGCGGATCCATCCTCTTCTTCCGTTGTCTCCCGACTAATGACGGTTCCTTTAAGGGACGTCATCCAAGATGGCGTCCCTCGAATTCCGATTGGCTGATAGGATTCTATCAGCCAATCGGAATTAAGGTAGGAATTTTCTGATTGGCTGATGGAATCAGCCAATCAGAATCAAGTTCAATCCGATTGGCTGATCCAATCAGCCAATCAGATTGAGCTCGCATTCTATTGGCTGTTCCGATCAGGCAGGTGTCGGCGACGTTGAGGGGGGCAGATTAGGGGTTAATAAATATAATATAGGGGTCGGCGGTGTTAGGGGTAGCAGATTAGGGGTACATAAGGATAACGTAGGTGGCGGCGCTTTGCGGTCGGAAGATTAGGGGTTAAGTATTTTAAGTAGCTGGCGGCGACGTTGTGGGGGGCAGGTTAGGGGTTAATAAATGTAATACAGGGGTCGGCGGGGTTAGGGGCAGCAGATTAGGGGTACATAAGTATAACGTAGGTGGCGGTCGGCAGATTAGGGGTTAAAAATTTTAATCGAGTGGCGGCGATGTGGGGGGAGCTCGGTTTAGGGGTACATAGGTAGTTTATGGGTGTTAGTGTACTTTAGGGTACAGTAGTTAAGAGCTTTATGAACCGGCGTTAGCCAGAAAGCTCTTAACTCCTGCTATTTTCAGGCGGCTGGAATTTTGTCGTTAGAGCTCTAACGCTCACTTCAGAAACGACTCTAAATACCGGCGTTAGAAAGATCCCATTGAAAAGATAGGATACGCAAATGGCGTAGGGGGATCTGCGGTATGGAAAAGTCGCGGCTGAAAAGTGAGCGTTAGACCCTTTAATCACTGACTCCAAATACCAGCGGGCGGCCAAAACCAGCGTTAGGAGCCTCTAACGCTGGTTTTGACGGCTACCGCCGAACTCCAAATCTAGACCTTAGAAAATGGAAGTGAATTGGAAAGTTGTTTAAAATGGCATGCTCTATCCGAATCATGAAAGTTTAATTTTGACTTTAGCTATCCTTTTAACGTTTTTTGTTAACAAAAATGTCCTAAGGATAGAAATTGTTGAACAGCCCTGTCAAGTTAGGTTGGGCCTAGTGTTTGTGAATGGGCGTGCTCGAAGCCGCGGCCTCCGTCACGTGACCGGGTTTTAATGTTTACATTCAAGGCGGGCGAAGGGGAATCCTTTGCCAGGTGGGGGGCCCGTTTCGGTTTCTTTTCCCAGGGAAGGGGGAGGAGCTCCCAGCGGGCCTCATGCTGGGCTACAAGTGCTGACAAGAGAGAAAGAGGCCTGCGGGGAGCGCCCTAACCGTGAACCAGGGATCGTGACAATCAATATGGAGGAGCTGGCGGTGGAGGTGCGGGGCTCCAATGGAGCATTCTACAAGGCATTTGTAAAAGATGTACATGAAGATTCCATAACTGTTGCTTTCAAAAATAACTGGCAGCCAGAGAGACAGATTCCATTCCATGATGTAAGATTTCAGCCTCCTTCAGGTTATAATAAGGACATAAATGAAAGTGATGACGTAGAGTTTTTGAGGGTCAAAGGCGAAGATAATTTCATGGTTTACTCAAGAGCAAATGAAAAAGAACCATGTTGCTGGTGGCTTGCTCGTTCAGATAAGGAGAAGGGATATTCCAGTGAAGATTGCAGTGGTCTAGGGCGAGGAAGTAGGCCTTACAACAACCAAGGACGTAGCCGACGGGGCACAGGATATGCTTCTGGCACAAATTCAGAAGCATGAAATGCGTCTGAAACTGAGTCTGACCACAGAGATGAACTAAGTGACT